>NC_061491.1:23413388-23724221 GCF_022539355.2 Hippoglossus stenolepis
TTCAGACAGAAAAAGGGATGATGGAGAAAGGATAAGAGCTTTGGTGACATTATCAGAGAACAAAAAGTGGGTGAGCGAAGCACGTGGAGGAGATGAGAGCCCGATGAGAGCGGGAGAGGAAAAAGAGGGATGAGAGGTGGAGAGAAGGTTGCAAGGTTTGTTGTTTGTGAAATGCATCCTCTCACTGGATGCTTTGATGTGAGAGCGTGGCCACTTATTCTGCTCGGAGAGGAGAGGGGAGGACGAGAGCTAAGTCATTTTAATTTCAGGACATACTGTATGCGTTGCTGCGCAAACTGCCCTAACCTTTGTAGAATTAGCCCTAATGCATCTGTTCTGCACTCGAGACAAGCTGGCCTTTAAAGAGCTGAATTAAATAAGGTAGCACTAAACTAAATGTCCTTCACGGACCATCTTTTTTGGGAGAAAAACAAAGAGCCCAACCGGAGTTGCCTCTCTCCAGGACGTGGTCGAGCTGTAGCAGCTGTTCGACCTGCGCACTGTTTAAAGTGGGACTTCTGTGTCTAAAGATAGTGGCTCAGGTCCCATGCGTCAGTTTCCCCAGTGGACTAGAATCCCCCCCCCCACACAGCTTCTCTCCTGGGTCAGCCGCAGCTCCGTCTTCAACTTTTCTTACTGAATACTCGATGCTGCAGAGAAGGGTCCAAACCGACTGCTGAGGATTGACTGCAATACGTAAAGTTGCTGGTTTTGTCCACAAATCAGCATAAAAGTTTATTTCTAACTACTTTTAAAGCATCCATGAACTTTTATATTTTGTGAAAATTGGAATACAATGGAATACAACTGCTCTGTAATGAATTCTACTAAAATTAAAATGGTTTCCACAACTTTATTTTAGTCTGTCCCTATGTTGTTTTTATTCAACAGTAAATTTGAGGCAGTGAAGTTAGTGCTGGTACTAAACCAGACTGCTGCATTTTTTTGTGCACCTAAGTTTTGTAAAAATGGAGGAGCAGAAACTTCATGAGTACCTTCCGTTGTAATGTAATTCAAAAGAATATTGTATTCAACACGTCTCTGATAGTCAAAAGTTAAAAAAAATATAGTATTTCTCCGTTTTTGCTTAGTGTTTTACTTTTGGTGCAGATTTTAAAGTTGGTGATGTGTGAATAAATCTGATGAAGAGCAGGAAACCTTCACTGACTGTTTTTCTGTTTTCTACATCGGTTGCTAGTGACTTGATGTTGAAGACAAAAGGGGGGGAAATGAGTTGGGCTGAATCTTAAACTCTTTAAATGCAGCAACTGCAACTTTAGCACTGAAGCACAACAATGTTTCCAAAAAACAAGGAAGCAAACAAGAAGAGCATGAGGGAAACCAGTGGAGTGATAATTATCCTCTGATTTAACTCTGCCCCTTAAAAAAAATTACAATTAATGAACAATATTTTGAGGTGTTAATTTGCTCTTGCAAAACCAATGTCAAGTGTTGGTTGCGGTTGGAAAACGCTGCCATCCCTCACAGGAAGAAAGAGGCTGCTATTTCTAAGGGCTGTCTCAGTGCTCTGGACAAATGTTTCCTTCAGTGCAGAACCACCTTCGTTTGGTTAAACACCATTTCTGAGTGCGTCCCTGGAGAGCACTTCACCACATCCCTTCCTGGAGGTTACAGCAGCTTCAGAAAGAGAAACATCGGATTCCTCCCGATGCGCTTTGTGGCGAGACTAAAGTGCAGCTGCAGTTCAGAATAATTTAATGAAAGGACTCTTGCAGCAGCAGCATCTTTACCTCTAGCATCACACTGTTCACCGAGACACTGGTCGTATCCCACTCAGTGACTGTACCACGCTCAGTTGCCATGACAATATCAGCAAAGTACCGTTCATTTATGTTGACATACGGGGACATAAGGATCGGAGCAGACACAGCTCATCTTTAAACAATTATCCAAGTGTTGGCTATTATATGCGGTGTGCAGACTGTATGTGTGCGGCTTCCCTGAGTGATACTGACAAGCAGATATGTATGAGTGACTACAGCCCTTATTAAAGATGGCAGCTGCGAGCAGAACATGGCTGCTCATGGGTTTTTCGAGTGCAGACAGAAACAAATGGCCACGTTTGGTTAGAATATACTCACTGAGGGCTGTCAGCGCCGAGAGTGTCGACTCTGTTCCGCCGACCCACAGCGAGAAACACAAGATTTACAGTCAGAGCACCAATGTCACACACAAATTACTGACCCAACATTTAATATGTATAAGAAACTCCCCCACATAGTTCCCTATTGAGATTCTTTACCAAGACGGATGCTTACCCTGTCTGATCAATTAGTGGACAATGGCAAACATGCACACACACACACACACACAGCACTGTGCACACACTACAAGCACAAGCGTACAACCTCCTGTTCATTAATTTCGCACTTGGGTAGATTTTTAAACTGACATTTATGGAGTAAAGCAGTGTGGACACGAACCACTACTTGTTGTTCTGCTTCTCAGAATGATTTTCTCAGTAAAAAGGAAATGAAAAAGCTAAAACACCAAAACTGCTGCGCCAATTCCACATTAATTAATCCAACAAGGTAGCATTAGTCATTATCCAATCATTTTTAGGAGCATAAAAGATTGAGACAGAGCAATTTAAAATACAAGACTCCCTGCTGGAAATGTGTGGATATATAATAAAATAAATTCTCATGAAGTCTTCAAGAGCAAAGCTTTGTTATGACATATAAAAAGTGCTTCTTAGAAAGTTTTTCACGGCGGTGAAGAGGAGGAAACAGGAGCGGGGTGAGGAGGCACTTGACGCCACATTCTTGACTCGTCTCTGTCTGAAAAGCTGAACCCGCAGCTAAGAAAATCTCAAAGCTGTTTGCTTTGTGTATGTGTGTGTGTGGGTGTGAGTGTGCACACGCATGTAAGGATGCATTGATTAAGCGTGGTAAAATCAAAGCTGAGCTTTGGGATAGGAATCGATCAAACAAGATGACTTTATTCTGCTCCTTTTTTCCTCTCTCTCATCCAAACGAGAAAAAAAGCAGTTTTAGAAAATAAATGATTTTTTTTGTTGTTGAAGCCCGACAGGCCAAGGCAGAAATGAAAACACACTGAATTCACACAAAAACACAACCTGAGAACAAATGCATGCTGACACACTTACCAACGGCAAACACACACACCACCACCACCACCACAACTCAGACACACACAACCAACAGACCGACAGATACACAAGTAATGAAAACGCACGCCGACACATTTGTTGAGGTACACACACGCACGCACGCACGCACGCACGCACGCACGCACGCACGCACACGCACACACAGCAGGTTTTGACAGGATCTCGCCCACACAGCCAAAACACAGACATGCAGATAGGCAAGCTGCAAACAGAGAGACGGAGGTGGGAAAGAGAAGGGAGAATAAGATGGAGAAGAGAGAGAGAGAGAGAGAGAGAGAGAGAGAGAGAGAGAGAGAGAGAGAGAGAGAGAGAGAGAGAGAGAGAGAGAGAGAGAGAGAGAGAGAGAGAGAGAGCATCAAGGAGGGAAAGAGAGAGAGAGAGAGAAGGCAGATGGGGGAGAATGAAGGGAGGCGGGGAGTGAGGGGAGAAACACAGTGAGAGAAAACAATGAGAATGACAGAGAAAATAAAGGAGGAGAGAGATGAGTGATGAAAAGATGAAAGGGAGTTCCTCTGAAACATCTCGCCACCGTGAATCAAACGCTCCATCCAATTATAGCACATCTCCAACTCAACACACACACAAACTGTCAATACAATGAAAAAAAACTAACAAACAAACAAACACAAATATCTATTTCCAGTGTTTCCTTTCAACCTCAACTTATATCAACCTCCAATCCTGACAAAGTAAAGTAACCATTAAGAGTTTGTATAAGGAATAATCACATTTGTCTTTCATTATCTGAGAAAAGTTACCTGCACATGTGTGTTAGAGCAGCACTATGCAACTTTTTTACCTGGTTACTTAAAAGATGTCATACCTGGATGATTCCCAGTGTAACCACCGTCTTTTGGTTAAAAATACCTTGACTCACCTTTGAACTCAAAGAGCCGACGTAGTGATCTGAAATACAGTGAAATAACTATAAACTAAAATCTTCTGATCCGATAGAGACAACTGAAGCCTATACTTTTCTTCTATATTCACATGTGATGCAGTATGTTGCGGAAACACAAGACAATGCAGCCTATATAATTTGTCAAAGTGCTCTGCTCTCTGTCAGGTGAGCCGCTTCCACTGCAACAACCCTGCAATCTGAACCACTGCCGCTCACTTAGCATCTAAATCAGACTGAGCTCCACGCCACAATCAACCCTCAGAACCAACATCACTGATCCTTGGCCAGTGTAGACCGAACTTTAACCTCAGAGTTGTTTACTCACATTCATTGGCCAACAATTAGAGTCAGCGTTTACATGAACTGAACCAAAGTTTCCAATGAAGGAGCCTGTAACGATATAATGATTAAAATAAATCACACAATTCAGTTTGTGCAAAAGCAGATGCTGTAAAAACCTCATTATAGTTTTTATTCTGTTAATTTCCTGAGATTTTGACCAAATCTCTGCCTTTACATGGTGATTTAAGAGTTAAATATAAAGATATATCTTCTCCTGAGGGAACCCTGTTTTACAAAAGCCTTTAGGAGTCATCTCATTTCAAAGACTGAAGGGAAATTGGATCCATTTAAACTTTTTAAAAGTCCCTGCTGGAAACATTAGTGTCACCTTTGATAAAATACACATTAATCCACCAGACCGATTATAAATTGTGAAAATGTGTGTCTAGGCTTCTGTGTTATTCATGTATTTATCCTGTCCATCAATATGATACAAACACAATCATGTTACTATCCAATTTCCAGTGATTTTTCTCTAAGCCTCCATAAAGAGCAGCGCTCCTCTGCCAGCATAAAGTAAAAGTACAACTGTTACATCAGGATGTGTATTTGTCTAATGTATTTGTGTACTGTCTTATGAGATGTAATTATTTGGATGCCACAGAAACCATAGTGATTCATTTGTGTTTTTATCTGCAGCTCCCTCTCGTCTTCCATTGAAGATATGAGGACAAACTTCCCCTTCCTCCCCAGATACCTTCCCCCACCTTCACTCTCACACACAGACACACACACTATGAGGTCCAGATTGGACCCGGCACCCCCTCCAGGATCTGATGTCATGTATCTTTGGGGAGGAGGCGCACTGGGATAAGGATGGTGGAGCTGAGAAAGAGAGAAATCACACGTATTTGGTCAAATTGGACTCAGTGTGTGTTCTCGTAGGTGGGAAGCTTTGTGTATGGATTCCCCTCAGAGCTCTGTCAACAGGACAAAGCAATTTTGCCCTTCACTTTAAAGCGTTTTTTCCTTTTTCTTAGCATTTTGTTTTGTAATTTTTTGGTTGCATAATAATCAGCACTTGCAGTAAGGATGGCTGACCGAGGCAGTGAATACTCTTGAGGGCATTTATTTACATATTCTGTTATTTTAGTACATTATTTTAGCCTTTATGCAAAAAGTAAGTCCTTGACATCAGGTACTAGTCATTATCGAGCTCCGTCGCATTGTATTCCATGTCTGCTCTCCATTAGTGCAGTCAACAAGAGACTTCCACATCTGGCTTCAGGAGCAAGCTGGTATTTTTTAAAGAAACTCTTGCATCTTTCAGTATATTTTTATGTATGACGCACAATCTCAGAGGCATAAAGCCAAAGTGCAGCCGGAGTTAAGCTGCATAATGCAAAAGTGGGATTTTTCTAAATCCTCATCTACACTACTGTAAATATTTGTTTTCTGTTTTACGAAGAATAGAGTTTGTAAAAAAATCTGTTTTAGTGAGTAAGTGGACAAGAGGCTCGAACACAGAGGAAAAGTTTTGCTAAATATCTGCGTTAGTGTGGAAAAGGCGAATGGCTGATAGGAATTTGCATGTATTGAAAACAACATCCAAGTGTGTGTCCCTCCTGAAGAATTTTGGTGGATATTATATCTTTAGAGATCTTTTTCAATCTGGAGTATGTTTTGTTAGTACGACACCTCTGGGCTCATTAATGCCTTTCAGAAAAAAGAAAAAAGAAAAACACACAAATTGAAAAGTCACTGATGATTGCCTTTTTAGGGCAGCATCCTGTTGAGCGATTTCTCTCCCTCGCTCCCTCCCTCCTCACCCCCGTCTCCTCTCCCTCTGTCAAGAGGAGCTGAGCCCTGTCTGACTCATCTGTGATGTTGCTCTGCTTTGCCAGCTGAGACATTCATCGGAACAGACTGACAAACATGAACACACCGACACACACAGACGAGAAGCACAACACATGCAGGCAAAGAAAAACTGGAGGCAAATGTTTGGATATCCACACGCACACGCACGCACACACGCACACACACACACACACACGCGCACACACGCGCAACTGCATGAGAGTAGAGTCTGTGGAGATTCTCAGTCATCCAGGTCATTGTATATCCAAGTGCTAAAAACAGGTCAACTGGACTCAACCACTTGGATGTATAGTATATGGATTCATCGGATGGTCGACACGTGTCCATGCACGCACACTAACGCTGTCACTTTATTTTTTGAAATGTGAACATTCTTATGAACGTGGCGAGGTCTATTCTTATTTGAGCTTTAATGATTTGCTTAAATAAAAAATATATATACAGTCTGGAAGCGCAACAGACCGTTTTGCTGATAAAATGAACAACCCTAACAAGCAGGGCCGTCCTGAGCAGACAATCAGGACACCGAAGCATCTGAGAACCAAAGTAAGGACGAGTGTTGAGTTTTTCACCATAGACGTCAAAGTAACAAACAAAGGTGAGGTTGTTTGTCGACTTTGAAACATGCAACAGCCTTAATCTCCAATGACAACAAATCCATGTGCTGATGAGTTTGCTTTCCACCAAAATGAGGCAGCGGAGGAGGCAGCACAGATGAGTGGAGCAAAGTCGACTGTTAGGCCTGGTCTGACTGCGTCCGCAGGGATGGGGGGGGATATTCTAATACATTCAAACTTGATTTTTGGAAGTGACAGCCACCCTTATTGCTTAGTGTTCATATTGAATATACACCATCTCTGACAGATTCGCTAACAAACGTGGTAACACTTTCTGAGAGTTCAGGATGAGGTGTGAAATAAGGTGGGTGTGTTTAAGCTCTGCTGAATCGAACTATATACGTTGACTTCAGAGACTAGTGCACAACAACGTAATGTGATGATTCATGCCTGTGTGGTTTTTGTTCCTGTACCTAGACAGTTTAGTACTCAGCCTATTACCTCTAGCGTTTAAGTGTTTAGTGTTTACACCACTTACTTTAAACAGGCTTTTATTCGGTTAAGTACTCTGCAGTATAAAACCATTAAACACAGATGAGAGCTTGTGTTGGTTAAAAATAACACACTCGTATACGCTCCTATACAAGTACTCACAAGAACCAATAAAGGTTTGAAAAGAGGAAGTAAATTAAAGATAGAAATGTGTGGATGGGTGCGAGGATGGACAAATGATGAATGGAAGGAGGAATGGAAAAGAGGATGTGGAAGGAGAAGTGGGCGAAGTCGATGGACGGATACTTGCTGGCAGGTCGGTTACGTGACGCGGAGCTGTCAGCGACATGCAGTTCATTTTGTGCCACAGATCTGAGAGAGTTTAATGAGCTGGCGTTGCCAAACCACAGCCTGTAGGTGGTTTATTGGCGACAAGACAAGAATTACCGCCTTGTGATTGAATCAAGTCACAGTTTGCATCCATGTCTGTCCAGATTTATATATTATACGTAATGAAGACAAAAGAATTGTATGTATTTGTGATATAAGGATATATAACTTAAATTGATTTGACTTTGTTGTTGTTGTTCTGCTGCATGTCTGCTGTATCAGAGGTCATTGAGTGGTTTGATCCAGTCTTAGTGCAAGTGTCCTTGGCCAAGTCACTGAACCCCATGAACTGCCCCCGATGGCTGTTCCTGTGAATGAGTGTGTGAATGGGTGAATGGGACTTGTGGCGTAAAAAGGGGTCGAGTTGTCGATAAGATCCAGAAAAGTGCAACATAAATGCAGTAAATTTACCACGTCGTGTAAAAGTATCTGGCAGCTTCCATCACTCATCTGTAGAGCGGTCACGTCACCAGACAGCCCTCAGAGCACATGCTGTTATAACTGGTTATTCCTCACAGTCACCGTCTTAAACAGCGTTGTCACATCTTTCTTAAAAATCACATTTCTACTCGACTCTATTTTCTGTTCCTTAAAGAAGAAGTTCACCCCCCCAAGGTGCCACTTCAGAGAGCTGTGATGTGAAGGTCACCACAGAGTTCCATTAAAACACCAACTGACCCACCGCACAATGGGGAAAGGAGTGTAATCAGCAAATGTGTGTGTATGTGGTTAAGTGTGTGCATGTGTGTGTGTGTGTGTGTGTGTGTGTGTGTGTGTGTGTGTGTGTGTGTGTGTGTGTGTGTGTGTGTGTGTGTGTGTGTGTGTGTGGACCACTCTGGGACAGTTTGCTTTTACACCCCCAAGCAGCACCACCTCCTCTTCCCATGTCTCACTCAGCGCCGCCCTTTGGGACGATGCTAACAGCTAAAACTGAGAGAAGCTGAGGGAGAGGAGGGACAACGAGGGGGTGGAAGGGCAAGAGAAGGAGGAGAGGAAGGGAAGGAGTCACTCGAGGAGAAACTTTGAGATGGTGCACAATATTTCTATGAAGATGGAGAACTCTGCTGCTCCTTTGCAATACAAGGAGCCGTTTATTCTCTTCACCCTTTCTTGTTGGCATGACTGAGATAAACATGCGTGGTGGATATATGTTGTGTAAGGATGTAGGTTTTATGGCAATGTGCTGTAGCTGGTAAACTAGAGCTGTGCGGATTCTTTAGATTTATTTCAAGGAAAATAAGAAACGGAGGAGAAACACTGAAGTGTCACAAAGTTGTGCGTCAAGTCTCTTCCTGCTTAACAAGTATTTATGATCAAAGCATGAAGGTCTTTTTGGGGGAAAAACTTGCCAAAAGTCTAACTTGTTCCAAAGACACCGGCGGAACTTTTCCACGGTGCAAAATGAAAAGTAAACATTTCTCGGCTTGAAGTGCTTTGACATATTCTTTTTAAGCATAGGTGGTTGATGCTGGAGTCAAAAAGAATACGACTCTATTGAAGTAAATCGGAAAAACCTTCAACTTATATTGAGTGCTACCTAGATTGTTAAAATACATACAATGCCTTGTTCATTAAGAAAAGAAAGAACCACCACAGAACAGATACTTATTTCAGGGCTTTGAATGACAGCGACGATTGCTGCCTTCGGCAAAAGACAAGATATCAATCTCTTCACATCAAGTCAATTATATTTTCATTCTTTGGTTTGATTATTGACTGGATAGGAATTTACATGCTTTCCCCAAGTTTGTGTGGGTTGTATCCGAGAACTTCAGCTTCTTCCCACAGTCTAAAAACTTGTAGATTGCAGACTGTGTTAGGAAATCTGCTGATCTACACAGGACCGATGCATGATGCACTGAATCGTGAAGGTGATCTTGAAGCAAACTTGTGTGTATTCTCACAAGGAGAAGGAAGAGCAACAGTGGCCGACAGAAACAAAGAGCAACGGATGAAAAGGCGACCGACAGAAACTAAATTAAAGGATAAAAAAGAGAGAGGGAGGCTTCTCCACCTTTAGAGAGCATTGTCACGGTGAAGCCAGGACACAGTGTGTGTGTGTGTGTGTGTGTGTGTGTGTGTGTGTGTGTGTGTGTGTGTGTGTGTGTGTGTGTGTGTGTGTGTGTGTGTGATAGAGAGAATACTAGTGCATGTGTGATCTTGTGAAAGTGATTGTGTGGTTTGCGTATGTGTAATTATATCAATCTAAGTGTGTAGGCTACCCATTAGTGAGTGTATGCAAGTGTGTGTTTTTGACAAATGGATGAAATGGAAAGTGACAAAAATAAAATAAGACTGTGTGTGTGTGTGTGTGTGTGTGTGTGTGTGTGTGTGTGTGTGTGTGTGTGTGTGTGTGTGTGTGTGTGTGTGTTCTGGCCTCCCTAGGGCTAGGGGTACCAGATGCACTGAGCTTCATCATCTCAGCTAAAAATATACATGTGAACACATGCATGGACACACGCACCAACAGTCCATCACACTTTAACACACACACACGCGCGCACACGCACACGCACGCACACACACACACACGCACACTGTATATACAGGACACATTAGAAACATGCCTCAGTGATTAGGTCTCTCTCTTTTCATTTATCTCACGCCTCTTGAATTCCTGTCTCCTATAAACTGTTTTATTTTGCTTTGGTTGCTCTCGCCTGCGTCTGTCACGCCATTTCTTTCCGAGCCTATCTGATTCTGTCTGTCTCCCACCGTCTGACTTTCTGTCTCTATCTGCATTTTGCTTGGAGATAAGTTGCTCAGTGTTTGCATTCACGTATCTGTCCCTCTCTCAGGACCCAATTCTCTTCTGAACACCTCAACGAGTTTGTCAGCGAGTGGAGCTTTCTTTGCTCACCGTTCATCAAAAGAAACTGTATCAATCAAATTCCACTCGAAACAGCGTCATTTACACCAGGTTTTTAGCCTATAAATATTTTGCATATACATGGATCAGAGTTTACCCCTTAACATTGACACAGAAGTACAGGGCCGTCTATTACTGTAGACACCAGTGAGAGTGCTCTGCTAAATCCTAATGATCTTGATCAAACGCTCTTATTCAGGGAGGTCTGTTGCTGGGATTATCCTTTCATTGGCTTCCATTTTTGGCCGACTCCCTCCCCATCCGTTTCAACAAAACCCTGGAATCACAGTTAGATTAGCCGTTCGGCTACTGTCGCACTAAAATGCTGGAAACCTGTTAAAAATGGTTGATTGCACCTTGGTACAATTCATTCAGGTGATGGCTTTCACCTGAATGTGCCAAGTCAGCAACATTTTCCTCCTCAACACAGTGTTGGACAGAGGCCATCACAGTGTCAAGGGCTCAGCGCTGCCTAAGACAACAGTGATTAGTGAGTAAGAATCAAACAATCCAACCTGTTTCTTCTGCACTTTGGGTTTTACTTGCAAAGTGACTTCACAGTATTAGCTTTCGAAAGACAAAAGTGAAGAGCAGCAGCATCAACCACAGCTCATCATGCTGAGATATAAACAGGCTGTGCCTCCACTCTTTCCTCTCGCTTGAGAGGAAATTATGAAAGAGAGGAGCTATAAAGGAGGGGAGAGGAGAAAAAGAAGAGATGAAAGAAAAGCAGAGGACAGGAGGCAACGAGAAAAGAGGAAATGAGACCAAATGAAAAGAGGGACTGAAGAGAAGAAGAGAGGAAAGGAAATGAGCAAAGACAGGGGAGGATGACAGAGAACAACAACAGTGATGAGAAGGAAGAAGAAAACGCAGCAGGGAAGACAGGAGGAGACAAGAAGGCCAGCTTTGATAACGCAGACTGACGCCCAAACCACGTCCACTGTGGTCTTAATCACCTTTTAATCTTTCTCAAACACCCACTTGTTAAACCTGGGCTGAGGGAAAGGGGCATTAAGATAAGGAAAGGGAGAGAGTGAGAAAGAAGTGGGTGAATTTAATAAAAGTGGAAGAGAAAATTAGACAAAGATGCCGAGCAGAGAGGGAGAGAGAGAGAGAGAGAGAACAATGAAGAGGAGGACAAGATGAGAATTCATATTATAGTAACTGAAGAAATGACCCCACAGCCAGGTGGGTTAACCAGTTAATATTTGCTGGAAATGTTGATTTATCTCATGAATAAATTTCTTCAAATCTCATTTGAGACATTCCAATGCAGCAGGAAATATTTATAATGAGGATAATTTAATTTGTCAACACTGTTCTATTGGTTGAGGAATTATGACAAACTTGTTGCACAAAAACTAATCTGAGACTTTTCATGCATGCACGGAGACAGCGTGAGGAGAAGAGCTGAAGCTGGAGCACAGAACAGTTTGAGTGTAAGCAGAGCGAATCCAAACACAAGCAGGGGCTGTTTGAGTGTGAGCGCAGGGTTTTGAGTGAAAGCATTACAAACTAAAATTACAACAAACATTACAAAACAACTTAAAATCAATAAGTCCTGCTCTCAAACTGAAAAGACCACGTTCTTGAATAAAAATAAGACAGAAAAATGATTTATAAATAAAACTGTCCACAGTGACTTCAGACACACGTTCATATATATTTTACCAAAACCACAATCTTTCTCTAATCTTCATCAGAGCACTTTTCCCTGGTCTCATGTTCTCTGTACACGCACCATCCACCTCCTGCTGACTCTGCTGCAGTTATGTCTGCCGCACACTATTTTAAACTCTTGACCGGTTTTAAAAAACGTGGGAGACCACAGGCATTATGACAGATTTAACCCATTTTAAATCTTATAACCTTCTGAACACACACACTGGACAATTTGGCCTGAACGTCAGACAACACACGTGCCGATTGTGGGAAACGATTTTCACAGTAGCGACTCCAGAGACTTGAAATGTCACAGAAACTCGTGATATCTTCTTATTATCGTTCTGTTTTTTTATGGCAGTTGACCTTTAGGTGCATTACCGCCACCGTCTGAACTGGAGTGTGGAGCCTGGTTATTTTGTAAACCCCCACACACATCAGGACTATTCGGGCAGATAATCAACAGAGTGACCTCCAGTCAGGAACGCCACCCCCCCCCACCCACCCCCGCGCGAATGTCGGAAAGGGGCAAATCAGGTCCAACATCGGCCCGATTATCCTCCAGTGTGCAGCAGCCTTTACTCGATTGGTTCAGAAATATGTTGCCTCTGAACATAATCCAGCCAGCAATCACATTTGCTAGAAAAACATATTTGCTGTTGCAGCTCAGTTCTTTCAAAGAAAGACAGTTTCCAGGAGACAGGAATGCTTTGTTATTTATCCTACTCCATTTATATAAATGGGCTGGAAAAAAAGAATGGAAGCACCTGTCCTTATATGATTCAACAGAAAAACAAGCTCAATCCTCCACTTTGACCAGGATTATTTTTATCAGCTACATACTTAATATACCCAGTCAGACACTACCTGAGGCCACAGAGAATAACTGCTTAAAAACAAACTTTCCAGGAAGATGATATAAAGACACTACAGCCAGAAACATATTGTATTGCATCCTCTTTCAACTTAATCAACAATTAGATATAAGTGACTGTTGTTCTTTTTGTATATAGTAATTGTTAACATTTTAGCATTTTCATCCCAACTGTATTACAGGTCTGCCTGTAATATCTTGTGAATATCCATTTTACTGAATTTGTATGTTTACTCCTGTAAATCCCTCGCAGAAACCTATTTTTGTCGGTTAACTAAATCCATATTCAAGACTCTTATTTAAGGACTTTTATGATCTTATTATTTAAAGATTAAGCAATAAATGTTCATTGGTTATTGTTAATAGGACATCTTGGTTTTGTTTGGACTAAAACAATGTTTTTAATCTGCAAAAAGCTTATTATCAAACACTTTTGTTTGCCCCATGGTTTCATGCATCTTCTGGTAGCTTTCTTCTGCAGGAGAGTTCCATCCTTCAGAAGTGTTTTCTTCTTTCAGAGCTTTCACCCTTCAGACAATGACCTTGTTCAGGAAGTCTCCTATGAAAGAGTGGTTGTAGTGACCAGCAGCCTCAGTTTCAACGTGAAGAAACAAAGGCAAACGTTGTGTGACCTTCTTCGTTGTGAACCCAAGGCCAAATGCGCTACGCACTTATCGCACTCTGCCTTGAATGGAGGCGGTTTGACAACGCAGCCTCGATATCTCCAGGAAATGTGGTGGAAGTGTGGTGGAAGGAGGACGGCACTCAAACGGGTGGATTTCAAAAGTAGAAATGTGGATACTTTCTGCTTTTGTGTGGCAAAGTACATCCATTCAGTCTGCAGAGGATCTAGATTACCAGTGAGCAGGGAGGAATTCAGCATTGCACTTAGTAGCAGTTCAAGGAGTTAAATGGATGCAGCAGTGGCCTGTGAAACCAAGCAATCCAGATTTCATTTGAGAAGTGAAAAGTTGAAGAATCAAAGTTTTCTGATTATGTTTTTTGGCGAGAAATACAGAAAATGATCTGCCAGCGCTGAGAGATGACAAGACTCTGAGTATCTGGGAATAATCTTGATGTGTGTGAATATGAGACAGAATCCCAGCCTAAGCGTCTTTGCAGTATCATGTCATCTTAAAGTCACTCACACACACCGACCTTCAGCAGTAATCCAAGAAGTGACACATTATGAGCATGTTGGTTGGTCACACACACTCTCTCACACACACACACACACACACACACACACACACACACACACACACACACACACACACACACACACACACACACACACACACACACACACACACACACACACACAGTTACATGTCCATCAGTATTCTTTCATGACCACAGAGGAGCCTCACTGTCTTGAAGCACCTGACTCATGTTCACCTTTAAGATGGTGTTTGGTCAAAATAGTCCAAAAACAACAACAAGGTTTTTGCACTTGCACAGAAATGCATTTGCAGAAATAAAAGACACTCCCAAGACACTTTCATGGGTTTCAACATGTTTATAGAATTATTCACCGAAACTGAACCAGCAGACAAATTACAAATCCACATTTTCTACGTTCTTTGTCAAACACTAGATGTTATACCTACTGTCATACAGTATATGCCACAGTGGGATGTGATGCAGTAAAGAAATGTGTAGTGTGTGTGAATGTTCATGGGTAAAGTGACAAAAATATCAATGTTAGAGTGTGAAAAAGAAACCAATTCATTTGAGCTGTAGAGAAACCTGTGGCTCCATGGTTAAGGAACAAGCTTGTGATGAAATGGCAAGAAACAGCTGTAATTACTAACCAGCCCATAATAACGCTATAACACTGGGGTTGTTTCCAGACAGGAAGTGTCATAATGGTCCAAAAATGACCCGTCTCATTTCAGAAGTCCTTCAACTGTGGCCAACAAATGCAGCTTCATTTTCCCTGCATCCAGAGGACATGACAGATGTGTCCTTTGGTAATGCACAATATTCCAGGAGAATGTTGGTCATGCATTTATATATACGTGAGGAATTTACTATTAACCTGGGACACTATTTGCCGATTACCAAAAAGTTGTTGGGGAGAAAAGTGCAAAGTCAATTATAAAACTTGTCCCACCGATTATTTTTTGGTTGTGTTTAAACTCTTTTTTCGGCTGCCAGGGGTCTTTTAATCAAAACACTGACAAAAGACCTAGTTTGACGACACCGTGAAGCAGCGTGGGATCATGGGAGTTGTTGTCTTCACTACCATCGCAGATGGAAAATCTACCTGACATGACTCAGACACAAGTCATCTTCACGGATGAGGTAACGTGCTACAGATTTCGTCAGTTACGCGGCACATGGCAGTGAATATTTGTGATAAAAGTGGAAAAGACAAATCAACTGACTGTGCCTTTTTCTTTCATAATATGTTGTTTAGTCAGAAAGTTAAAGCAGAGTCAGGCATTACGTTACTTTGATTAAATAGGGGAGAGACAGACATTTAGATGAAGAACTGTTACATCAGCACAATCTTTAAGCACCCGAATGCACCATAGCTGGGAGCAATTTAAACACATTTTAAAACCACTGCTTCTAAACTGAATACCAGACCAAACAACAACAATAAAAGGATTTTACTGTTGTGGTAAAGTCAGCCAGCATCCAGAGAACTGTGGGGTTTCTACAAAGGCTACATCTGTGAATCCGTTTACTAAAACACAACCGGAGGGCAGTTTGATAAAATGTGAAGAAAAAAACAAAACAACCAGGGAGACGTTTTTCTACCAGATACAAATTTCCCAGCTCACATTACATATGTAGTTAATGCCAGTTTGAATTCCGGTGTCTTGCTGTGTGAGTCAGAGACGATGATTCACAGACATAGAGACAGCCGAGGGAGCATGTTAAGTTACAAACCAGTAGACTGTTAGACACTGTGTGTGTGTGTGTGTGTGTGTGTGTGTGTGTGTGTGTGTGTGTGTGTGTGTGTGTTCCTGTACTTATATCTTTGTGAGGACCATTTTAAGCATAGACCCTAAAAACTGAAGATATTTTTTGTAACGGTGGGGTGATTTTGCCCGGTCCTCACTTTTTCAATGGACTGTTAAGGGGTACTCGGTTTAAGGGTTAGAGTTAGAATAAGGGTTTACATTAGGGTTAGGGTTAAGGCATTTAGTTTGGATGGTTAAGGTTAAGGTAAGGGGCTAAGGAATGCCTCACTAAGATAGAAGTACGTGTGTGTGTGTAAAAGTGTGTGTGGACGAGTGACTATATGTACATCATGCTATGCAAAATAGTGTTTATTCTACAAAGCAGTTATATGCATGTGTGTGTTTACACTCTGTGTGTGTGTGTGTGTGTGTGTGTGTGTGTGTGTGTGTGTGTGTGTGTGTGTGTGTGTGTGTGTGTGTGGTCCTCCCCACAGCCTGTGGAGAGGATGAAAAAGATTAAATACCTCTGCCAAGGTGAAGCCCTACAGTGCTGCCTGTCTCTCTCACTCACACACACACACACACACACACACACACACACACACACACACACACACACACACACACACACACACACACACACACACACACACACACACACACACACACACACACACACACACACACACACACACACACAGGGGATTAGTAAACCTCCTTTGGTGGCAAAGTACCACAGTCCACTGGCATATCCAGCAGTTCTCCTGGTCTCTCGCAAACACACACACACACACAAATGCAAAGACACACAACCACAATACTCCAATGGCATAGCCTGCACCACAATCCTCTAACACACAACCTCACACTCGCAGGAAAAAAAAGTGACAGACATCTTCAGCTCAACACACACACTCGTACCTCTTCTCCCTGTCTGGCTTCTCTCTTTCCGACCTCAGGGCATTCCCTCTATGACTGACATCACCAGATTCTTCTCTTCCTTTCTCATCCATCTCTCTCTCTCCACTTCTTTCCTCCTCTGCCCAGAACAGCTGCTGTCTTCATGCTCCTCTCTTGCACAGGCATCGCTTGCTCTTCTTCCAGCTCACTTTTCACTTATAGTCCTTATACTCTTAATCCACCACAGGGTGATGGAGACGTTTAGAGAAAAGGTTGCCAAGTAAATCCCCAAAGAGCTGTAAAAATAAGGTGCATGATGGGAATATTCTCAAAATTGTTATCTTGTGGCTCTTTCAGCGGCATCATCTTAAAGCTGCTCTGGAGAGGTTCAGATGTTGGCTGCTCAAAGTGGGAGCACAGCAGAACTCGTCTTCTCTTATGACAACCTGCTTTAAACAGGCAAGTAGGGAACACTCCTCTCATCTGCAACCTCATTACTCAGATTTAAAAGGGACTATTTATTTTTATGGATATTAAAAGATGCAATAAAAGATAAACAGCAGAGTGTCGTTTTCAGAAACAATATCTGGCTGTTACTGTACAATTCAAACACAAATGAAAACCGTTGACAGTAGAAGTCTCTAAATGATCCAGAAAGTGCACAATTCTGAAAAGAGATGATGCTGCATGCAAATGTTTTAAATTACCTTGTTAGAGCTCGTCCATTTTATCGGTTGACGAATAAACATCGGCCGATATGAGCCATTCACAGACACACAATGCATGTATTAACTATATAAAATATGTAAAGCATATATTGCCAGAAAAAGATTGGGTTTAAGTGGATTCAAAATCAGTCTGAAAATATATTTTAAAAAAACAATTTCCAAATGTGTTTTGAGGCCGAGTGACTGAATTGTTGGATTTCTTTCCAACATATTATTAAAACATTTGAAAAGTTTCTTTTTATTTTCAGAGAGAAGCTAGAAAGACGCCCGCATTGAGTGAGCTGCTGCTGCTGACCCTGCCACCGACGCCCTGCTAGACATGGCTTCGTTAGTGGATCCCAGGTTCAAGACAACATACATTACTGCAGAAAAGGTGAAGGAAATCAAGTGCGGAGTCATATTGGAGAAGGAGCCGGAGGCGATGCTGTGTGACCGGGGCCCAGCGGGGTCAGCTGCTTCACAGCCTCATGAGGCAGCAACAGTATCAGAGCCACCAAACAAGAAAACCCTTCGGAAGTTTCTTAAAAAAGGCGACAACATCCTCTGCCACAGCCGCAGCATCACTCACAGAGCTGATGAAAACAGAGTTGTCTGCCCGCTTGCGGTCTGTCGGTGCCGACAGTGAATCAGATCCCCTGCAGTGGTGGAAGGACCACGAGGAAATGTTCCCAAACCTGAAAAACTTGGCATAAAAGTATCTGTGTGTGCCGTTCCTCATCGGAAAGGGTGGACAGACGCCTGGACTTCTGCCTCTGTGGTTTGCACACAATGCTATTTTTATTCATAAAATAATCGCTTGTTACAAACACGATCAAGCAGAAAAAGTGCACTTTAGTTATATGGTTTTGAAATCTCTTTCTCAAGGATTCTTGTTGAATGCACTTTGAGTTTGCTTTGAGCTGTTTTTGTTAAGGGTCTTTGAGAACTAGTCAACAGGAGGAAGGCCTACATGCCATTATTTATTTTATATTTGTTAAAAGCTCAGTACAGCTTCCTGGTTTTAAATGAAAAGTAAGTTACATTTTACTGAATAACTATTAACTAAATAGACTGGTCTACTTGAATCATCATACTGGTGTTGTGTCGTGCATCAAAGGGTTAAATCTAACATTTAAACAGGGATTTAGAGATTTCAAAATATCGAGAAAGCGTGTATCGTGATATATCCCAAAAAATATCACGATATTAGTTATCGCCCAGCTCGAGTTAGCCGTCCCCAGCAGGTACCAGACAGGCCTGTGGATCCCTCCAGTGTCTGGACTTTAAAGTAACTCTTCCATAAACCTCTCCCTCTCTCACCGCTCCCTGCCAGGGCACGAGCAACTCTCCTGCAAGGAAATCCTTTAATCTTGACCCATGGTGGAGCGATGACCCTCAGACACAAACTGGCCATCACTGCACCTGAAGCCATAAACATGTTCAGGTGTGTGTGTGTGTGTGTGTGTGTGTGTGTGTGTGTGTGTGTGTGTGTGTGTGTGTGTGTGTGTGTGTGTGTAATAACCAAACAAGGAGAAATTAATCAGCGAAACGAAGGGATGGCAGGAGAACAAAAGAGTGAAAGTGAAGAGTTAGAAAAACCCTTTTTTATTCTTTTTATTGTTCATTTTTCTTTTTGTGCTCAAATCTCTCTGCCTCTCACATACGAGTCTCCTTTCTTCCAACCTCCCTTCATCCCTTTCTTTCTTATTTCAACCCTTTCCCTTTCTCTCCTACCTCTTCTTCCACCTATTTTCGTCTCTGTCCTTTATTGTCTTCTTTAACAATCCCTTTTACATTTATATACCGTCTCCTCTTACATCCCTTTTACCTTCATTCTTCTTCTTCCCTTTTTATTCTCATCCTGTCTCCTATTTTCTTTATGCACGTCTCACCATCCCTTTCCACTTCTATCTTTTCCCCTTTCTCTTCTCTTCATGTTTTTTTGTGTGCAGAATAAAATAGAAAACCAGTGAAATTGCCCTCATAACTACTCATTTACATACATATAGTGTGTTTCTATATAACACAGACACCTCAGACACCAGTCTTCTGCCTGATAACAGCTATAAGAAACCTGCCAAAACACATAGGCTACTGTGGTGTGTGTGTCTGTGTGTGTACGAGGTGAATGACAAATTAGACTGACTCTGGCCTGCCATCTTTTAACCACAATTAGGAAGCTTTTCTGACAGACTGTCAGACTCAAGGCTACCAAAAGACACACACACACACACAGCAGCTCACAAACACGTTACTCTTTCCAGACTGACACACATACAGTAGATGCATGTGAACAAACACACACATACACAGTGATACATGGCCGTCATTACCAGCACCCCTCCCTTGACAGCTGTTCTCTCAGCAGAGCGCCCTGCGATGGTCCCACACACACACACACACACACACACGGTATCACCACCCCTCTGTGAGTACAGACACAACATGTTAATCACCACAGAGGTCAAAAGTACACACAGTCATACACAGAGTCGTAAGTCTGCAGACGCATTATTTGATTAAGACACGTAAGATTATTTTAAATGTGTCACGTTCATGTGTTGATTTAAAAGTGAATTTCAAATAAGCAGTTGTATTTCAAGGTCAAGTGGACAACAACTGTTGGACAAGAAGAACACGAGAGCGCAGCAATTAGAGAAACATCATAGAAAAATATAAATAAATAAAAAATACATAGAGATCTCAAAGTAAATCAATCGTCTCTCTGCTTCAACGTTGTCTGTGTCTTCAGGTGAGGACGCAGTGAGAGCACGGGCAGGCAGGTCGGTTAGTGACAGACAGGTACAGTGTTCCTGCTTAATGAAATGATTGGTCGTGTATATTACAGCCCTCACTGGCTTCTTTTCTTATCTTTCAGATGACTTCATTTATTATTTATATATCAGGACATGAAGAGAATTTCAATAAATGAAATAAAAAGTGTTTCAGACACAAATTACCAACCCTACCTTTAATTTGTAGCCCCTTAATTCACATTTCACGTCCAACAACAAACCATATCTCAGACGCCACCACTTAGTCCTGCAACTTTTCAAAGGTCTGGTGATTCCAGCTCTAAAATAGCAGAGTGGCTGAGATGGCAATGTGCCACATGCCAAATCTAAGTGTAGGTCCGCCGTCGCCATCTGAAACTCAATGAGCAGAATCTCTATCCTGGCGCTGAACTCATTTGGATTGGAAGCACAAGTCTGCAAGTACAGCTAAATTCAGGCATCATATTCATATTTATTACATTAATTATGTAATACTATATCGGTTGGCACTACCTCTCTATGCACAGAATCTTAGAAAAAAGGTGTTTTCTTGTCTGGTCGTAAATTTCAGCCACTAAGTGCTCTTTTATTTTTTCCACATTAACTTGGAGAGAGAGCGGAAAAAGTGAGCTCGAGTACAAAGTGATTCTGCCAAACTGGAACAATCAGAGGAGCCTCTCTGCCAAGTAAACGACAGAAGGCTTTAAAGAAAAAGTACTTGTCCTCACTTTCACCCTGGCTAATATCGCTCGCACAATTCTCGAGTGTATCTCCAGATTTTTTTTTACCCTCACTTAATCTCACTCACACTTCCTTCCGGTCCTCGCACTCCTCCTTCCCTTTTCTCATTCTAACTTTAGCCTCCTCTTCGTCTGCCCCCCCTCCGAGTTGCTGCCTCCCGCAGCCACAGACACATTAGGCAAATTATGCACCATCACTAAAGGTTGCACAAACACTAACCTGCATTTATGGTTTTGCAGCTTTAGCAACAAGTACCGTGCCACGATGAAGTCACTATATGCGGAGATGATTTTGCTCAACCATAACAGTCCATTTCAATATGTAACAACAAACAAATAAGGTGGTTTGAAGAAGAGTTCATGTAAAATTGAACCGTATGCAAAGAGAGTTTCTGATCTCAGTTCAGTTAGAAAGTAACGCAGGCAGAAATACCTCTTAAAGTCGCAAAGTGGTTCAGAATAATGAAAACGGTGGCACAGAAAACATGAAGTCAAACGCCTGTTGTTTAAGAGAGTCCAAAATAATAGGGAGCCTAATAAAAGGAAGGAGGCTGAGCTAAAGTATTTAAGTGTAAAGATTGAATGGAAGTGATACATTTTAAGATGATGAAGTTACTGAACTGTACATATACCTCATATTTAACCTCCAACTGTTTTCAGCAGGGCATAGAGCAGCAATTTTAGTTTATGTAGTTAAATCTGTCTTTATTCTTATAGATGTTGTCAATTACTTTTAAATATAGAAAGTTTTACTTGATTTAACTACAGGTCGCTGTCCAGAGTGCTGAACCTGGGAGCACTGCAGGGATCATGAGCTCTCTGTAGTGAACACCATGGTTCACACAGCCCCACAGAAACCTCCAGTTCGTTTTCCTGTCAGTGTTTCCATCTGTTTCTGTAGCTGAGTCTCGCCTTGTTGATTTACATCAACTCAGTCAGGTCTGCCTGGTTTGATTTTTAGTGAGTGTTTTACAAGTTATTCATTTCTGACTGAATAGCTTTGAGTCTTGTCATTTGAAGTCAGCTGACTTTACTCTGGTGGCAGGAAAGTTTCAAACCTGCTGTAGCCTGAAATCTGTTTAAGTCTGAGGAGAGAGTGAAACTTTACCGAGCCCGACTCGTCATCTCTCCTCTCAATCCTCTCCTGTTAAAGCACTTGTGACACTCACACATATAGTTAGAAATAATTTAATAGCTGTGGCTACATCGAGTACACCTGGTACAATGGAGGAGCAAGAACTTTACGAACAGTGTGTGCACAACATTTGGAACTATTCTTATCAAACTAATACTGCCTCTGAAAATGCTATAACATAATGTGAAAAGTATTTAATGGAGCTTAATTCATACAGAGCCTGAGATCCTTTGTGTTATTGTACTGGAAATATTGGGCCTCCCCTCCTGCAGAGCTGCTGGGATGTGTGCGTTAAGGCCAATATGCAACAACATCAGCAATTGCAATATACGTAAAGATGACATATGTGTGGAGGCACTTACATAGAACACTAAGTCATGAGAGGGAAAAGGACAGGTAGTGTTTGTATAGGAGAGTTTTTTGATAAAGACTGAATCACTGCAGACTTCCACTTCTATTTCTCCATCATCATCTTGTCCCTTCCTCTTTCCCTCTTCCTTTTTATGTCCCCTTGTCTTTTCACTGAGCCATCTCATCCTCTAACTCCTTGCCATGTCCATTCACTTCTCCGATTTCTTCCACCGTTTCTCAGTCTGCTCCCACTCTCATTCTGAGACATGATTTCGTACAATTGGATTCTTCTCTCTTCTGGTAGATACAATCTTCAACCACTGTCAGAAAGTACAGGAACCCCAATTAATAAACCCAAATCTCTGATATTCACCTCTCCCTGTCTCTCATATCTGACTTTTCTCTGTCGTTGACTTATTTTTCAAATGGAAGCATGTGCTCTTTTCTGCACTTTAAATAAAAGTATTCCTTCCTCTTCCTCCCTCTTCTCCTCTCTTCTCCCACAATGCATCGGAAGTCGATTTCTTATTGATTTTTAACTGAGGCCAACTTCGGGCTTTGCAAATTGCAGCTGATGGTTTCCACTATTTTGTGAATCGTTAAAACTTTAACCTTTTTTTTTTATATTTTTAAACCACAATTGAGATAGATTTTCAATATTTTTTTTCTCTGAATTGACGAAAAACCTCAAGCAGCATCACTGACATCATCAAGCATATTCAAAGCCCAATCTAAATGTTTCAATACAATAATGATGACTATAATTATCATTATTTATGCAGCACTTACTGAAACAAACATACAAAGTGCTTTACATAGCAATCAACAAACAGAGAAACACAGCTACAACACAGCCATAAGAGAAAAAAAGCTCTAAATGAATCACATAAAAAGTTAACGTGGCAAAACACAAAGTGAATGAAAACCATAATCAGATGAAATGAGCAGAGTCAATGTGATAAAGGTGCAGTTTAAGCTTGGATTTGAAAGAAGCCACTGACTCAGCCGGCCGTATGACAAGTGTAACCCACTTTCTCTGTGTCCCTCACAGAGTTGGATGGGTGTTGTGCTTTTGTCTGTGTGTTGTTGTTGTTGTCTTGTGCAGAGAAGCAAAGTCTGGGCACTGGGTTCTGTATTGTGGATGAGACCAAGTAGCACATTAATGTCTTGGCAAAACAGTTCTTGGACTCAACTGTACAACACGCTGGACGCTTGGTTGCATCGCATTTTTTTTCCGACAGTGCACGTAACATGATGCTAGTGATGAGATTTCCCATCATTCTTTGAAAGGAGAATTTTTTTAATTATTAAACACCGATCTTGGCTCATAGTAAAAGAAAAGAAATGAAACAAACAAACCAGAAGAGCTGTTTTCATTGGGTAGACGCTCCCACTGATATTAGCTTCCTTCAGATTTACTTTAAAAAGCATCATCTGTGGTGTTGGGAAACAACAGTTAATAAACACTATGTCTTCCAATTCCTCAATTATGTCGGACTCATAATATTTGTATCATCACTTATCTATCAACACAGCTTTCTCACTAAAATTAAAAGTAGTTGCACAAAAATAAATCTGGATCCAACAGCAGATAAACTATGTCCTCCTCTAACCTAAATACAGTATATACGTATATGTCCGTTTAGCTCAGCTGGTTAGAGTGTGGTACTAATAAGGCCAAGGTCACGTGTTTGATCCCTGTACAGGCCATAATAGTGTTTATATGATGGGGAGGGAAGGTTTGCTATATAAAATCTAAATGTAATTTTATCCAGAGTAAGAAAGGGAGCCACATGTTTAGAGGCAAGTTGATCGTGAGCAGAGATCAGCTTGTTGAAAATCAGCAGCAGCTATAAAAAAAAAAAAAACCTGACTTGAGTAAACAGTCTTTACCTCTTTGAACAATTACCAGTGACAACTCCTTCAGCGGAGCATTTAACCCCCAGTTGTTCCAGTGGAGCAGCTCAGTGGTGAGCAGCCAAACAGGCTGGTTGTACTGGGCTGCTCCCAGGTGTGAACACGTGAAATTGGATAAATGTCAAGTGCAGCGCTGCTGAAAATGCTCATTCAACCAATAAAGAATGAGAGTTAAAATAAGGTGCAAAACAGGAGTTAATTAGCTTGTTAACTTGTGTTCAACTTGTGTCAACTCGGAGTAAATAATGTAGAAGTGAATGAATTTTACATTCGGAGTTCATCGGGCAGCCTATGGGGGAAACACGCTTAATGTGATTGTCTCTCTGCTTTTCTTCCTCACTCATTCTCATCTCTGAGTAAACATAAAATGCCCATAAAGCAGATGAAACACAAGAGGCGAGAAGAAATACAGACACATTGTCTTAATCTGACTCATTGTTTCTCTCTCAGACACACAAACAGACACACGCACGCACACACACACAAACACACACACACACACGCACACACACACACACACACACACAGAGAGGAAACCAGCTATGGGGAGTGATGAATGAGGAGAGGAGCTGTGTGGGTGTGGCTGAAATGGAACTAATGACAGAAAGACAAGCGTGTGAGTAAACAAGAAAACAAGTGGGAGACAAGAGAGAGCAGGAAGAGAAAGAGAGATACAGATGGATAAATAAAGAGAAGAGAGACAGACGAATAGAAAGACACAGTCATAGAAGAATAGACGACAGCAATACACGAGAAATGGACGTAGCCTACGTGCAGCTTGAGGCCAATTTTCGTAAGTACAGCTGAGTTATTGGAGGCGTTCTGCAGTATAGACGCTACAGTACTTTAGGGTGTTTATAGTTTCCAGTTAACGATATCATTTAAAAATAACTCAACTGCTGCTTGTAGTAAAGTGATATTATTACCAGAGGCGCTCTTGGCAGAAATGGCCGCTTGTAGGTCATATCTCAAAAATAACACGTGATATCACTGAATTCTCTTTTATTAGCAAACCTCTCATTGTGTCATGTAAAGTGCAGTTTCATCTTAAATCCATATATAAGTATCCTCAACAGGAGAGAGGAGACAGTTTGAAAACCCTTATAGCTGATTAACTGGTAAAAAGAAGAACTGATACAGGTACAGACGTTAAGACTTTATTATTAGTATCAGTGCCCACATACACTAAGAAGTAATAAGTGGGAGTAATATGTAATAGTAAAAAGTTAGCAGGACTTAATTTGACAGGATAACGATGAGCTCCGGCTCACTTGATGGAATTAGTGTGTGATGGTTGTGGAGCTTTGGGTTTGGGAAGTGTCCCAAAAGTTTTCTAGCTAGCCTGGAGACAAGTGTTATGAAATTAATCAATTTCCACACACACACACACACACACACACACACACACACACACACACACACACACACACACACACACACACACACACACACACACACACACACCTACAGTCTGTGATTTAGGCTTTAATTACCTCTCATAGGATCATCAGATGGCAAACAGCTCTAAAACAGCCAGCTGGGAGAAAGAGGAGGAGGAGAGACTCGAGGAAACAAAAAATAGATGTGAGAGAAAGAAAGAGAGAGCACTAAAGAAAGAAAGAAAGAAATGAGAAAATGAGAGGAAGCAGAAGGTCACAGTGATGGATTGCACATGAATAAGAAGGAATAACAGTTAAAACAGTGAACAAACTAGGTAAAGAGAAGAAGGATAAGTGTTTGCAGGGCAGGAGGCAGAGGATGAAAGAGGGGAGGTGCAGACGGAGGGATGTTCTTCTCCTCCAGCGATGAGCAGAGAGTCAACTGATATCCAAAAATATCTCTTAAAGTAATAACTCCAAAGTAAAGACGTTTCCATCCCTGCCAATCTGAGCCTGGGTTGATTAGAACCTGTGTCTATTTCAGAGTCATTTGACCCGGGAATGAATTCCGTCTGCATCCGTTCCCACTGCAGACAAAAGCCAAATGTCAGTGTGCGTTAATGGGGGTTTTTTCACCAGTGGAAAGGGGGCTAAAGAGTGGAGATTGTAGAAAGAGCGAGATCAGAGCACAAAGCCTCGAGCTCTGCCTGGTTTCCTGCTGAGAACCACTTAGAGGCTAATCCCTCGCCGCTCTGCCTACATGTATGATGTACAGTTATTAACAGGATGGAAGAGCGAGCACGGAGACCTTCTTTAGAGGGGAGGGTCGTGGTTGAGACGGTTCACACACCCACCTGTTTGACTGAGGTCTCTGACTGAACCCTTATCAGCTGCTGCTACAGCTGATCTGGACCTCTGACGGGAAAACGAGAATCACATTCCTCCTTGAGATCAGCAAAGTGTGACAATATGGCAATTAGAGCCATTTTATGTCCTTTAACAGCAGAGGAAACCAGATGGTGGAGCATTTCACCGTGAGAGGCACTTTTTAACACTGTTAGCTCAGTTTTATGTCACATGTATTAGCGTGGCCAGCAGAGATGGTTCTTTTCCCGGTGACTTCTCCTCAACAGGTGCGAGAAGAAGTGCATTTTGAAAAAAGTCTGGATCAAAACACAGAAGTGAACGAGAGATAAAGTGCAGGGCTGGAAAAATTAAGAAAAAGCAGAAAGAGATAAATGCATTACAAAACACTTTGGATGTAATGAAAGTTCTATTAGATGTCTGGTGATTTAAAAAGCATTTAAAGTGTTTCATACCCTCAAATGAGAACATTTGTTTTGGCTAAGGAGGAAACTTAAAGTGCTTGAAGTGAATAGTTTCACAACGTGGCCTAAACAAGAGTGTCCACAACGCAGGACAGAAGAAGACAGATGGAAAAAAAGAAAATGTGGTAAGTAGAGCAATACAAGGAGAGAAGAGGACACAGTGGTGTTGCTACAGTTCCAGATGGAGGATGGGGAGGAGAGAGATAGAACAGTAGAGTGATAGAGAGGTGGAGGTGGGAGTCCTTATCAGAAAAAAACAGGCGGCTTCATCTCCCAGCCCTCCAGACACACACACACAAACACACAGACACACATACGTGCACGCAAGGACATGAGGCCACTGACTGCCCACACCCATGCACACTGCATGCACATACACACTCACTTACACACCCAGAGGTAAAAACACCAGTAAAGTGCAAACACACATATGGTGGAGACAAAACATACACACAGTTGCACACATACGATGGTGTCGCAGTTGCCTCAGCCGATATACGTGCACACGCCTACAGGTGAGCGACGGGCACCATTTACACACAGACAACAATGTCCACCTCCCCTCCAGCTGCCACGGCAATGAATACCATTAGCATCCCATAAAATGTCAGGGGGCACGCACAATTAACTCATCTCACACACACACACACACACACACACACACACACACACACACAGACACAGTCAGAAATGTCAGAGGCCTACGCCCACTAATGTATGTGATGGAGAGTGAAGGCAAATGTCAGCTGTTCCTCAAAATGGCAGCCATCAGCTGTGTGGGCTGATAGGCGGCGACTGGGGACTGATACTGGCACACACACACACACACACACACACACACACACACACACACACACACACACACACACACACACACACACACACACACACACACACACACACACACACACACACACACACACACACACACACGTGTGAGCTGCTGTATGTGTTTTTCTAAATCAATACATCATAAACATTAAATTTACGGAAATAACAAAATGAGGCTTGTGGCTTCCATGTGGCTGAAAATCTTCTTAATCGCCTTATAGCATCAAAACGTGTGGTAAAGAGCAGTATCCACACAAACCACAGCCACACAAACTCTAGCTGAACATTAGAGATGCACAATAAATACAAAATGTAAAGACTTAATATAAGATATCAATCACAAAAACTGAAGGGTCTCCATAAATCAAAATCACAATAAATGTTTCAAAAAGCCAATGACAGCTGGGTCGATACAATTTTGTTTCCATTTGCCCTTTTCCATCAACTAACCTAGAACTGGTTCCAATCATTTCCAGTGCCGATGCAAGCTTTATGGTGCCAGCTCGTCCAAAAGGTGGAACCACAGGAAACTCTAACAAAGCAGTTGCGTTCTCCCAGCGATGATTTAATTCCAATTGAAATTACCCCAAAAATTAACTCTATTGATTTCTTCTGTTCTTGTTGTCACCAATTTTTGTGTAATAGAATATTTAAAAACACTTTTGACTTGAGAATATGTTCCAAGACGGCCCAAATCATTTGGTGTTCTGTTCCCGTCTGTGCTACATTTGATAGACTGATGATTGATAAGTAAAAAACTTCTTGAAAACTTTATAATATCGAGTAACCGTAATATTCTTTCACGAGGACGGGGCTTAAACGCGACATCATTTCAACGGGCACATGGTAAAAATTTAAAAGTCTGACTGCTGCTTCGTCTATGATCAGTCAAAGTCACTTTTTGAAAACTGCATTTAGGCACAATTTGAGAATAAATGATGATGATTACGGCGCTGGAATCCAACGAGGAGCTTCATTATAAATTAACTCCTCATGAGGCCCCCCCCCACCGGAACCTCCACAGCCATCTGTCAACAGAGGAGGGAAAAGTTTTCTCTCATTTATCAGCCAAACGGACGGATGGATAGAGGGACGAAAGTTGTGTGATGCCCGGCCAAGCCTTTCTCCATCCGCCCTCCAACCCCCTATGCAGAGATCTCAGCAGCAGCCACTGGAAGCGCGCTCGCCCAAGGTCACAGGGACAAAGTCAGGGGTAGAGGAGAGGGAGAGAGAGGCAGGGAGTGGGTGTGTGTGTGTGTGCTGGTTGGAGAGAGTGTGTGTGCATCTGTGTGCAATGGGAAGTGTGTTTGTGTTTAGGCATAAAGGGTTTAAGGTAAGGTATAAAGGTGTGTGTGTGTTCATGACTCTGTGTGTGTGCATGTACAAAGCACAGGGGGATATGTAATACCTTCTACAACTCCTGTAGCCCTCTCTCAGCGTGTGTGTGTCTCTCTCAGTGTGTATGTGTGTTTGTTTGTGTGTATGTGTGTGTGTGTGTAATAAAGATGGCTGCTGACGATGCCACAACTCAGCAGGCTGGGCAACATGACGATAAATAATCAGCTCTGAATCACTGCACTAATGAGCCAAACAGACACACACTCAAATCCAGCAACTCATCCTCTCTCACACACACACACACAAACACAAACACACACACACCTAATGGGCTATCTCACAGACCACAGTCCTCAAAAGTGTTTATTCTCTGACCTACTGCCATGAATAGACTGATTGCTCATAACACAGCCAGTTAGTATCAGATGACACACACACACATACACACACACACTCAAATTACTCATGTAAAATTTCACTGCACACAGGCAGACGGCACGGCTCACACAACACCGTACACTGTATCTATATCCACGGCAGACCACTGGGTGTGTTGGCTGCAGTGAGCGATCCATCAGGAGCCCTGCTGCCATGCAGAGGTCAAACCCATCAACCCCGGAGACCACTGCCAGGGACGATACGCGCTTCAGCCAAGAACCAATCACGACCGGTCTCTCGCGCTTCACAGCACACCATATGTAATCGCCGGAAAGGACAGGGTGGAGTTTGGACTGGTGATGTGCCCGTCCATTAAAAAAAGCGAAAGTTTCAGTCCAGCCTCGTAAACGACTGCTGCAAAGTGCGGCGAGTGTCAAACAGCCACGACGCGTTGCCAAATCCCGATCATTTTATTGTCATTTTTCCATCTAGTCACTGCAGATTCTATGAAGAGGCAAAAACAATCCCAAATGTACTGGGAGGCAACTTTGCTAATATTAGACTCTTACCATCAGTGGTCTAAAATACTGTGTGTCTGGCAGAGTGCCTGATGTAGTGGAACTATTATTGTTCTTTATTCCAGATTCTTATAATAACGTTTGGATTAAAATTCATCATTTTATTCTTCTAAACGTAATGATTCATATGAGATTTAATTCTTCTTACCCTTCAGGATGAACTTTGACGAACCCCCTGATTTCATCTGGTCCGACCATCAGGTTGATGAATGACCAAATAACTACACAACTTAATGGCATTTAACCTTCAGCCTCAGCTGTGGTTGTGTTTTACTCATCTCCCGACTCACATGTAGCTGAACCGGCCAATCAGTGGCTAGAAGGGCTGAGACTGGGGTGTATGTGAGAGAATTACACAGGTAGATTCAACAGGTTTAAACATACAACATGTAAACAATAACTTGTACGAGAAACTTTATTCAACTCCTTCGTCTTCCCTCAACCTTTCTCCCCCACCCCCCCTGCTTTTCCTCCTCTCTGCCTTTGGGTAAACATTTGTCAGTGTACGGTAAGTGTCTCAGGTAAAGATATGCAGATTAACTCCAACTCCTTTGCATAACGAGCTCTTATTTGCCAGTCTAATTATCGTGGCGTGCCGAGGCCGTCTCCGAGCTGCCCTCAGGGTTCATTAGTGGGGTTCGTTAAGAGGTTAGCTAATCGCTGCCTCCCTCTTTAACAAAGAGTGGAGTCTGAAAGTCCTGAAAAGACAGTGAGCACGCAGCGAGGCTGGTTTAAAGAAGACACGCACACGCATGTAGATTTGGTGAGGAAACGCATACATGCTAACACTGTGTCGTTCCCTGCACACACACACACTATGGGACAAAAGAGAACGTAAGACCTTGATTGTTAATGTGGCTGATAATGTATTGAAAAAACAAACACAAACATTGCACTGGATTTGCTTCCCTCATGTATGATGTTCAATGGAAAAATATGTGTTTCAAAATGAAGAAGTCAGACCTGAGTTATTAGTCAACACGACTTAAACCTGATCTTTCATGAAACTGAGCACCACTGCATGTAGGCCACTCATTTATATGTTACACACTTTATAATTAGAAACTTGGTATTTATCTATATTTTGCATAGAGCCTGCAGACAACACATGGGAGGAATGCTGAGAGCGCTGTGCTGGTCGAGTGCAGCTTTTCAAGAGCACTTCTCACAAGGGAGGTACAATGGCCCCTTCACAGGGAAAGTTCAAGGGTCTGTTAAAGGTTTCTAATATTCTCATGTTACATTAGAATGCAAGCAAACAGGGAGCAGGTGATTGAATACATCTATCAAGGGCTGCATTTGATATTCTCCATTACTCCACTTCATCATGTGGATCTGCGGCATCAAGGTCAATCATGACGTTTCACCCCATCCCGAACAACACTTGAACAAACATTGGAAAATAATGCAAAACACTAACTCATCCAAAGTAACTCACGTTGTACATCCCAACAGTTCGACTGAGTGAGACCGATTGACGATGAAACACAGGCTGTTAGTTATGGAGATCTATCTTATCTAGATATTATATCTGGATTTATACTGAGTGACATGCGAGTGTGACCTATAAGATCCTCCGACTAAATGAAAGGTAAGAGACTTAATGAAAGAAGAAAAGCTCCATCACGTATTTGATTATCAAACTCAATAAGTTTAGTTAAAATCTAATTAGTGTCCATGATAGAAAGAGGTACAAAATTAAAACACAAGGAGAAAAAATGTATCAAATCCACTTTAGCAAGTTTAGTAAACAAAGTCAGAGCAAGAAATTAATTGCGTTTTATTTACCAAATATTCAAAAATAGAGGAGTCGCTCAAATTACCCCGAATATCGGCGAAAGAGATCAGCTTATTAGATCCTTCCTACATTTATGAAAACTGGCTTCATGTCATTACGTTTCTAATATTTATCAAAGGCATCGCAGAGGATAAAAATAATCAGACCATTTACTCACATTACTCACAGAGGAAAAAGGTCAAACTTGTTCTCGACACAAAGGCAGAGGAAGTTAGCGTGTGAATGAGCAGTAATCGCCGGGTACAGTCTCCGTTGGTGAGTCACTCTCTGTAATCACCGGGCTGTGACTCCACGACAGATGCAGCTTTAGTCGTTCACTTCTGAAGCGCAGCCCGATGCCAAATCTCACAGAGACGACATCGTACGTTTTTATTTTTCTATCTCCAGAAGAAGAAGATAAAAACTTTAAACCAGTTCCTTCAATAAACAAAACAGGCAAACACTGCTGTTTTATTTTATATATGTTTTCTATTCAGTTACTGTTGGTTGAGTTCAGCCTTCACAGCATCGAAGCCTCCCCCCTCCCTGGCCTCTTGGAAGGCCTCGGGGAAAGATGCCCAAACTCCTTACACCGTTTTCTTTTGACGGACAGAGCGCAGCCAAGTCTAGCATGTTAAACATTATGTAGATGGAGTCCTGAAGCCACTGGGAGCTTTGTAAATAGTGGAAATCTCCAATTTAATGCTGGCCTACAGGCTAAGAGCAACACAGAATGAAATGTGAAATCTCTCGCTGTTGCTAACCCTCGTGCTCCAGCTTTTTCCTTCACCAAATACCCGTCCCCCTCCCTTTGTTTTCCCAAATCGGTTCATCTTGATCGCTCTTTTCCCTCCATTCCGTCCATTCCCTCTCATGGTCTGTAATTCGTTCTTCACTTCTCCCTCTCTCCTTCCTTCTATACCTCTTCCCCCTTTTTCTGTTTTGTGCTTCCTCTCATCTCTGTCCAATCTCTCCCTATTCCTTCTGCTGCCCAAAGTCTCATTTCACACTGCCACTTTTTTCATCCCCTTTTCATCTCTTCCTCTCCCTCACTCTCTCCATCTCTTGATCCCATTTTTTCACGGCGCCCGGATCGTGGCCTGGTCTGGCCTTTTAATGTCTCCCTCTGCTACTCTCTCTCCTCCACTGTTTCTATTCTCTCTCCCTCGCTCTCTCTCAGACTGTAGCTAATGCCATCAAGTGTTCGCAGCAGCTCTGAGCCCAAGATTCACGGCTCACGGACCTCGAGCCACAAACAAGCACAAGCAGGAAAAATATAAAACACTACGGAAATATCTGGACATTACCGTTACACACAGGTCAGGAAAGACGCACACATGTCAGTTGTTATTCTACAGACACACATATCTAAAAACAGTGTTGAAGCATTATTAAGTACATTTCCAAACCAAACAAATCTCGGTGTGCGCTTTATCTGGTGCCTCACTGCTGATGGTGATTATCTCCAGTGTGTGAAATACCCAGTGGCAATGGGGGGGGGGGGGTCCCCCATAGTGCCCCAGTGTTATGCTGAAGTCCACAGCGGAAGACGAGGCCTTCTCCTCCTTCCGTCTCCCAAGGACAAGAATAAAACGACAGACAGTCTAAGTGATTTCTGTGTGCGTCTAAAGTGAATGTCGCGCTCCACTAACACAACGCTCTCTCTCGCTTTCTCCCCCTTTTCTATCATTTACCCGCGTGTGGTTTCAGGTTTGAAATCAATTTGGCTTAGATGAAAGTTTTCAATTTCATTAGCTTGATCAAATGGAGCGCTGTTAACAGGCGGCGGTAATAGAAAATCATTTAGGCTGAGCAGCTCGCACACTCTCAAAGGACTGGTTAAGAGCTGCTAAGAGAGGGAGAGATGGAGAGATGGAGAGGGAGGGCAAGGGGGCAAGAGGGGAAAGAAAAGGAGATGACAGGTGGAAAAATATTGACAAGACACAGCGAGAGGGGGAAAATGTGATAAAGATGGGGGCTCAGAAGAGAGAAATATCTAATTTTTTGAGAAACGAAAAGAAAGATGGAAGACATGATGACAGGAGATAAAAAAATATAGAGTGAGAAAAATATGGGGACGAGAATAGTGAGGACAGAATATGCACTTTAGCGAGAAACTAAAAAAGAAGAATGTGACAAAGGAAGACGAGCAGAGAAAAAGGGTGAGATTAAGTGAAAGAGTGATGACAGTGTGGGAATGATTAAATCAGCAAAAATGTCACAATAAAGCCAGAGAGGGAAAAGAATGCAAAGAGGAAATGGAAACGAGCGAGGAAGACAAAAGAAAAGAGTCTCTTTATCTGGTGTGTCTGCTAAGTACTGGCCCATTAAACCTCTATTACTGCTGCTCAGACGTTTGACAGAGAGAAAATATGTTGTGATGAAAGAATTAAATTAACTATCAGCCATCAGGAAGAAAACGTCAGTGGACTGGCAGTTAAATATTACCTCTTTGATGAGGAAAAACAAATATCTTATCAGTCAGACATTAACGCAGGGGAGGAGAGCGGAGGCACAGAGGAGACTCTGAAGCGGCTGAGACTTGCATTTAGACATTTACCATCACTTTTGTTTTCTGGGGGTAGGTATCAAATAAATTACAGAAAGAAATGATATCAGCGCATGTGTCGTAAACAAATAAGAAATTATCCACTTGTACGCAGAATTAAGAATCTATAACTTGTGCTTTTGAAAGACATTTTTACCAGACTGGTTTTTACGGAACGAATATAAGAAAATTTGTTTAACATTTGAGTTGGAGCATGAATATAAATAAAGTCTTGTGCAATTATATATCGAAATTAATATCACATAGAAGTAAACTTTCGGAAACAAATCCAATTGAAGCGAGTGGGGGGTTGATGACACTTTTTACCCGTGACAGGCACAAAAATGATAAAAAGAAAACAAATATAAGACTTTCACATAGAAGACACCGATGAAGATGGCTAGAGAGTTTGTGGTGATAAGAGCCGACACCTGCGACGTGATCACGTGATTAATGCGTCATTTCCTTTATCTGCCGCCTGCACCCGGCTGTTCCACCTCTGGCCTGAATTACGCAGAGGATTCGATGCTGTTGCTGTTGCGTCTGTGCAGAGAACCCCCGCTGTGGTGTGCATGTGTGAAAGGCAGACTGCGGGTAAAGTCCATAACCAATTCTCCGGATTTCACCCGGAGGTCATGTCTGAATATAGAAAAAGGCGGACTTTCCTACCAGCCATATGCAACTGTTATAGATTAGCTTTTAAACCTTTTACACACACACACACACACACACACACACACACACACACACACACACACACACACACACACACACACACACACACACACACACACACACACACACACACACACACACACAGACAGACACACACACACACACACACACACACACATTAGTACTGCACACCCCACCAATAAATTGAATTAAATCACAATTAAATGTGAAAAACAACACCTAATGTTAATCAGTTTTCAGTCTCCTCTGAGTCACGGAGTCATGGTGTTAATGATTGGACCATTCAGCTCCTCGCTGAAACACACACACACAAACACACAGTGTGTGTCCAACCAGCCAAGTGGAGCTAATGGAAGGGGGAGATGCGTTGCTCATGAGCTCAACCTTAAACCCCTTGACGTGCCTTGGAGACCGACAGCAGCAGTCACACACACACACACACACACACACACACACACACACACACACACAAAATTAGTCCGCCTATTCAGGCTAATCTGAGGGAAAATGACTTGCTCATTAGCAAGACCCTTAAACCTCTCGACAGGCCTTTGAACCCCAACCGCTTCATGGTCACAGAGTATATACAGAGAAATGGAGGCTCTCACACATGCACGCACGCACGCACGCACACACGCACACATGCTTGTGCCAAAGAAGTTGGGTTATTCACAACCATTAAGACTAATCAGTTGAGCGTAGATTCTATTATTAGCAGCACATGTAAACAGCAAGAATCTAATGTTGAGTTTATAAAACAGATGTCTGAAGCAAACTAAACCTGCAAAACAAAGGAAATGCATAAATTTGATTAATGAACAGGAAACGCTAAAAAAACCAAAGACACATTCCATTCTTCTCAAAACTCTGACTCTCCTGAAGAGAAGCCTCCTCTGGTGTGTACTATCTGACCTCAATCCTGGAGGAGGTGTGTAACTGATTGTCCTTTGCTTTTGCCGTCTGAAGGTCTGTGACATTTCGTATGATTCATCACTGAATCCACAAAATAAAGGCTGGATTTGGACAAAGTGTTGTGTGAACACGTTTGAGGGCAAAACCTGTTTATAGTTGGGGAATGAAGAGGCAGCGGAAGAGGAATGAGGTGCGCAGACGATCTCTTCTGACAGATAATCGTGACTTTTCACTCTGTTGTACACGTGTAAAGTGACAGAAACTGTTGCATGAAGAATGAAAACAAGAGATTCAAGCCCAGACTCATCTCTGACATCGGCCCTGCTGGACAGTCACTGTATTAAGAGGTTTTGAAAGTCAGCGTCTTGGTTTCAGAGAGTGCAGAACCAGACGACCCCTACCAATCCAACAGAGGAAGTGATGAGGAGGGGGGGGCGGATAAAAAGGCTTTTGAGTGAGACCATCTAATAATCTGGTGCAGTAGGAAAATGGAAAGGAGATCGTTATTGAAGAGCGATCAGGGAGGTAGAGCGATACGCGAAGAAGGAGGCTATGATTGGCAGATTTCTCTCTCAGCTCCTGAGTGTGGCCATTTGAATCAGTTATAAACCTTGACACACATCAACTACTACATGTTCACCCAACCTTGAATTCACACTCCTCACTTTTAACTTCATATGATGAAGTATCACACAGAGAAGAACACTTGAATTCTCTGTTCCTGACTGAATTAAAGTCTTCAATCAGGTTCTTAGAGCACAGCAAGGCTTTTCTGATTGTAAAATGAGTCTTTGGAGAGTCAGAGCTCTGGCCCTCATCGCTCTCCTTGACAAACCGTTCATAGAAATGAACTCAAACATGTTCACTTCTAATACTCGCTCCTCATTACACTCAAGGTCCAGAGGAGTTGCAGTGGCCGTCATTACAAGGTAAAGAGAAGCAGACAGGAGATGAACCTGTCGGGTTTCCGATGTAATCGGAGTTCAGAAAATTAAAAGCTGACGTAATCGGATAAATTGTGTCAAAAATATGATATAAGCAAAGTTTTTTGGTTATGTTGTCATTGACATCTGTCCATCAGAAGGAAAACATTTGTAAAAACCTCCTTTTAAGGGATTTAAATCAGCATTTGCATGTGGACGAGGGGCCAAAACACAATGTGAATAAAAAGGTGGATTTAAACATGTGTTTACCTGCTCGTTCATGTCAAAATGGCCGCCTTGACAAAGGTGTGCATAGTAAATAATTACATTGCGGCTCACTCCTAACACGCTCTTCTGTTGCATTCATAATGTGTACTTTAGAGAGAGAGAATATGTGAGTTAGTGTGTGTGTCAGTGTAAATCTGTCCGAGCCCTGCAGCAAACAGGATCTGTCTCGATAAGATTTACTGATAAGAGGACGAGACACAGAGAATGAATAGACTCTCAAGGGAGGAGAAAATCTCACACAAACATACTCCTCCAACCACCCCATCCATCCCCTCTTCAATCTCTCCATCCACGAGAGCCAATTCTTTTTCTCATCATCCAGCTCCTTGAGTGTGGAGGTGTGTGTCTGTGTAGGTAAAGGCTATACAGCGAGTCGAGGGTTTATGTCACAGTATGCAAACACACACACACACACACACACACACACACACACACACACACACACACACACACACACACACACACACACACACACACACACACACACACACACACACACACACACACACACACACACACACACACACACACATTCTGCCCATCGATTAGCATGGGAAACCAATCATTTCATCAGAGGAGGAACTTAGAGGTTTTCATGACAGATACAGTAAAGAGAAAATAAGGATATATTCTAAATGACCTAAACAGGTTCATTAACCAATGAAAAAAGTTGTAATAATAACGGAGCTCAAAGGGACAAGAAAACTACAACTCACGAGACCTGCGCTCCAACTGTAAACCAGATACACTAAGATGATCTGTGCTTTCTTTTCACTTTGGAAAAATGACAAGATGAAACACGCTTAAAATTGCCAGCTGGCAAAAACCAATGTATTTTTCCACACCGTGTTGGAAATTATTGGCCCTGTGAGATGGACGAGGTTCTCATGAGAGGTGAAGGAAAATGTGGATGATAAGGACACAGCTGTGCTGACAACTCAGATGAAAGAGAACAACGGTTTTTAAAATCCCGGAGAAAACATTCAACAAGTATGTGTCAAGTTTTTCTATTTGAAATCAACAGAATATTGTTAATTTGCAGTTTTGTTAATGTTCAGCTCTAAAAAAAGATGTATATGAAATTTAAAGTGAAGTTTTACAGACAGGCTGGCCACATTCATATCTGTATAGTCTACCTACCATAGACTAGCATAGTCTCAATCGCCACCTATAGCTGGCTGCAGTATAGTGTATTAGTCCTTCATGTTGGTGGATGGGACATGAACCAAAGTCAAAGCAGAAGTCAAATAAATGTCTCAAAAAGGTAGTTCTCATCACACTGAGGTAAGTTTTTCCGGTAAGTTTGATTTTAATTATTAATTTGATGTCATATAAACGGGGAAAAACCTCATGATTGACAGCTCGGACTGACTAGTTACTGGTCGGGGGTGTGTATTGTCGGGACCTTGCTCTACTCCCCGATAACTACTGCACAGCGTCTGGTTGCAAATGCGAAAGATGGCAGCTTTCATATAGAGGATATTTTTGCTTAATTTCTTGATAGTGGGGAGCAGGGTGGAGACATGTCGTCCATCTTTGTGTCCAGTCTATGACACCCACGCCTCTCACCCAGTTTGCACTGGTGGCCATAGAGCTGTGCGGTGGTGGTGGACATTCAGGTCATTTCAGTTTCTTTTTCAAAAAACCAGGTGGCCTCACTGTGACCACACAAGATCCATAACATACAATAAACTCAAAAATCAATACTGTGAAAAAAGCAGAAAATTTCATGACAGGGGGAAAAGGGAGGTAGGCAGTGAAGAGTGTTTCATGTCCACTTGTTCCAGTCCACCCACTTCTGTACCTCGGTGTCTCTGTGACCTTCTCCACTCTCTCTGTGCTCTGGCCTCTCACTGTCCCCGTGACAAAAAGACCAGAAGAGTGTGCTTGTGTGTGACAGAGGCAGAGAGAAAAAGGTTCACACTTGAAGGGGTGTGATTTTTGGACAGCATGGTATTTAGCTGCCTCACGTGTTCACGTCACTCAGTGCGCATTTCCTCTTGCAATCAGACGGAAATGTTTAAAATTACAGTTAAATTAAATGTTATAGTCCTAGACTTATTTTTAGTTAATAGGCTCCCTCTGTGTGCATGTGTGTTTAAATGGGTTGTGTATTGTGTAGGTGTCTGTGAGTGTGTGTGTGTATGTGTGTGCAAGCATAAGAGTTTTTGCCCGAGTGAGTCAGCGAGCCAGTGAATGAAACCAACAATAAGACAGGAAAGAGAGAGGGGGGAGAGAGCAGTGTGTGCGAGACCGTTATGAGTGTGAGTGTGTGAATGCGTGCGTGTGTGTGCGCGTGTGCGTGCATGTGTGCGTGCATGCGTTCTTGTGTCAGTGATTTTACATCAGTAATTATTAATGCTCTGTATTGCACGAGTAATGGTGCATAGAGCTGACATTCTGCGACAGGTTAACAGTGTAGTTCAAAACACACTTGAGTAAACAGGTAGAGACAACGCACGCACACCCCCCCCACACACACACACACACACACACACACACACACACACACACACACACACACACACACACACACACACTTAGAGCAGAGCAAGACCCATCTCTTTGACACATAAAGCACAACCTCCACCACATGGCTATTCCGGCAACGACAGATGAAAAAGGAGCAGTTTGTTGTCATCTGTGAAAGTCAGGTCATAAAAAAGACACACTGAAACGCACAAGTACACACTGAAACACACAAAGCACTGAAAAAAAAAGGAGGGCAACCTCAACAAACCTGAAGGCAGTTAAGTGGCCTACTGAACACCGAGATAATCTGTTTCATTTTATGTAAATGCCAGCGCATGTGCTTTGATTTGCAACGGCTGCGAAACTGTTGACCGAGAGTTCCTGTAGTACAAATTTTAGATAACAGTAGCCAGCCAATCAGAAACAAGTAGGACCTAATGAGCACAGCCCAGAGATCTCCTCATGACTGAGATCAACGCATTCACACCACACTTTTGAAATGGGCAAAGGTTTTATGGTGGGGGTTTTCTGAGGCTGGAGTCAGACATGTTGACATGCACCAGAAGAAAGTTCCTGTCTGATTACAGACGTCAGCACAAACACCAACACATTCCCCATGCATGAGAGTGAGTATTGTTCGTTCCGCGTACATTTCAACTATGATGCCCCCCCCCCCCAAAGTCGGATTTCATTGCATTATAACCACCTGTGGTAAATCTGGCAGCAGCAAACCACACTTTCCCCACCAGGAAAGAAAAAGAGCCCAACTTATTGTCAACTCAGGTGTGACGTCATTTCCAGCTGCAACTTCTGAGGTGAATGAAACGCAGCATGACACAGAGCAAGGGGGAGAGAGATGCTACTGGCCATCGTAACTGCAGAGGGGACAGTGAAACAGCAGCAATATGCACCGTCACACACGAAAAATACACAGTCCCTGTCCCAGAAGAGGAGGAGAGGAGAGAAGCTTGGATGCTTTCATCTTTTGGTTACTCAGCCGTTTCACCGGGCACAGCTGTTTCTCTGTTCGCCCCTTCCTCTCTGGTCTCCTGTTGGTGTGCCGTGCGGCGCGGCCACAGCGACCACCGCGCTCCCGAGCGCACAACGCAGCGACTAACTGCTCAGCGGGCCGTGAGTGATCGGAGCTGATTAAAATACACACACACACACACACACAGAAGCGTGCACACAGACACAGAAGGCACTCACGGGAGTGTGATACTAATGCTGAAGGACTGTCATGTGTGTGGAAAACTGAGGCAACAAACTGCACTCAGCTTTAAACCCCCAAATATCTGTCAGCCCTCTTCATCGTATGCTTCCTCTTCCTCTTTTCTCCCGGGAGTAGGTGGGTGGTGGCGTTACCCGACCTGAATTCAACTGAGCCTGACAGTGCATGGCCATGTGCACACAATAATAATCAGGGAATAAAAGCAAATTGTAACGTAGCTTCAGTTGAGCTTGTATGACTGATTAAATTATGTTCTAGAGAGGATTCACACACAATTCAGGTCTGTAAGGAAGCCTCTGCCTCTCATAGGTGGACGTATACTGTCGGAGAGATCTTCAACTCGACTAAAAAAAGAAATCTCAAAACAATCTTAAAATACTTTTGCTTCAGTTACTTGATTTAGGGAAACCAGTGAGGCTGTACCTCAACCACAGGGGCCATTAGGCCTGGGTGACAGAGGCGGCCCCAGCCGCCCCCTGATCTAGTCAAACACGTTTTGGGTCCTTTTTGTGTCAAATGTGCAGCAGATCATCTTCAAACACAAAGAGCGAGAACCAGTTACCAGTTAGAATCAGGTTGTACCTATAGCGAGCCAACTCACTGAGGCAGAACGTGAAGGTTAAGGCTAAAAGAAGCTTTTCTACCTCGGACAAGGAGGTTTTCACCCCTGTCCGGATTACGCACAAACTATTGATCAGATTGTCAGGAAACCTGGTGGAATTATGGGACATAGACCAAGAAAGAACCCTTTCAAATTTAGCATAGAACCGGACAAAGGGGCAGATGTTTCTAACATATCAACATTACGAGATTTTCTTACATTATCCCCAATTTCCTAGGAAATAATTCATGGATCTTGATGAGAAGACACATTGAGTGATAACTTGAGTCCGTGCAATTTGGTGCAGCTTGATTGAATTTAAGGGGACTGTCAGACCTTGGCAGAAGTTTGCGCTGTACCGAGAGTAATAGATGGAAAAAGAAAAAAGGTTGAAGGCAACAGACACGGCTGAAGAGTCATCTCCTTTTGCTGGACAAGAAGACTCTTCGATTCAGTCTTTACACATTGAGGTGATACTGGTCTGAGAACGACTAACAAGCTAAAACAGACCAATGAGCGACAGAAGAGAGATCAACAATGTTAACGACTACAATCTAGAGAGAAAGTATGAGGTTAGATGATGTTGTTACAGCACAGAATCCAGCGTGTGATGAAAAGCGATACAGAGCTGATGTACGTCCGTTGCTGCACTGAACACTGGCCTCTAGCTGGCATTCAGTAGTGCTGCTGTGTCGTGTCAGCCCATATGGAATAATGAGAATTGATGACTCCCTATGGGACGGAACCGTGCATTCATTATTTCCTTTTCGTATATACTTTCATTGGTTGATGTGTTTTCAGGTGTCTTGTATGAAATAAATTTATACATTAGATACGTTTGGGGTAAAATCCCAAATTTGACATGTAGTTAGATTTTTTTGGAGCATATGCTGCTTCCCTTCTTTTTAATAGGCTGAGCAGGAGAAGAGGAGTGCGACAGACAGATGAGACACAGACTGAGGGAGCAACTGGAGAGGTGAAGGAGAAGTGAGTATCAGGTAGACGGGGGAGTTGACACAGTTTGTCATACAGTTCACATCTGTCACAGTTCAAACGGAGAACTTGTCACACAATAGGGGCCAGGGGTTGGTGAATGTTCACATGTGAACAAAAGCCGCTGCCTCATTTGTGTCAAGGTCTCTGCTGCTGCTGCCGGAAATTAATATCATAAAGTTCAGGGAAAAGTCTTTTTTCGCTCTTATTTTGCTTTATATTGTGAAACCCAGCCTTTAGCAACCTTAATTTGATAAATGAACCCAATCCTTTTATTTTGAAATATTGGATGAAAATCTCTAGATTACTGGGTTCAGATCCTGCTCCACCCCAGAATTTCAACGGGGTATAAGTACACAAACGGATTTCCTTCCATTTATAAAGGTCACGCAACATCATTTTTCAAACATCCTTCACGTCACCTTTTTCAGCTGTGCGGGGACACTCATCTCTAAATCGGATTCCACGCGCGCAGACGGTGCCACATGAGCACACACTCGTTCATTTCCTCTCTGTTCCAACTGTGGGGGAGACGGGCTGCCACCAGGTCTCTTCCCCGGAGACCTCAGCCGGGCACGCGGGTGGGTCAGCCTCGGTCCTCGCGTCTCAAATGGCACCGGTTAGTACGCGCGTGTCATCCGAGCTGCGGCTCAGTCAATTACTTATTATTCCACGCGCATGCCACGGATGCAAGAGGTGTCAAGGTGAATATGAACTAATCGATCGTCGTTTGGCTTTTAAATAAATGCCACTTGCTTCATTTGAATTTACTGGAAAGCACAAGCTGCAGCGTGTGATCACCAGCTGGCACAGACATCTCCTGGATGTCTCAAAGCGTCACATGCAACCCGGCTGCAGTTTGGCACTTTTTGGGATGAATGTGCACGGTCACATCCTGGATAAAACCGAGTTCCTTCATCTGTTGCAGACACATTCCCAACATGCACCCGAATGCAAAGTGCACAAACGAGCCAAGAACACAACACAACAACTACAACTCAAAGCTTTTTTCCAATATGATGCGTTTGAAGGGATAAAACAAAAAAGAAACTATATTTTTTTCTATAACCCAAAATTCAACGAAGTGACAATGTCTAAATCTGGCGACAAGTTAGCGCCGGCATCCGCATCTCTTACCTTTCCACAGGAAAAGCAGCAGCACCGTCTTCCAGAGGCGACATCCCACCGGTGCGCATCGCCGTCTCCGAACCATCTCCATCCCTTTGTCGGTTAAAAAAAAATAATAAAAAACTAAAACCTCCGGGACTGTTCACAAAATGGATAAAGGGGGGTGTTTAAATATTTTATCTCTTTCCTCTTCTGTTCCCCAGAGAGATCACTACCGCGTCGGTGCCATCAATAATCTCATTTTGACCGAACTGCGCGCTCCCGCTGACCTAACACACCGCGCAGATTAGCTTTGGAGTGAAACTATAAATCCTCCTGGAGTCAGTAATAAAGATGAAGAAGAAGAAGCCCCCCCCCCTCCTCCTTTGGGCATTTCCAGTGTAGGGTGGCTTCTGGATTTTTTAATCCCACCTAAACCACAAACAAAAAAGTCTGCGGTGTGTCTCCTTCAAACCAGAGCTGGGGAGTGAAGCGGTTCCCCCAACTGCGTCCTCCCGTGCGCTCCTCTCTGCGTAATGTATCCAAACGGGACGACTCGGGCTGAGGGGAAACTCGAGTGTCTCTCCTTCAAACGCACTTTTCTTTCTTCCAAAGTTTAAAGCCAAAGCAGCGGAGCGGACCGAGGGCTCCTCCGGGGGAATCAAAAAGTCCACTTCGGAGACACAACCCGAGTAAAAACTGTCACTTGAGGCTCAGGATAAAATCCAAATTCCAGGCGCAAGGCAGCAGCAGCTCCGTCCGTCTCCTCTTCTCCTCTTCTTCTCCGTCCTGCCTCTCTTGTCTCTCCTCTCGCTGTGCCAGGTATGTGCGCGTCTGGGCTCAACTTGAGAGGCTGTATCCACTCGTCCGCGGGATGGAGGGAGGAGAGGACCGAGGAGGAGGAGGTCTGACACTTGCACCAGCCGGCAGAGGAGGAGGAGGAGGAGGAAGAGGAGGAGGAGGAAGAGCAGCGGAGGCTGTGGGGCTGAGGAGGGTGGAGAGTGGGGGCGGGACTTGAGGATTTGAGTGTCAGTTGAGCAGCCAATGAAGTGTCCAGGAATTTATTTGGTCTTTTAAAAAAAACAAAAAATTCTTTCATAATTTCAGATTTATTTATGCGGATTTTATTAAACTTTCATTCACTGTTAGAGAAGAATACAACACACAACTATAGCAGCTGTGCAACTATGCAATTTTTAAAGAATGTGAAATTAACAAAATCACAAAAACAAAATCTAAACTGAGGCCAATGTGGGATATTGAAAACCAATGACTGAAAACAAAAAGCCTTCACGTCAGAAACTGATTTCATGGATAGTTCAGTTTGCACTGCAGGAGAAAAAAAAACTTGATTTGAAATAAAATTCAAAGTTTAAAATAAGATTTGCTGTAAAATGAGGCCAACATCTCCGTGTGGTTGGTGTGTGTGTGTGTGTGTGTGTGTGCGCACATTCACATGTCGTTTATCTTTGCAAAGCCTCTCTCTGCATTATTCATACAAAGACACACACTACACCTGTTCTCTCTGTAATCGATAGACACCAACTTTACACACACACACACACACACACACACAAACACACACACACACACACACACACACACACTCAGTGGTGTGTGACAGCTTGTACAACTGCAATATGATGTGATGCACCTTGTAATAAAACTCATTCACTTTCTATTGATAGGACGTGTGTGTCTGTGTGTGTGTGTGTGTGTGTGTGTGTTCTTTGGGACTATATTTCATAAGGCAGCACGCCTGCTTCCCTTTGTCAGCTAAATGTGTAAAAGCTAAAGAGATGACATTGTGACTTATTGAATTGCAAATCAGTCACTGGATGGGGGGATGGAGGGATGGAGGGATGGAGGGAGGGATGGAGGGTTTCCGGAGATGCGACGTGAGCCCCTCTGCCTCACCGCCTGTCTGTCTGTCTGTCTGTCTGACGCCAGGGTCTCCACAAGAGGCTAAGAAGGAGCGACAGCACCCCCTAGTGTCACAAAGAAGCGACACTGAGGTGATGGCATGCACAGAACACCTCTCCATCCATTCATCCCTCATCTGTCCCTAATTACCAGTTTCCTCCTTCCTTGGTGCATCTATCCTTTTCTTTATTCTTCTGTCAATTCCTTTCTTCTTCTCACTGTAATTCCACCACGTGAACTCAGCTGAGCCTGCACGCTCCTTTTCCTCCTCCACTCACCCCCACAAAAAAACACATTTCAGTCACACGCCGACTACACCTCCATAAAGTCCGGGCAACTGCCATCCGTCCGCAACGTTACGAAGCAGAACCAAATCAGCAACATTTTAAATTATTATTCTAATTTCCACTCAATGGCTTTTTCCTTCAGCCAGCCGCAGCGTTCCCCGTGACTTAAGCTTGAAAGATCTTTTTTTATTTATTTATTTATTTAAACTGATCTATTCGTCTTGGGGCTTCAGCCAAAGCGAGGTATTAGTTCAGCAAGCATGCAGTAAAAAAGTAATATTTGTCCAAATACAGCATCTGTATACCAATGAGGCCCCACTGGCTGTTGAGAGGAAATTTGACACAGAATAAGAAGAATTGCAGATAATTCTCCTCGTATCTAGAGGCAGAAAAAATTACATTATCAAAGTATGAGAAGAAAATTCTGCTGTTTTTATAAATATCGACATCCCAGACATTTGTTCCAAATATTTTTTAGCCTCGACGAAAGTTTCTGTAATTTGTCACTATCAAAGGAAGCCTGGGAGCAGCATATTCTTCATTACATCACTAAAAGGAAGTTGTTCATGTGTCATTTTGAGGAGTAACTTCAAATACAACCTGTAATGGATGTTATGGGATAAATGAAGAATATGCTCTGAGATGCTCGTTGCTGACCACAGACAGGATGAGTCCCACACAAGCTCAGTTCCTTAAATATACAAGTCCCACTTTTTATGGCGTGTTTGTCGGACTTGCTGAACTTTGTCTTGGTTTCCTATTTTTAAAATGCTGCTCTAATTTGAAGGTGTGTCTGACAGGGCTCAAGTCTTGAGAGTTTGGAAGATGAAAATAAAAAGTCAACATTTTAAGTGATGACTTGAAGTGGTGCAGACGACAGTTTCTTAGGTTTCCCTCGATAACATCTCTTTTCCAGTGGTACATTTAGCTTCTTTAGTAAAAGTTTTAATACTTTTTAAACCTAATCAATAACAAGTGGGGAATTGATGTACTGATCCAATCACAGCGAGCAGGTAACATTAGACCCCGCCTTCTATGGCCGAGACTCAGCCATAATGAAGGAGTGGACCAGCACCATTAAGGAATAGGAACACACTGAGTGAGTACTTTTACTTTTCACACTTATATAGTATATTTTAAAGCAAGTACTTACTTTTTGTCAGGTAGAAAGGTTATTTTGGTACTTTTACTTGAATACATTTGTCAGTAATAAGTTTTCGAGTACTTCCTCCGCCACTGCTGCCTTTACAATGCATTGACTCCAGGAGTAGTGAGAGAGCTGAAGGGGAAAAAGTCAAGTCGTTTTTCAATACTACAGAGTTCCCTCATTATACGAGCGTTTAAATGTCAAAGTCAGATCCCCTGAAGAACTGATGACGAATACAAACCTTCACTGTAGTTATGTGCCTACATGCAGGTGAACATAAATGTGAGTGAGAAGCCGACTTGTTTTTTGAACTTCCTCAGGAGACACAGAGACACTGATTTATGAAATTAAAAATCCAAAAATATAAGAGCTGTGTGTGCCCATAATTCCCCTCCTTACTTTGAATTCATTGACAGTATTTAATCTTAAAGTTGTTATCACGGCCGTAAAAAAATACTTGTGATTCCGGGTTTAGAGCTCAGGAAGCAGAGCAGGTCCGACTGGGGCTGAGCATGAGAAAGTGTTGAGGGGACAAAGGCAGAATATCTAATGTGAAGAAAAAGACTTACAGCGTCTCCATTAGATGGGTCTTGAAGGCAAGACCCAACTCAACAGTACTGCAGGGAAGTGAAGAAGGAGTAGGGGGGCAACTGGACACAGGTGTCAGGGAGGGGCAAACAATCACAGAAACAGGAAGTAAGACAACCAGAGACGCAAGTTAAGGGATATCAAAATAAAAGTCCTAGTAAAAGTATTGATTTTACAAGCCTCTTTGTCTGTATGGCTGTGTGTCATACACTTGCCAAAGAAGAAAATAGAAACAAGAGACCAACACTACAGACTGACCAGTTAAAAATAAGAAAACCTGATATTCATCGCCCCCCACTGAGCATAATAGTCCCCCTTCAGCCCTTTTAAGGCAGAAAGCCACCAGCTTGTCCACCATCTTATAATAAGTGTGCTCCACCCTGAGCCGAGCCGTCAGCAGTCCTGTAAGAACCTGCCACGGGGTCCACGCAGCCCACCCCCCACCCGATTCTTACTGCTCAGCCAGATGGTTCATTTGGCAGCAGCTGATATCAACTTAATGTGTTTACCGTTTTTCATAGCTTGATATTTGGGACCATAGACAATCAACTGGAAGGAAAAGACTCCCCCAAGACTCCAAACTTAACAACTCAACACGCCCACCAGATATGACATGCTTCCTCTTGATCAGGAACCAATGATCTGTGCACAGGGACAGAACCGAAAGAACTGGGCCAAAAAACTCAAAGCTTTCATAGAATCCGGAGAATGAAATCACATCATCTTCACACAGAGAATACAAGTTGTTGTTCTTTCTCCAAACTCCTCAAACTAATCTCGGCCCTTCACCTTCCACAGCTCTCCAACAGTGAGATAGACATTTTGCTCAATATTAGCTTATTGCAGATATTTAAATTCGGCATATGGACAAGGGCAGAGGAAGTGTAGAACAGAATAGCTCCAGTGGAGTCAAGTCAATTAAGTTTATCTATAAAACTAATTAAAACTTCCAGAGTTGACCGAAGTGCTGTGCAATAACAACCACATGGAGTTAAAAAAGCTAAAAAGTGAATAACAATGAGAATCAAAGCCTGAGAAAACATGGCTGTTTAGCTGTTTGTCTCCTCCCCTCATACTAAGAATGAATAAAGAAAAACAGGGTTAATGTGTGTTTAGATATTAAACTTCCACTTGTAGTAGTACACTGTCATACAAATGCATTTGAGCTGACTGCTTTAGATAAAAGTATCCATCAGAAGTCCATGAACATCATGAAGCATCTGTGCAACTCCACTTCCCTCAGAAAACTAATTGTGATACTTCATCCCACTGACTGGAGCTCATAGTTAACTCCAGCAGAGTGTACGTACACCACATTCATTTCAAAGCACAGGGGGACAGAAGAGCAACGGGACTGAGCGAGGACACTCATCGTGCTCCTTGGACGTTCACGGTCAAAACAGTGCTTGTGCGTGAGCGGCTGAGGTTTGTTTGCCGCAGTGGCTTCGTCTTTCCTCCTTCTATTCGAGTGCTGGGAGAAACGGCGGCGACAGAGGGGCGAGCGATACAGGCAGAGCTCCTCTCTCTCTCTCTCTCTCTCGGGTCAAATGTCTCTTGTAGAAATTCTGTCGACAGCTTGTTCAGACCATACACTCCACTCAGAGGCTGGAGGAAGATAAGCGCCACTGACAAACCTCCCTATTTACTTGTAATTTCCTCCCTCCCTCTCTCTTTTCAGCTCACTTTCTCTCCCTCGCTCCCTCTGCCCGTCTCTCCCTGCAGTTGGAAAACCATAGCCATCGCTTTGCTCAGTGGAGCAAACTGAATACATTAGAATCCAATTAAGGCTGGTGAGGAGAACTGCTCAGGCTTACAGTGTGCAGTCGTGTGCGTTTGTGTGTCCATGTGTGTTTGCGCGCTCGTGTGTGTATGTGCGTTGATCATGTCTGATAGCTTATGCCCAGCCAGACTGTGAGGAGGGACGTCTGTGCGCAAAGTTTTGGGAGACAGCTTGAGTCTTTGTGTAAATCATGGCCTACTGTGTGTGCGTGTGTGTGTGTGTGTGTGTGTGTGTGTGTGTGTGTGTGTGTGTGTGTGTGTGTGTGTGGTGTGTGTACACATGCTGTCATAGTGTATTGAGTCACTGACAGGGGACGCCTTTCTGTCTCACTCCAACTGGTTTCTGTTGCCGTATTAACGCACAGCAAGACCACTGTCAGGAACAGTAAATCAGAGCTGCGGTATGTGTGTGTGTGTGTGTGTGTGTGTGTGTAGCGGAGGTAGACAAACAACTGCTCACACATATACACAAATAAAAAAAACACAAGTGCACTCATACTTCTATCAAAGATATCACAGATGAACACATATAGCTGGAGGGTTAACACTTATCTTCACACACACACACACACACACACCATGAACAGTCATAGAAGCACAAATTGTTACATTAACATATATACTGCACACACACATGTAAGACCGAGTTCCACTGACTTCTGTAGACACACAGCCAAGAACACAACCAGACATCTTAGGGTTGGTTTATTTCTTTGTTTCATTATTTTCTTCTTTATTCTATACTTCCCCCTCCTCCTTCAACTTCTACTCTTCCTCTGCCCATCTCCTTCCTGTCTTCCTCTCACCCTTCTTCAGTTTTGGTCACCATTTTTGCCTTTAATGAGCTTTATAAGAAAATGTACATGTGAAGAAATTTTAAACAGCAAACAGACACACTGGAATAAGTAATACACCTCCGTTATTGTGGAGGAAGCAGATTATGTTAATTTCATTCATGTTTAGTTCTTGCTTTTAACCTTTCTTGTCAATGTGCACTGAATATTTACAATATATGAAATAAACCTTTGTGCTGCAGTTTATAGAATTTCCACCCAAAACCTTAAAAACGCCCTCTTTTCTTTCTTTGCCTTGTTAATTAATCTTAAAATTTATTGTGTGGCTAAAAATGAGTTTAAAAGGTGAATAACATCTTAGGTGTGTCCAGAGATCGCCTGGTGTCCGTGTACCGAGCAGCGATGGGAGCAGAAGGTTAGATGTAAATGTTGCAGCCATGATGACAACACGCTCCTCTTCCGGATCTCCTGTACAGCCTCTGTCACCGCGATCACACACACCAGCAGCGGCCTGAGATCAATTACACAGAAACCCCACCACCACCACCCCGCCCCTCCCCACTTCTGCCGCTACGGATGCAATTTACTTGCCCAGCGTAAATCAATGGAGACAAGTGGGGCTAATTTAGACCATTTGATGTCAATTTGGCCTTGACCCCTTCCTATCACACACACAAAGCCACATTTTCACTCTCTCTCTCTTATACACGCACACAACCACACAACTTAATGACTAGCTGCTCTCGGGTTTATTACGCAGAACTGAGTAGCATCCTCCAGTCTTGCTGGCAAGTGCACACACACACACACACACACACACACACACACACACACACACACACACACACACACACACACACACACACACACACACACACACACACACACACACACACACACACACACCATAACTCATGGCCCCACTGCTGGAGATTTCCATATTGGTTCTGTCAGAGACAATTTTGTTTACAGGGCCCTTTGGATGAAATAACAGCGTTGGGTGCTATCAATTACTGTGAGAGAGAGTGGAGGGCGAGAGAAGGAGGGATGAAAGGAGGACGACAGGGGGAATATAGTGGGAGAGGGGGATCACGAAACAATGGAGAGGAGGCTGGTAAGGGAGAAGAAAGATCAAGAGGAGGGACAGAGGAGGAGGAGGAGGGAGGAGACGGGAGGTGGGAGATAGCAGAACAGAGCAAGAGTGAGAGATGGATTTATTTTCTGTACATAAACTGAGTCCAAGTTATTTCTGCCCCGACCAAGGTCTGTGAGCCGAGGCCTGGAAAATATTCAGTGGCACACAAAGGTCCCCAAAACAATACTTCATGCTCACACACAGAACTGCAACAGGACTTCCTCCCGTATTGGAGAAAGTGAGGTTTCCATGTTTTTCTAAATAATAAAGCAGATTTAGGTTTTATATAAAAACTGTGAAAGTATGAAATTATTCATTCAATGGAGGTATGCACATATTCAGAAACAGCTCCTTAAATGAGGCGTCAGGAATTCTGCAACATTGTGATGTCATAATGTCACAGTCACCGCCCTCAGCTACACCCCCTGCTGGAGCCACGGTCCAATCTTAAAGGATATACCATGAGTTGTTTACCTGAAATCTAAAATATATTTTTGTTGATCTTTCTAATGATCTTCTCAGCTTTTTAATGTTTTAAGCCATTCTTTTACCGATCATTGGATTACTTGGCATCTTAAGTTTCCCATTTACTACAAACTTGCTTACTCACAGTTAAGGGATGATTTTCACAGTTTCAAGTCCGAGCTGTGAAAACAGGACAAACTGATTGATGGCTTGGTGTCCGTAGCCCATAATTTCCCCATATATGCTCCGACTAATGCTCCATCCATGCACTTGCACCTTAAAGTCGATGCCGGTTCCTCCTCTGCAGTCCTAATCAATAACATTCAAATATCAGCCTATTTAAACCAATTGCAAGTGTGAATGCTCATAATGCAACTCAAACTCTTTGTAGGAACTGAAGCTCGACGGCATCAACAGAAGGTGCATCGCTCACAAACAAACAACTCACCGCGCCCCGAGTGCAAAGGTGGGTTCCCAGCCTCTGGCAGAAAATGGCCAGTGACTCTGCCATCCTGACTTCAGTGAGTTTGGTTTCACCACTGTGAGGCCGGAGCAGAGAAGAATGAGGTGACCCCCCCGGGTCCGTTGAGTGACCAGGCATCCAGGGGAGAGGAGTGCAATAGTAATGATGGGGTGTAAGGAAAAAATACACAAAACTCTCATTTAACATGTACTCACAAATGTATTTTCGTTAATATGCAACAAGATTATACGTTACAAAACTCTTCATTCTTAATGTGATGGTCCAAACTAGTGTTTTTGCACGTTTTAGCCCCACAAAGTGCAGCTTTTAGACCTCGTCATCTCTCACATTTGCTGTTTAATAGGAAAGGTCCTCCTCTATAAAATGACCCCCACAGGTTGTCCATGCAAGCACCTGATTATGACCTATAATTACTTTTAGAGTTAGGCGACCTTTAGCTGCTCTAGTAATTACGACAGGCGCAAAGGAGAGAGTCAGGTGATGTAGTCATCTGTGTTAGGTGGAGGTGGGTGGGCTGGAAAAGCACAGGACTTTCACACAGGTGACTTCTGTTCATTTCTAATGTGAAACTGACGATCGACATCTTTTATCCATGACCCTTCCACAGTCCTAACCACATGTTATTGTTGTAACCATGACAACAAATGCCCTCAACATCCCTATTTGTTGTCGTCAACATATACACAAAATCAGGGGCTTGTTTCCAGCAATCAAACTCCGTGTTGACATCTGGTTTTCACAGATTATCACAGGATCTACAGTATAACAGTTTCAATATGGCAGGTTTACACACACCCCGTTTCTGACAGTTCTGGGGTTTCCACTGATGCACTTGTCACCTCCTTTATTTGCACTTTTACTTTGATTACATCTACAACTCAACTTTGGTTTGAGTTACTCCTTTTATTATCACTATGCATACACAGGCATCTTTCTGGAGGTAACATAAACTTCATGTTTCTCGTGACAATTTAGACACTGACATGTTATAATTTTGAATAACGTCCATAGAGTGATTTTTAACTCACAGCTCTGACACCCACTGCAACGCTTATTCCGTAAGCCAATCATTCAACCTTTGAAAACCCATAGACTTGAAATTTTAACTATTTTGATTTCCGAATATTCCATTACATTACAAATCAAACCTTCTTCCAATGATTTTTCTTTATCTTTTAAACCTATTTATTGTATGCGTGCATTTATGAGAGCCCATTACGATGTTTTGATGAAGTCCTCCTTCGTGTCCGCTGCATTAAATTCAAAGCATTTTCCACTACTGCTCCGACAGTCTGAAATTATTCACCACTTATATTCAGGTGCTGGTAAGTGGTATGTAAATGGGAAAGGTAAAGATGCAAAGAGTCCCATCCTCCCTGGTACAAAAAGGGTTGTCAATCATGCTTAGTCTGTTGTCTCCCACTCAGCGCAGAGAAGAGGTAACGTAAGGTGAGGCAGAAACACCTGTGAGGATGAAACACCGGCGTGTGAGGAATTTAAAGTAACTAATGAAGGGCTGTTAAATCGACCCGACCACATGACTTGGCTCCAAACCAGAGTCACAACCTTTTAGAGAGGAGGTCTCCAAGCGCCAGGCCACCTCTCGGAAATGAATGTCAGTGCAGCTCAAATGCACCCTGCTTTCTTTCTGCATTTTTATTGTCAGCTCCTGACGGCACCACAGAGAGTGGGAGCAGCGCGCCACTATAAGAAGCTTTTCACCACTTCAATGAACAATCCCTGCAGATTCATGATACCATTTTACAGACATTTCTCTGCCTAATGCTGAAGAAAATGCACAAAGGCCCTGCTGTCAACAAATGTTGATATTCACCATGAACTTTATGTGTGTTTGATTTCAATCCACGTCTGTTTATCTTAATGCTTCTCTGTCTGTCTGTCTTTAACTGTCTTTTAAATGTGTGTGTGTGTGTGTGTGTGTGTGTGAGTGAGTGTGAGTGTGAGGTGAGAGAGAGAGTGTGCGCAGATTAAGATGCAATCCAAGAAAGTGCCATTGTTAGAGAAGCTGATATATATGGTAACTGCATTTACGCCCTTTCACTTTTTTTTTACATTATACCTTGTGCTTGATTTTTTTATAATTCCTTTTCCCCTAAATCAATCTACACAATACCCCATGATAATAAAGCAATAACAGATTTTTTGGGGAAATTTATGCATTGGAGAAACTGAATTTTCACATAGTCATAAGTATTTAGACCCTCTGCTATGAAATCTTAAATTTAACGCACATTTCTACAAGCTTGATTGGACCATGCATATCAAAACAAGAGGCACAGATCTGGGGAAGGCTCCAAAAAACTTCAGCTCAAATGAAAGTTCCCAGGAGCACGGTGGCCTCCGTTCTGGCAGCTCCACCAACCATTGTGTGAATTTCTTACATTTTGTTTACTGGCAGAATATCAGCAACCCCTCTGTGCTATTAAGTCCAAGAGTAACACCAAAGAAATATTACACAATATTACACTGCAAATACTAAAAATCTATCAATGAAAAGATTGAGTAACTTTAAATTGTGAAGACTTGATTGTGACGACAGCACAACAGTGTCCAGCCTCACAGAATGATGTCTGTGAACAGTGAAGAATTGTCTTTGGGCACATGTCATTATAAATAGCATGTACAATATGATTGACGATTCCTCCCTTCACTGAGACGTCAGCATGGACTCGACCTGCATGAGACACCACTTGCAAAGTTGTCGATTGGTGTTTACTGTTGATTTCCAGCAGGAAGAATACACGGCGGTAATAAGCCGTGCGGTTGCAGAACCATGCTTCATTCAGTCATGCTCTAATCCTTGTTAATGAGCTTTGAGTGTTTGGAGCGGAGGATGAGTCGCGTAATTGCCTGAATGTTTGCAGATTGATCTCTATCTGAATGATCTTAAACTGACTCGAGATCTTCAGAATAAGAGCAGAACTTAAAGCTTGCAAGACCTACAGTGGTGCAGCTGTGTGAAACTATTGAACGTCTGGAATATAAGAAGTTCACATTGGGATCATTCTTTTGATAAACTACAGAAAAATACATAGTTTGACAATTTCTATGCCGAAAAATTAAAGTGTTGGTGGTTTCTCTGTGACAATTACGGCAATATTGACAATAATTATGGAGTATTTAGAATGAGTACAGCTTTCTTTGTGTGTTTTGTAATCAACCCTTTAGAATGATGGACACATATATACACACCTAATTTAAAAAACAGAGATATTTGATAAAAGGGGAACTGATGAACTAACAGAGACAATTACACATTTCAACCTATCACAGATATAAACAGTCAGTTAGATAGATGTCACCTATCCGAAGGCAAACACACACACACACACACACACACACACACAGACTAGTGATTCAAACAAACATCCAATTTGCTGGCCACATTACCCAGGGGGCCTCAGTGTTTGCCACCTGTTGGGGGGGGTGGTGGGAGGTGACTCATCAGGAAGATGCTAATATCTCTTCTTACACACAGACACACACACACATAAAATATTAATTCTCGACAGAAGCCCGGCGCGACTGGCAACTTAATTACACTCATTTCCCTGTGATTGTGTCCCACAGGAGCACAAACACACACAAACACACACACACTCGGCGATGCCAATTTGGCCACACCACACTGAATTAAGGATATTGTCATATTGGATCATTTATCCTGTGCATAAGCAAGCGACTGCTGCAACTCAATGTTATTCTAACAAGACTTTTGTTTTCTCACACTGACATTTAAATTTCTTCTACAATAACATAAAGTGACTCACATGAGTTCTGAATGCACCGACTGTAGATGTATTAAACTGCTGTAACAATCCCAGAATGATGTGTTCTGTGCAACTGAGAAGCCCTTGAAAAATTAAAGACTTGTTAAAAAGGCTGTTTTCTAATTTGAAGTCATTAGAATACAATTGTGAGGAAGATTACAGCAAATTGGGTTTCAGCTTGTATCAAACTCCGGCTATAATCAATCAAAATCTTCTTCTACATCTGTAAGGAAACAAAGCCACAGAAACAAGGGGAGGAAAAAATTTATAAACGAACCCATAAAATAATCATATAAATATAGATAAATATGGTTCAAGATACCAACTCCATATAAAAACTACTCTTCCAGACATATGCTAGTCATACATGGGCGATATACACTTTTTAATACCTCATAAATCAGAAACGTTGATTTCTATAAGTCATGCATCTTGTTGATAAGAAAGTACGACAATGAGTATTACAAAAATAAAAGATCCAAAGTGGCTCAGTGTGAACATAGTTGGCTGCAAAGCATAGAGGAGTTTTCTTTATATAATTTTCAGCTAGAATAACTTGACAAATACGCATCTTTGGACCGTTTTCAAGTTAAGCCATAACAATGTAGAGCAATCCCAGAATAATATATAAGTGTGTGTATTTCAAAGTAATGATTTATGAACTTATGCTATTTGAAAACAATTTTTAGAAACCCCCAACTGATATACAAAGTAAGACACAAGTTGAAACAAGTGCACAATAGGTGCAGCATGCCATGAAGTGCACTCCAGGGAGGCCTGGAGACCTCCATGATTCGGAGTTTCAATGATACGACTGTCGGCCCCCCGCCCGCTTACTGAAAACCCACGCCAGAGCACAGATAATTCTCAATCCCACTACAATTCACCCGAACCTGTCCATTAGTGGGACGAGACAAATGTCCCTGCAAACACGGCTAATTTTTCTGGCGTTTTATTATATATCAAGAAACCAGAAAGACGGCAGAAAGGATAAAGAGACAGAGAAGGGCAAAGTGAAGTGTGCTGCCCAATAGTTCAATTCCTTGATGACCCTCAAAGTGTTCTGGTTTAGTTTCTGTCCGTTTATGTTAAAATTAAACCAACCCCGAGCTGAGAGACACCAGTACAGATGGTTTGCTAACGGGCGAGAGGACGCTCTCCCATGCTTTGTTGACCCTCAATCACCAACCTCCTCTTAATTCTTGGTCAATCTACAGCTCCTCTTTGTTCCCGCCAATATTATACTATTATAATACTAAGGCCGCTAGGGGGCGCTATGTATCATAATAAGACAAACAGCCTGGGCTTGTATGTATATAACTACTCAGTATATAGCTGTGAACTGTTGGTAGCTGCAGCGCTTAGTGTTTAATTCCCCTTTATGTAGTAACAAATCACGTGCTTAAACACTCTGGGTTGAACCTAGAATAACTAAGTACAAGTGCTAATACCTGGACATGTTTCTGCTGACTGCTGCAGCATGGGACCGAGGTGATTAACTGGTGGGAACAGAAGTCTCTATGTGCCGACAGCATTTCCTGAAAAATGATTTAAAGCAATCTCCACAGACTTTAGAAGTTAAGGAAGCCTCTTACTCATAATGCGTGTTCTGTAGAATGACTTACGACTGCTATTGATACTGTTGATAAGTGGTGCAAGCATGTTGTTTGATGTGGGTTTATGAAAAATTATTATTGCTGATGGTGAAAAAAACCCACATGAATGTGTTTTCACTCCTCTGCCATCACTACTCTTCTGAGTCATAAATGCCACTGTGTTATATTACCGCCAGCCCGTCTCAGTTTGGCGAGTTCCTCCGAGTTCCGTGGAGCATACTGAACCGTCACCAGACAGGAACAGATCGAGCCTCTACGTTACGGTTCAGGGTTTTGGATAAAATTGTCCAGACTTTTTCAGTACAAACAGAGAAAGATGGAAAATGAGAAATAAGAAGAAGACGACGACGGGCAGGTGGAGTCGGAAATTGAGCAAACTATAAAAAAAAAAAGGTCGAGGAGACAGACTGAGATGGAGGTACACAGATAGATAGAGTCAGACAGGCAGATGGAGAGACGAGTGAGCAAATAAGAGAGTTAGTGATGGATGGATGCTGGGGTAGCAGTGAGAGTGAGCAGGACAGGAGTTGTTTGGAGCTGGTTGTTTGGACAGATGGCTGTCTGTGTGCTAATTACAGACTGAGTGCTTGACACTGTGAACACAATCAAAGAGGAAACTAGCTTTATTTGTTCAGCTTCACCCACACATAGGCGCGCACACACAAAAAACACACTTAGATACACATAACCGCCGATGAAAACAGTTTGCCCATGCCACAGGTGCAGGCAAACACACACACACAGAAACACACATTTATGCACATAACGAAGCACAAACACACAACTCTCTATGTATGCACATGGTTACCCACAAAGCACTTGGCACAAACGCTGGAGGACAACCAGACCTTTTGTGTCATCTCTGCTGCAAAACTCAATTTTTTTTATCCTTTTGAAAAATGACGCATGATGAATTTCTCCGCTGTATCAAATCGTCCACATTTACTTTTGCCATGTTTACCTCCTCGATATATGATTTTATGATTCTTCACCGGCTCACATACTGAAAGTGGTCTTTACCAGGGTGTCATTGTTTACACTCACTCGACCCACAATCTGAGATGTCCTATATACCAAGAGTGAATATATATATATATATATATATATATATATATATATATATATATATATATATATATATATATATCTCAGTCCAGTCAGTTAGAACTATACCTACTACTAAAACCAGAGGATGATCATAAACAAATCTGAAATTCAAGGTTAAGCTGAAACGTGTCTGACATTCGTTGATTTCAGCTTCTTGAATATGACAATTTAGTGCTTTTCTGAGTTTTGTATGGACGTCAGATCTCGGGGTGGAGGAATTTAATATACAAAGCAATCAACAACCACGGTGCTGTGCTGAGACAGAAAGTAGTTGAGGCTCTGCTCCTGTGGTTTGTTTGCATGTGGAGAGGATGATGAAAATGACCAACACGACACTTGCTTATAGTTTTGTGCACGACTGTTTATATGTACACCAACGTCACCTCTGTAAGTTTTCATCAGAATTTAATACTCGCCACAAACAAAAAAGGCCTCACAATAGAAATATCTAAAAACATGACACAATTGTTTGGCAGCACAGACAAAACACTTTGTTACTGTGTGATTATGTATCACTGTGCAATGCTGATGAATCTTGTTATCCTCCAATTGTTGTACGGAAATTATTCAAAGAGGATCTTGGACAATGTTGACATTCTGAATCCAGAAGAGAACAATGGCTGCTTAGCAGGACTTTGGAAAAAGAACACAATGGAAATGGAGATTATCCTTCTCTCCTGACAATTGCAAGTCATCCCTTGGTGAAGCAGTGTAATCAATAGATGATTTCTGTTTAGCACAGCCCATTAAGATGAGCTGCCGAGATTAATCACTGGTCTATTGTCTTTCTTGATCTTGATTTATTCCTTCAATTGCTTCGTAATTTACTGCTGTAAATCTAGTGTATTTTATGTCGAGGTTTTTTTTTTGTTCCATCTTGAACCAATACTATGAATGAATACTTATTATAAGAAAAATAGCAAATATAGCAAATGGCTCTCTTCCACTTAGGTGTGCAGACGCATTATTCTGCCAACACCTGTTGTGTCAAGTCACATGGTCCAGCATGTAAGTTCATTTTAGCAAAAACACCAACAATAATCAAAGAGACAGCAAAACAGCTCACAGAGTCTTTTTAAACCCCAAAAAACTGCAGCCCATTCACAGCCTGTAACAGAAGTATATTCCCCTTCGGCCAGTTACATAAACTGGATCATGTTCAAACGCAGCAGGTAAACAACAGAAACCCATATCGGCAACTAAACCACAACAAAAACTGAAGTTCTCCCAAATACTGTTCCTCTAACACAGACGTCCTGTACAAGAGGAGACTGAGGTCTTTCTGAGGGTGCAGGACACTATTAAGGACCTGTTACGACACTGTGGTGGCTTATGCAGTTTTCTACGCCCTCATCAGCCGGGGCTGAGGCTGCACAGGGACAGAAAAAGACTAAATAAAGTGGCTAGGAGAGCCAGCTCGCTCTCGGACTGCCCTCTGGATTCCACTGAGGAAGTGGGTGTCTCACCCCCTACACGACACTGTGGGGGCGCTGAGCCGCTCTTTGAGCAGCAGACTGCAAGAAGGAACGCTTCCTCAGGTCCCTCATTCCCACTGCTGCCAGACTCTACAACACCATCCGCAATGAAGAATGAAATACTGCACTGCTTTTTCTCATGTCAGTCTTTTAATAGGACTGGCACTATTTCTTACAGGAAAATATCCTTTTGCACATTAGTACGGTGGCTGAGGGAGCTCAACGCACTGCAAATGAAGAAAACACATGCAAATAGAAAGAAACGCGTGCAAATTGCGAAAATGACAACGGTTTCCAGGGGACCTAAAAAAGTGATGAACCTGCTGTAGTTCAATGCAACGTCACAAAGAACTGAACTACAGCCGGGTTCATCACTTTTTGGGCTTTTGTGACTTTTTGCAGTGCACGTGTCGTCAAATTGATTACGTGGTATTCTTAATTTGCACGTGCTTTTTCTATTTGCACTTGTTTTCTAAATTTGCTGAGTGTCTTAGCCACCTTACATTAGTGTCCTCAGCATATCACAATATCTCCTTTTAATTATGACATAACATACACGATAATAACAAACAGTTATGCCTTTTTATATTTTTACTGTCTATATTTTAATCAATAAAGTTGTATCTTATCTTATCTTTAATAAATGAACCAAACCTGATGACCCTACAACGATGCCACAGTTTCCATCACACACACACACACACACACACACACACACACACACACACACACACACACACACACACACACACACACACACACACACACACACACACACACACACACACACACAGTGCCTGCAACAACCATCAGCTGTCATCGTTTCATCACAGCACAGAAAAGAAAAGCTAGAAAGGAAAAGACAACACTTGCCCTTGTTGTAGCTTCATGTCAGCCACAGACGATGTCCCACCAGGGACTGGGAGCTGTGAAATGAAGATGAAGAGCCACAGCTGTCTGAGGAGGAAGAGGAAGGTGATGGACGACTCTCACGTGCAGGAGAAACACGGACCTTTGATCTAAACCCGTCTCGTCAGTGAAGAGCAGGTTCCTGTCAGTCACCTGTTCACACGCTGTTCCCTCGTACAGGTGTTTCCTTGTTGTTATCGCGATACTTCGGGTTCAACTCCGAGTTTTCAGGTCACTTCCTGCTGAGGTAGATCACCATGGTAACTCACGCTGTGACGCTTAACGGCCCAAACAGCTACCGACCAATCAGATCACTGGAAAACCTGAGTCACCTTTCTACAGGGTCCTGACAGGGACAAAATAAATAAAGTGAGAAATAATGAAGAGCAGCAGATATTTTATTTGTCTACTCTGGTTTTAAAATAAGGTTTAAGACAAAGAGAGTGAGTTTATCATTAATACACGAATGCTTTCATAGCTTTGGTTTAATTCAACAAATTATTTGATTCCAAACACAAAACCTCACAGTGTTGATGCTTTTGCTTTCTTATTGTATCAGTGCAGTTCAGTATATCATGAGAAATAAAAGCAGAAGCCTCTTTATGAGAACTATTATCCACAGAGTTATTAATATATTAACTTTTCTTATATTAACAGTCTGACATACTGTAAGTTTAACTTTTTTGTTCATGTTCATATAGTTTGTTCACCATCAGACAAAAAACAATACTTTCATATTGAGGATGAGAGACCTTGAAGAATTGTAATATATTACATTTGAATGTCTCCATTCTTAGTAGAATTATAATCTTGACATGACTTAGACTGTTATCTGCTCCCTGCCATATGGCACAAAAATATTTTTATTTGAAAGTTATATTAGAGCAAGAATCTTTTACGTTTTTTTTCATATTTTAGGTCTTTTAGAGTTCTTTTAAATGAATATTGTCTTTTAATATTTGCGATTTCTTTCATTTTTGCTGTCTGTTTTAATTTGCTGCTCTTGTAATGGACTTTATAACTTTTAAATACTTTTAAATAAAGTTATTATTATTACATTAGAGCAGAAATCTTCTTTGTTGACACATCTATGTTGTAATAAACTGAGAAGAAATTCAACCATCTCTCATGAAACATCTGTGTGGAACAATTTTCTTCATCACGTCTTTAACAGAAAATACAAGACAAGACCTTGACAGCATTAGTTCAAGGTTCAAAAGGACCAAAAACCCAAATTACATTCTCCTTCCCTCTTCCTTTTCATTCACAGTTTCCTCATCCTTCCTTCTTCCTCTAACTTCATGTCCCTTCCTCTCACCCTCCGTTGACTTCCTGTTTCTCATCCCCCTCTCTCTCTCCTTCCGAGGCCATGTTCCATTTGGAAGCCGCACGACACATTCCCACATCCCTCCACGGCTCAGTCACCTCCAAGCAGCCTCATTAGCAGAAAACATAATGAGCGGGGCTTTAATGAGCTTAACGAGGGCCTAACGAGGTGTTGGTCTCTGTCGTTACCGTGGCGTCTGGTCACGCCTCGTCAGGCAGCCATATAAAAGTGCCAGGCACCAGATGTTCTGTTAGTGTCTGTTGCTTTGTTTGCTTAGTTTTCCACCTGAAACATTTTTAAGCTTTTCATACTTTGGTAATTGAAAAAAGTTGGTTCAAATGTTAATTCATTTTTATTTAATGAATGTCTGTATTGATTCAGTCAAAAGGAAACAATTAGGAGCTGAATATCCTACGACGTTAATAGTGTAAGTCAAAGGGAAGTTGGAAGTAGTTTGTATCATCAGATAAAAGTTTGCCGAAACAGAAATAGGGGTCAAAGTGTACCCACAAATATAAAGTATTAAAGAGTTAGCTTTTTTAAGTCCAATTTGGCGTGTATGTGTTTGTGTGTGTTTGTGTGTTTGTGTGTGTGTAGTGACAGAGCAGTTTCTTCAGGGTATAGTATTCTCAGAAGCATAATTTAGGGACTGAATGTGAAAATCAATGTGTGTGTTTCATTTGTTTGTAACTACATCTGATGGTTTCGGTGTATATGTGTGTTTAATGTGAAGTTGTGTCTGAACCCCAGCTTCCACCACCATCTACCAATTTGTCCGCAGTGACACAACAGAATCATGTAACATACATTCCTCTCTCTGTGTCTGTTTCTCACTGAGACAAATTCCGATTTGGGATCAAGCCTAAAAGTCACTCAGCTATCATCAGCATTACGGTGACCTGCCATTATGGAGACAGCTATTCATAGTGAATCAGTTGTCCCTGCTGCTGCTGCTGCCGGGTGTCCGGCCCAAACAGATGCAGCTTCAGGCTCGGCAGCACTGACTCGTCGTCGCCATCACCCGAGTATCAAACCAGCCCTGCTCCCAACTTAAGAAGGAGGAGAGCAGTGGGAAGTTTGTGCTAATGTCTTATGAAAGAATAAAAATAATTCAACTCTTTTCAATATAAAGAATTTAAACACTTTGATTATTTTGTTCTATAGGTGATAATTCTAATTTATCTTAATTGCAAAGGTAAGTGTATATGTAAATGTACAATATGTAACTTAGGCCACCAGGGGTCTCCCAATCAAAACAATGACAAAAAACCTAGTTTGATGATGTCATATAGCAACGAGGGATCATGGGAGTTGTTGTCTTCACCACCAAAATGTTACCGACACGACTCAGGTGCAAATCATGTTTACGGACGAGGTAAAGTATTAAAGTTTTATTCATGTTACGCAGCAAACAGCAATGAATATTTATGATCCATTAGAAGTGACCAAAACAACCAGTGTAAGGAAAAAACAGACGAATGGTTTACTGGCTAACTGTGTTTTTCTTTCATAATCGAGTATTTTTACTCATAAAATATCTATAAACTATGGTGTTCAGCACATTTCTAATAAAGGTCTTGCATCAAATTCCACTGAGTGCAGAATTCTCAGGTGTGGCTTGTGTTAGGAGGTGGATGTGTCATCAGGAGTCACAGCACTACACTGATGCTTCGTACCTACAGATGCAGGAACGTAAAGAGAAGATCCTCTTTGGCACCAGTGTTCACCTCCATCAACTGTGTTGCTATATCTTTAATGTCAAAAATGTCCCAGTAGTAAACATATTGTAGTAAACACATATAAACGTTCCACACGCCACCTTAACTTATGACAAAGAGTCAAAGAAGTTGGTTGTGGTGAAACTTCTTTATTCCCCTACACTTATTTGGAGGAAGTTATTTGTTTCAGTGATTTCAGTGAATGTTTACTGGAGTAAGTCAGGCCGTTCTGTCACCCGCCTGCCATCGTGACACGTTCGCCGCCGACAAGGCCGCTCGCCGGGCTCAGACTGAGGCGGTAATCTTCCGGTAAGAGCCGTTAAACCTCCACAGCTGTGGCAGGCAAGCTGCCACCTGAAGCCAACTGGACTGTCTCATGCCACACACATACAAATACACAAACACAGACACACACAGAAAGACGTTCTATAATTTACAGACATACTGAGCTTTCTTTTTTCTTCTTCTTCAGTCCGCCTCATCTGCTTTTTTGTGTGTTTGTATCCGTCTCCTATTATTTTGTGTGTGTGAAAGAGAAAGACACACATGAGTAAATAAATTAAAATAGCAGAACATTTGTTGTGTTTAACATGATAAACACACACGAGGGAACGCAACCCTCTATTCTAGTTGTGTGAGAGTGTGCACATGTGGTTCTGTCATGTGTGTTGGTGAGAGAACGAAAGACAAATAAAGGGGCAGTGGGGTGAAATTAGGGGAATGAGAGTTTACCTGTTTATTTATTTATTTCTCTCTCTCTAACACACGTACACACACACACACACACACACACCACACACACACACACACACACACACACACACACACACACACACACACAACACACACACACACACACACACACACAAACTCACACAGATTTGGGCTGAGACCAGGGGTGCAACAGCTTGCTATGAATATTCAGTGAATGGTATTTTGTGTGTGTGTGTGTGTGTGTATGTGTGCATGCATGTGTGTGTGCATGTGATTGTGTGTGTGTGTGTGTGTGTGTGTGTGTGTGTGTGTTTGTGTTTGTGTGTGTGAGGGAAAGAAGGGGGTGGGATTCCATATGGAGGCATGGTTACCGCTTCGTGTAATCCCACTCAACAGGAAACATACACTCCTGGGACAGGACATTTTGTCTGGTGTGTGTGTGTGTGTGTGTGATGTGTGTGATGTGTGTGTGTGTGTGTGTCTGCACTCCTGCGCACTGAAGTACCTCGGGGACACAGAGGGTACTTGTGTTTCTGAGTTAAGTAGGAAATCAGTACAGTGAAACACAAAAGGTTAGAGCAGAACACAAACACACAACCTCAGAAGCTTTTATATATTCTTTCTTTAATTCAAGCTGTTACCAACAGTATTTGATTCTGTGTCTTTTTTAAGCATGAACTTTGCCAGAAACCAGTTTCACATTGGGAACAATACTGGGAATATTCAGATGTGAATCAAAAAGAGTCAAACAGAAAGACAATAAGTTGCAGCTGAAACTCACAAAACCTTGACATTTTAGTTTTTAACTGGTCCAAACAACAGAGAAACAAACACAGACAGTGTATGCATGGATGTGGCCGTACGCATGCAATCGCAGCATTAGGAGACAAAGTGCTCATCAGTCTTTGTTAAGAGACTTCAGGTAGCATTTGTCTCTCTAATTAGACGTACGTAGTTTCAGAGGTTGTCTGCAGCAGCTAACAAATTAGCCGAATAATGAGCTCATGAGACGAGATTGGATAAATTGACAGCGGGATAATGTGTGATCATTTCATCAGCCAGGTAGTTAATCGGCTGGTCTGGTATTCAGTCGCTCCGAGATCCCGTTAGTTCGTTAGTGAAGCGGCCGTTGGACGAGTCAACCAACCAGTCACTCCTCATTCAGCCTTTACCCCACAGACGGAAACTAACTGGTGCCAGTGGTTCCGATGGAGTCACGTAGCTCAACTTATACATTTTAAAATCAAAATCCAGCGATAGACAAGGTCTGATACTCCCGGAATAATCAAGGTCAAAGAAAAGTCCTTGAAAACATTCAAACAAGCTAAACAGGGGAAGGTTCGGTGACTGTGTTTTTGCTGAAAGGTCGTTAAAAATATGTGATTAATTAGATGATTGTGAAGTAAAAAAATATATTTCACTTTTCATAATCATTTTTAAATAGTAGCAGCACCTCTAATTTATTTGCGACCTTGATTGATAACGTGTTAGTGTATTAGCAACGCACATCTACATCCCTGATACAAATGAACACTGGTGCTAAATCCTCCTCCTCCATTTCTTGCCCCTCCTTATCCAGCCTGGTCTCCTCGGCTATTTCTGGGCCAATTAAAGATGTCCCTCTGCCTGGTTTTCGGACGGCCGAACACAGCGGATGGACTTCAGTATAATTCTGGAGAGGGGGGGTGGATATATGCACAGCAGGTCATCGAGGGAAAAGGGGGGGAAACAGGCGTGTGTGGGAGAGCCAAGCGGAGAAAGACAAAAAGGAAAAAGACAAACAGCACAAACTCAGACTGGATCCACGTTCTCCACAGACTCCAGGCTCTTCTCATGCTGCGGAAGTTTGAAGATTTAAATCCAGCCTGGAAATATCAGGGCTTTGTGCAACAGTCAACAACTGAGTTCAAGTAATTAACCGAAGCACTACTTAAAGATGAAAGTTTAGGATCTGAGTTTTAGATAAGATCTGAGTTTTTACTGATCTAAAGACTTTTCCTCTTTGGTTTGTTCGATATAAGCGTGAAAGCTGCTGTCATATTAAAGTGTGGTCCTTTGCAAAGCCGTGGTCACAGCGAACGCTTGTGCTCTAAAAGTGCCTCCGTGTTGTGACTCGAAACAGACTGAGGCCTGAGCAGTTGTCCTAACTTTCAACGCAGTGGTAAAAAGTGAAATAATGACACTGAAGCGTCCACATTTCTCTGTGTTTAACAAACTAATGGACACATTTCAATGCGTGAAAATGAACCTGAAGTAATAACTGAAGAACTGAACCTTGGTCTGGGCCAAGATGGAAAACATGTTTGCAGCCAAATGAAGTGACATTTAGCTTTTTCCCCACACAGTTATTATCCTGGAGGTTTATGGCGTCCATATAACTGCTGCCTGTAGATCTTATTGAGAGTATAACGATAACCAGTGTCCGTTTGGTGTGTCGGATGTCCACGACCCCGGAATTTAACACTCGGGGCAGATACTCACCATCTAGCCTTTGATTTAAGGGCCTCACATACTACAACTCATACCATGATCTCAGAAGTGTTTTCTATTTTCAGAACGCAAATCCTTAGGTTCTATTCAGTTTTAGTCATGAGACTGTTTATAAAGTTGGACGAGATGACGGTGAATGAAATGAAAGTGAAGCTAAAGCGTCTCAGTCGCCTCCTGGTGGCTGGCTGCAGTACAGGTCATAAATACCAGCTCCTTCCCGTTCGCAGGTGAGACATGGACCAAATGAAAAAGTTAAAGTCTATGTTTTTCTCAAAGGTGGTTTCTGTCATTTGAAGGTAGTTCTTATATTACTGATATTTGTATTTATGTTTCTGGTAAGTTTGGTTTTAATTAAGCTAGTTGATGCTAAATGAACACACGTCGTCCATCTTTACATACAGTCTATGGTTTGAGTTCAGCAGGGTGCCCTCTGGTGGAATACTCCTTTAACATGTAAATGTACACATGTATAGTACATATAGCCAGTAGGTGAGCAACTGTGCTCACAAGGCAAACACAGCTAAAAAAGCACAAGCACATGTCTGACCTTGGAATGTCCAGGATTCTATCTTCAGACTCGTCATCATCAGTGACGCTGGTCTACAAAACGGAGGATTTACAATGAACTAACAGTCGCAAAGCTGCCGTCTCTAACAAGTTTCTGTCAGCAGCTCACTTATTAGCACCAGCCAAGATATTAGAGGGCCGTGAAGATAACCCGGCTCTCAGGAGAGGCCGATCGAGACGGGGAAACGCTCCCAGGTGACGGTGCTTTAGCCCTCTTTAATATCTTAGATGGAGATTCAATCGATCCACAATCCCATTCGGAGTGCTGAGGTGAGGAGCTTCCCACAGTGAGTCTGCAGTGTGTTATATAAAGCAGATTAATATCGCTGCCATGCTTAGACTTCCAGTAATGATTTCTCAACCTAATTTACAAAACCCTCAGTGCTGCACTAAATGTGTTTCGTTACTTCAGGAACATAAAGCGTGTGTGTGTGTGTGTGTTTCTGCAGGTTAAGGCAAAGTGTGTGAGTGTGTGTGTGTGTTTGCAAAGAGGATAGAAAAGGAGGATTTAAATACATGAACAGTTGCAAAAGGAAAACCATGTGTGTGTCTTTGTGCAAAAAGTTGGTTCATTTAACTTCCCGATGTTCCATGATATCATTTTCATTAAATTATATTAAATATTTCCTCTGTGGAAATGAAATAAAGTACCACCGATTACTCTGTATTTCTTGAAACACAAAATACAAATACTACATGCAATCATTAACACAGTAGAGAAAGTAATTATGTGTACATACAGAAAACTAAGTCAAGTGATGATGGAGAACCGGAGAGAAAAGGGACAGATAACAAGTTTATTCACTACATGTACATTTTCATAAAATAAGCAGAAATCACAAGTTAATATAAATTCCACGGCTCAGTGGGTAATGTGTTTTTTTTGCCATATCTGCATTTTACATGCTGATTTAAGCAAAAGCAAGTGTGTGAAAAATGATGTTTCTCATTGGTGCTGTTCCCTCCCCTTCAATTTCATGCAAATATGCACATTCACCTCTTCAGCTCACAATGTGACCATGTGGATACAAACACACAATGTGAAACTTAACACACTCACAGACAGACAGGACACAGATGCATGCACCTGCACGTGATATAATATCTTCAACATCTGTAACAGCAGGTTTTTTATTTGCAGAAATGATCAGATTTACTTCCTGAAGAGCTGCCAAACTGTGTAAGTTGTGATCCTGGGAGGAATCATCAGGTCTTTAGCCGTCTCAAGTTGCAAAATTAGGAATAATGTGTTGTAGCTGGTCTCGGGATTTCATAGATATGTTTGACTAACTCTGCTCAAGCTTCCTCTGCTTTTAAAAGAATAATTTTTGCAATTTGGGAAATACGTTTATTTGCTTTCTTGCCAAGAATTACGTGAGAAGATGTATATCTCTCTTATCTGTACAGTATATATGAAGCTGCTGAGCTCAGCACAATGATGTTACTACAGAGGACCGTTTGAGGTTGTGGGTTAAGATCTCAGGTAACTTAGTGAATGGCCAAAGGTCAAAGGTCAAACATTGTACTTGTAGAATAAGGTCATGAACATAAATAGATGTTCAACAAGGCAGATGAGCAGCAAAACACGGAATCAAAAGTCCAAAGTAGGTAACAAAACTCAAAGCATTGGAAGAACAGGGAAATAATCAAGGTCATCTTCTGATGATGTAGATTTGATCCTTAAAAGCGTGAGTGACAAAAAAAAATGTCGATTTCTTTTTTGTTTTCTCAGAAAGACTTTGATTGGCATACGAATACATGTCTGTGTGTTTGTGTGCATGTGAAAGTGTGTACACGCATGCGTTAAAGAACCACACATTATCCCTGTGTAATCCACTGACCCTGACAAGCAAATGGAAAACAATACCTCAAACAGGATTGTGTGCGTTATGAACTATTTTCCCTGAGTTTATTTTTTTTCCCACTTACGTCTCTTAATGAATTTGACTGCAGCCAAGGACACAGATCGATGCCGACGTCGAGAGATAATGGTCCGAACCGTGGGAAAAATCAACAGGATTTTCTCCATCACGCTCACGACTGAGCTCGTTCATAGACTTGTGTCGACTCCTCAACAGCACGACGGGACTTGAAGGTCATCTTAACAATCTTCAGGACTGATTTCTATGTGCTTTTCTTCTTGTTTTTTTATGTAGGTTAATAGGTAAAGTGTAGCATTATACTCCAATAATGTTAAATATATCATCTCAATCTCAAAAGTAAACAAAAAGCTTAATTGAAAGCTGTATTAAAAATTGTATTTTTCCGGATGGCTTTATTTTTTCAAATCACAGATTCATTTCTAACTTATTTCAAGATGGAATAGGATAATAGGATTGTGTGCATTGGGCAGATATATAGCAATATCAAATATTTTATTGATTGGTTTTTACTAGGATACAAAATTATAAATCATAATCTTAGAAGTAAGTAACACTGTCAGATAATTTAAGTGGATTAAAATGTATTTATATGATATTTTCCTCTGAGATGTAATGGAGAAGAAGTTGCATGAAATGTAAATACTCTAGAGACGTTTAAATACCTTAAATTTATACATAACTACAAAAATGGCCTAAAATGTCCTGAAGCACATACAAACCTACATAATACAATGTTTAAGATTACATTGCTTTAAGTCTTTTATCATTTTAGTGATATTGCACAGGAATATACTCAGTTTTTTTTTTAACACTGCAAATGCACCTGCAAATCTTGGTGAATATTTTTCATGAACTACTTTTCTCTGGATAACTTTTGTTAACAAAGCTGTATCTCTCTCCAGGGATCTGCAGCTTTACTGGAGTTCAATGTTTTCTATTTTGAAGGAGTTCGCAGCTTAGAGGGATATATACGTTCAAAGTTTCTTCCTCAGTGCTGCATTCCTCACTGCATCCATCCAACTCTCCATCCATCCATCCATCTCTCCATCCATCCATCCCTTCATCCATCCATCCATCTCTCCATCATTCTCCATCCATCATCCATCCCTCCATCCATCCATCCATCTCTCCATCCATCCATCCCTCCATCCATCCATCCATCTCTCCATCCATCCATCCATCCATCTCTCCATCCATCCATCCCTTCATCCATCCATCCATCCATTCAGGGTTGAATGTGCCACTTTTAATTTTATAGTCAATTCAAAAGCAGCCAATGAGAGCATATTATTTATTAGAAGTTCCGCAGTATAAAATATAAGTAAAAGCTTTAACAGAAATGAAAGACAGAGTTGTGATGCATACTTTTCAAAAATGGCTTTAAGAAACCAAGAATCTACAAGTATAAAGACGTGCGAGTGCGTCGTCCATCAACGTCTTTGCATTAATCACTGCACACACACAAACACAGATTCGAGGATCGTGAAAGTGCCAAGTACATCCCACTCTAACGATTCTTCATCAAACTAATCCCAATATATGTGAGAAAAAAAACAAAACTGTTTGACTGCCTCCTCCAACACATTTGAACTAATCAGCCCTGTGCTTCACTCTCACACTCAGATTCTGTCACTTCCCAGAGCCAGGATCTCTCCACAAAAAGAACAGCGAGATTGACGGCTGGAATTGGAGGGAAATCAAAATGCTCAGGCTGTTCAGCCCATGTGGCTCATGTTTGTGACTTCAAATATGATTCATCTCTCTTCTTCCTCTCCTCTCCGTCTTCTTGTTTCTCAACTGCGCCATCTTGCTCCACCTGTCTCCGACTGATTATTAGGCTCGTGCTTCCCCTCTCCTGCTGCTTCCCCTACTATTTCCTCTGGTTTTCTGCCTTTCCTTCCATGTTTTCCGCTGCTGACATCTCTCTCTGCGGCGGCTTGATGAAAGCAGGCAGAGACATGGAGGAGGAGAGTTTAGTGAGGTCTGCTCCATGTGCTCGTTTGTTTTTAGCAGCGAGAGGTTTGTCTCCTTCTGCGTGAAAGGAGAAGAACTGTGGCTCTGTTTTGGAAGGTACACATGGAGGATAGGCACTGAAATGCATGGCAACAACAATGGAAACAAATAGAACTGATACTAATACCTTGCCCTCCAGATTATCATTCCATTTGTCCAAGCAGGGGAACGAGGACCCTCAGGACAGAGGGGGCCTCCTCCACTGACCAGGAGCGGGTTGATGTCGGCCGGTGGTTTACAGTCCCCCTCACAAATTATCCCCATGGTTTTCTGAAGCAGAACAACGAGGCTGGAGAGCACTAGTCCACCCTGTGGAGGTTTGGCTGCAGGGGTTTTGCTGCAGCATCCACCATCAGGTTGCTTAAAGATCTTGGAATCCATGGACAAGCCCGGCTCCAGACTATCCCAGAAACATCCGGACTGTGGAACGCTGCTGCCAATCGCTGAGGATCAGGAGGGAAGACCCCAACTGGGCCCCAAGATGTTAGGGACTCACACCCAGGTCTGATCAGCCTGTGGTGGGCCAGGCTTAGCAGAGGGAAGCCTGTGAGGAAAAGACTGAAAAGCCCCAATGATGCAAAGGCCCACAATTGATGGTGTGTCCCTAAAATTTGCTGGTGGTTTTTAACTTATCATCAAACAAGTGTAGAAGACCTTCAAACATACAAGGATTATTCATTATGTTCGAGAATGTGTAGAAGTCGGGTATGACCCTTTTCCTTTTCCTTAACATAGTGAGATTGGGTGTTTTTCAACATTTCTCAGAGAATAATTCATGTTAGACATGTTTATGGGACTTGTATTTATTAGTGTGTGCAATTTGATCTGAATCTGGTGAATTTAAATGTGGTTTTATGAGGGGAAAGTCTTTTAGTTTGAATATAAAATGAACATGACACCTTAAGAGAAAATAACGATCTTCATAAAGACCTGAACCAACCTATAATCTGTGTAAAATTATTCCAACAAATTACCGACAATGGTTCCAGTTCAGGAGGTCTGTCAGACTTCCTTCTGTCCTTTCCTTCAGTTCTCAGGGGGGTTTTTCACACAGAAGTTAAAATGAGGCTCATTTACATCAGAGTGCTAAGTATCAGTCATTTGAACAGTGGTAGGTGCTGATGTGAGTGGTCCTGAAAGACCCCAGAATCAGCACGCTGTTCCACGAGCAGCTGAAATAACTGAAAGTGATGCAGGCTTCCTCTGAAGAGAGCTGAATAAAAACTGGAGAAAAACGAATTCCTCAGTGCAGCGATCCTCCCACAGCGTTCCCTTCAGAGGCCTTGTGGGGCTGCCTTGATGTTTCCTGTTTAAATTGAATACTTTTCTCTGCCAGGCACTCGTCAGGTGACAGTGAGGAAAAAAGTTATTGCTCACATGCCCTAGAAATAACAGCTGAAATTAGTATAATAGTCAAAAGGGCCTGCTGCACTTGTGTTTTCATAATTCTTCAGCTTCGGGATGATAACGTGTGGTTGTGTAAGAGGGAGAAAATGAGAGCAGACAACCTGTACTATGAGGGGGGGTCAAACTAAAAGTCATACAAAGTATTTTCAGGTTTAAAAAGGCAGGAACGAACAGCAGTGCTGAGGTTAAACTGTCTCTCTGGTGACTGACGGAAAGCAGGCATCTCCTTTACTGAGGAGATGATCAGGGAACTGAGAGCAGCTACTTTCCAAACAAGGTGCCCAGGTGAGTGTGGAGGTCAGGTGATGATGAGGCGTAAAGCGAGGACCACTGCAGGGCATGAGAGGAACTGCAGTGCTTGAAATTACCCAGAGGGCAACAAATAACAGGGGTGAAAGGGCTCCTGCATGAAATTAGCTAGAATTTTGTTTTGTGCATCTCTTTGTAGCTTCCAATTATTTTTCTTCTCTTTTCAAAAAATACAAATGAGGCTTTTCTAATTAAATTTACAGATTACATCAATGTTTAAACCTCAGAATAACAGGATTTAAATGGCAACTCATTCACATTGGTACGTTTGTATGTATATAATTAGAATTTTATACTTCAGAGATTACATAGATCAGTATTTCCCCTCTATAATCTATAAGCCCTGAGTTTGTTTAAATTCTGAGGCTACTTCTATTATTTATGTTTTGGTAAAATAAAAATTCTTCATGCATGTGTTTAGAAATGTGATGTTTTTGTTTTACAGAAGCTTGAATCTTGTTGTGTTTCTGATCCGATCTCCAATCGCGGTTCTCATTCATCGTTACAGGAGCTAAGTTAAAATCCTTAAGACTAGAACCATGGAGACATGTCTGTAGCAACAACAGTAGCAGCTTCAAATGAAACATAGCAACTAAATCTATAAGTGTCTCCTGTAAATGATATTATGTGCAACTGAAGTGAAACCGTGTTAGAATCATCAATGTATAGAATGTCTCAGGAACGTTCTACGCATCGTGTGTATTAGTCATCACAGCCACACACTGTATACACAATATTTATCATTTTCCTTCTGCAACACTTTTCATCTGCATCTTCTGCCCCCTTGCTCTTTATGTTTCCACGTTGACATTTTGAACAAATGGATGTGGCTATGACAACAAAGAGGGTTAAACCGCACCGGGCAGCGGGCGACTGACCCTTTCACTGTAGATTGATGCAGACGTGTCTCTTTTGACCACTTAACACCACACACTCTGTGTCTGGGAGCTCTTCAGATCAACATAAATCTTGTGCTGTTGCTTCTGAGCAGTTTGAGGTCGACACCTTATCAAAGTCAGACGTGGAGCGACCTCAGTAAACAGGGCCACTGCGAATTCATCACAGCTCATTTCCACTGCACAGGGAGATTCTGCACTTTTCGAAGAAAACAAGACTTCATATGGAATTACTATGTCCAAAATATCTTTTAATTATAAATATGTTTTGTGTAATATATTTCAATTATTATTATTTGTTATTATTTCAAGAGGTCTGGTGGTTAGACTGACAGTTAGATTGTATTAGCAACACATACAACAGCATAATACTATTAATTTAAATCAAACTATATGTGATTAAAAGGGCAATGAAGCCACAGGTTTATACAAAAAGGCCTGTTAACTTAAATAAAAAATAAAAATGAACCAAACAAATAAATACAAAATGATTTGGCAAATATACAAAAAATAAACATGAAAAACACACAAATAAAATTTGAATTCACCAAATCATCAGACAATAATCAAGTAAAAAGACAAATTAGTCAGAATCAAGAACTAATTAGACATAACGAAGCATATACAGTATAAATTATTTCTTACACGTATCATGTATATATACACACACACACACACACACATATAAACCTATCATCAGCAGTGATACATAGACCCATTGAAGCTGGTTTGAGAAGCTGCACCAGTTGTTCAATGCAGTTAAATTATGATACTTTCCCAGATAATATGTGTCAAATACATTTTACATTCTGCTACATCACAGTTTTAATGGTTTATAAAGTCACAATTGCCTTTTCCACGAGACACACGAACCTCGTCTCCCTCTGCGGGGATAGAGGAATCAGGAAATGTTCAGGAGCAATTTGCTCATCTCAATTTGGGCGACTCTACACAAGCACAAGTCTCAGCAGAGACTCTTTTCCATTTAGCTGCTCCTCGTGTCATACTCAGCTGAATGACCACATAAAACCAATTGAAATTCATTTGCTTGAGGGGGATTTGAGAGAATTACTATTACAAAGACAGGAGCGGGGGAGAGAGACGTAGTTATCTCAAACAAATCGTTGAAGTGAATATGAAATGAGAGCCAGTGTTCTCCTGTGAGGATCAAATTGGAAAGGAAAGGAAACACGAGGCAGATTGGTTGTTAACGTCGCTTTATTTTGATCACTGAATATCTACTGAAAACATGAATCTATATCTGGAGGTAACAACTCCCTCTGGCTTTGGTTTTCTATCCCTTCTATACGCTCACAAACACAATCAGTCTTACATAATCAGCACATGCGTCCAAATGTTAGTCACATTATTGACTTTAGTGTCTAATTTGCACAGTTGGGGAAGAACCATATTTAAGAAAACTGTTTATTGGCAAAGTAAAAATTAAAGTGCACACAAATCAATGTCGGAAGAAATTGAAACAATCAACTATTCTCCTATTTTCCTTTTTCAAAATAAAAGATTCTTGTGGTTACAAGAAAACCACAACCAGCATCACCACAGGCCGGTTTGGAACTGACCCTGCACTACTCGAATAAATAGGATGAAAGGTGACGGTGAAAAGCCTGAGAGAACATGTCGGTTTTCAGTTTAACCTTAAATACATCGACAGATTCTAAAAGGTTAACTGTTCCACGTCTCTGGAGCGGAAAACAAGTAAACGCCACAAACGACATGTGTGTGTATGTGGCAGCTTGAGCGTGGTTAGAAGGAAACCCCGTCCATCACGTGCTGTGAGTTACCTCATATCCAACATGCCAGCACATCAAGAGGTTCCTTCTCCTCCCTGTCTGCGTGGACCCTCAGTTACTGAATCCCCTCCCTCACTACCTAAAATCATGTAGAATAAATGTCTCTCTCCCTCTCTCCTGAACTCCCCGTGGTGTTTTCTTTAACCGGACTAAAATAGAGGCTTCTCCCCATCCCTTAGATTTACATACGACAGCGAGCAGGTGACGTGCTTCATTTTCACTTGAGGATTAAACCTGTCTGCAGCATTCCTGCCGACGACGAGACGTCTGCACAGAAGTGGAGGCTCTTTATTGATGTTGTGATCACCCTTTCAGGAGAAAGTCTCTTTGGGAACCACTTTCCCTGTGAAGGGCTGTGAAGGAGGGAACGGGCTCCGGTGAACACACTGTCACCTGAGGATAATTGGGGACGTGGAAGAGAGGGAATAAAAGAAAAGAGCAATAAAACATCTGGGGGAGGAGGAAGATTTCCAACTTCCGAGTTGAAGGATAAATGTGGAGTGGGTGACGAACTCATCCAAACTTGAATATCAGCAGACGACGGGAATATGATTCCTCTGATGCTTTTTTTTAATTTTTTTTTTTTATAAGCACTGGAGAAGCTGCTTTAGGATCCTACTATAATAGATAGTAGTAATGTAACAAAGTCACTATGGTCAGGCTAATTCAAAGTTGTGTAAAACATAGACTGTATCTAAAGAATCACATCTGTGCGATAAGAGCCATAACTAAAATGACAGAACCTATCTTTGAGAAAAAAATGCATTTGCAGCCTAATTTCACTTTTTAAGGTTCATCCATGTCCCCATCCACTAACATGGAGGAGGCAGGGTTTATGAGCTATACTGCAGCCAGCCGCCAGGAAGCTGGCACTGTACTATTACTGCTGTAACTATCATAATATTATACTGTTATTTTTATAACCCATTTCACTGTACATTATTAATAGTATGAAGCATTATTATAATTTAAACAGTATGTTATCACCACTATTCTTTACACACCAGTATCAGGACTTTCTTAGTTATTTCATCACTCATTCTGTCGTATCTTAAGAGTGTACATTGCACCCACCGCACTTTGTGTAGTTTCTTTTCTCTTTTTGTGTATTTTACTATATTTTTATATACCTGACTATCATAACTTAATTTGTTTCTGGGAATAAATTAAGTAAGTTTCTATCTATCTAGACGTTGGGTGGAAGCTGGAGTATCTGGAAGACCCACGCAAACACAAACAAGAACATGCAAACCCAACACAGAGAGTCCAACCAAACTGGGATTTGAACCAGGAACTTTACGCCCGCGAGGCGTCAGTTCTAACCAAATTATCAGCCCTGAAATGAATTTCTCTTGGCCATGTTTGAAAAGATAACAGACCGACTGAAGAAAACAAAAGTTCAGGAACATGTGGACACTATGTTCGGGATCTTTCTCGCTCGTGTGTAATCCATCCAAACCACCATGTTTTAAATCTGGCACTTTCGAGGGGAATCACTCAAAGTCCAATCTGGTCACTTTGAATGTTTCATTTCCCTCAGTGTGGAAGGCAAACTTTTATGAGAGCACCACAGTTCAGTTTATAACTAAATAACTAAAAAATAAACTGTATGTCATTAGTCTGTGCAGTTTTAATTTACATTTTAATTGGATTGCACCGAGAGCGAATTAACCGCCAACCCCCTGTAAGTACAGAGTCTACAATCAAGCTGTTAACAAAGTCATTTTGTGGTGTGTGATGTGTTCTGTTAGGAGACAACTGGGATGAATCATACGACGGCAGACGGCCCCTCAGGAGGGACCGCAGGGCTCGTATCACTCATGTTCATCAGATGATTATTATTTGAGAATCTGGTGAATCTTTCAAGTCTTTCTCTCCTGCAGCCTGACAGGATGCCGACAAAACATCTCGTGTTCCTCGTGTCTGAACGAGCGAAGGTACAGGAATAAATAAAATATACAGGATCTCAAGATTAGTGAGACTCTTCAGGAACTGGACTTTCACCAAGTCTCACTTTTCCCTGTTTATGTGTGTTTCCTCTGTGTTGTGTTTTGAGGCTTGACTGACTGGCAGGTCTGAGCTCTCGCACCTGTAAAGGTTACCGAGAGTTTTAAAACTGCCAAGTCGATTTCGAAAAAGTAGACGTCTGTCAAAAAGACTGGCTTCTATATACTCGTCAAAAACACACAGAGAAGCACACACTGAGACGTTTACTCAAACACACACACGTCTGTTATTTCCTCCGCGTGTCAGCTCTGTATTTTAAAGCAGGATGCTGACGTTCAGGACATCACAAGCTGTGAGCTGTAGCATCAATGCAGATTTAATAATAGTAAGTTATAAGGTGCAGATGGTTGAAGGAGCAGGGAACGAATAAATGTCTGTAAAAAAAAGCATAACTGTTGAAACCCCCCCTGTGCACAGACCCCTTGTGTGCTGGTTCCATCCCCGGGATAAAGGGGCTCTCGGTTTATCTTAGAGGAAACAATGTTGATGCCGATGCTGTAAATCTGCCCTCGGGTGTTAAAGGCTGGAGTTTTGGAACACACCCTGTTTGTTTAGGCTTTTGCTCTCAGACTGGTTTTATTTTTTTGGTAGACGACAGTTGTTAACCAGGAAAAGCGACATAATCTCCTCCTCCAGGAAAAAGCAACTTAATACAGCCAAGATGTGCAAGTACAGAAGGAGTTCACGCCGATTTATGTCTTGTGTCAACTTCAAACTAGACCCAAACATAAAACTGCAGAAAGTTTTGTTAAAACTAGGGTTGGTGATCCTGGAAAATGAAGCAAGAGCAGGCTTCACTTTCATTACATCCCACTTGCTCCCATCCGCCTTCACGCCTCCAAAAACACATGAACACTGCCTGACAACTGCTAGAAGCCGACTTTAACGTGAGTCGCTCGCCAACTACGAACAGTTCTGATTTTGTGTAAACCTGCAAACAATCAACAAACACTGATGAAAACAATCCTTGACGGAGGTTGATCGACATGTGCAGATTTACTAAAGCTGGACACAGGAGAGTCAGACACAAAGCACTTCTTATACATTTAAAACACCCAGAATTATGTTTGCAAACTCGTTTTATTCATGTAAATTAAAACATTTTCTACATTAAAAAAAATCCTGCATGCATACTACAGAACGGAAACGTAGATCTGCCAGGTCTCACCAGATTTCACCATGAACAATGTCACATATACTGCAGTAAAGTGCAAAGTGTACAGTTTACGAGTTATGATCCCTGTCGACGTCTGACCTACTACAATTTAAGTTCTGTTTGTTTCTCACCACAAGTGTGTTTCCTTGACACCTAAAAACATCAGTAACTTGAAACCTATGGCAGGAATATGTATCGCATCCCTGTATGAGGGATTCAGATCGCTCCATAGCACCCCTAGTGGTCAGAAACTTGACAGGGTCACTTTAAAAGATGACATTTCTTTTAATCTAAGCAGTGAGCATGACATTAAAAATGAACTGCAGAGTTTTCCAGTTGATTTGTTTACATTCATTTCTTTTAAAATAACCCCGACCGAGCTACAAAGACTGAATCATAAACCTTTAGAAAACTCCTTTAAAAAAAACACACACAAGGAAATCCTACTACTGTGTTAGTACAAACACTTCTCTGACATTTGAACCTGGGATTTCTTCCACATTCTGTTCAGGTTATTTCTTTCTATCCCAACAGGAAATAAACGTTATTTAAAGCCCACGTTGCTCTGTCTTAGGAACAAAACCACTCCAGTTCATCTTTAACAGCATCAACTGGCCTTTAGCTTTTGTAACACATCATGAGAAAATACTGAATAAATAATTCCCACATTATACAAAGCAAAAACCAGGCTGAACTGCTGCAGTCTGAAGGGAGTTATGACAACATTGATAAGGAACTAACAAATACAGGCTTTTGTGGTGAACATTTGCTGAACTTCAGGTCACACAAAAAAAATTAAAACCTTCATGCCGCAACGTCTTGGGCGGATTGAAATGGAATCAAGAGGACAGTCAGATGACGGTTACATTTGATTTTGTTATACACAAGAGGTCAATACACGTTTTCAGTTTGGGTTAAATTATCTGTAAGTCTTTGTTTATGTAGAATCTCTGGTTGTTTTAATCTAATTCCGTTTGTGTCCCAATTCAGGCGCCGATTGCATCACGGCAGACGAATGCCCCCCCAAGCAAAGAAGGCTCTAATTGGTGGATGACACCAACCTATCCCTCGATTCTTTGCACTTTTGAGATGAACTTTTTTTCAATAAGATAATGGTGACGCTTACACTTGTAATTACCAGGCTCCAATATAACTAAACAGTTAACGGTGCACATGCTAAAAAAAACAAGGGGCATTGAAACTCTCGTCGGGCGGGACAAGATAATCTGACAATTACGGAAATCATCCGTAGACCAGATCATTATATTACGGTTTGACCTTCGCGGACTACGCGGCATTGGCGACAGCGATAAAGGCGGGATAAGGCGTTAACGCAAATTACGGAAACCCTCCGTAGGCGACACCGTTTCCTTTCAGTCTGACCTTCGCAGTCTGCACAGCCCGGGGAGGCCGCCTCCTGCATGGGCTGCGTACACCGCATCCTCGGCAGGGGGCGGCCCCTGAATTGGGACACTCTGTATCTTGTGGCATGTTAGGACTCGAACCTGTGAATAACTAACAGTTTTAGGTCACCATCTTTAAATGCATATTTGTCATGTTTCACAGTCCCAAAAATATATATTCATATTCATATATACATGTAATAAAGAAACACATAACGATGAGATGGTGATCCCAGTAGTTGTCTGCAGAGCGGAGATGCCTGGGACCCACTCAGTAACCATCACCGAGGTCAAAGCAGGCGACACAGAGATATTCTGAGGTTCATCACTGGCTGACAACAATCAGAGAGTGGAGCCGAAGCAAAGCGCTTAGAGCTGAATTTCACGACTCCATCGTCTGTGGCTTCAGAGCTTGAGCTTTTTCACAAGTGCTGCTAAGTTACGTTATATTAAAACCAAAAGCTGAATCCACGACAACATTTAACTGCACAACAGACAAGGAGCGGCTGTTTGATCCTGTGATTGTAGCAGTGCACCTCATGGTTTTAGTCTCTCGTCGGCCTGATACTACAAACGTATTATTATTATATTTACAAATTATTTGTACCAAATCACTTTGACATACATTTTTTTTTTTGTTTTAGTTCCCTGTACAAATGCTCAGGGCTCCTTTGTAAACTACCCTTTCACTGCACTTTGCACGTCTCCCTGTACGAATTGTACGATTCGATTCGAATAGATAATTTAAAAACTAAGCTGAAGTCTCGTCAGGTGGTTCTTCTCCGTAGGTCGTTCTCTTGGCTCTAGAAGTTTTGCAGCTCAGGAATGTTCTTGTAAAGGTCAAGTGAAGCAGGGTTGGAGAACGCCCCTCTCTGCGCCACCTCCCGGCCGGCGATCACCTGCTTCACAGCCACCTCCACCTTTTTCCCGCTGATGGTGTACTGCAGAGGGGAGAAGAAAAGAGCTGCCAGTCAAACCTTTTACAGCCGTGATCATCTGACAGGTTTGCTCCTATCTGATTTGCAGTGTGTTCTTACAGGAATGTCTCGGGTCTCCAGCAGCAGCGCAGGGACGTGTCGGGCAGACAAAGCTTTTCTGATGGCTCCCCTAATCCTCGCCGCCAACTCCGGACAGAAGGGCTTTCCAGGAGCCATCTTCAAGAACAAAATAACCCGCTCTTCTCCATCTGCGCTGTACTGAGGAACGCACAGACTGTCTGACACTTCCTCAAAAGCTTCCACTACAAAAGGAGAATAAAACAAAATAGAGGAGAAGAGCAGATGAGAGGCAAAGAGAGAAGAGGAGGTGCTCAACAAACTTTAAAAATAGGTAATGGGACATCAACACAAAGAGCATCATGAGTCACCCTCCTCCGCTGCAACGTTCAAGACTCACCGATGTTGTAGAGCTCCGAGCTGCCAAATCGGACTCCGTTGGGGTTCAGCGTTCCGTCGCTGCAGAAAAGCACGAGTTCAACATTCAAAACTCTAGTGTCTGTCATTTCAATGCAGCAGCACACAGGAAGTAATTCAGTTTCTAAAACATTGTGGATTTTGTCTCAGTATGTTTCTTTTTCTGTGCGTTCAGTTTATCTCCCTTTACCTTGAAAGAACTGAATATTTTTGTGTGTTATAAAGCAAAATTATACTGTGCAATAAAACATATATACACCAACTCTCTAAATTAATGAATCACTTTAAACTACAGTGATAAAACACATACTACTCCACCCTGAGTAGAAGAGTGAATATCTGACCTTCTGCCCAGCATGACGACACCTCCTGTCTTTGGGTTGATCTTACAGTAATCTCCATGAGCCCATACACCTGAAGAGAAAGAGAATTACTGAGATTAATACAACATTTAAAATTTTCCTGGAAATTGGTCATGGAAAAATGCACAACACAGAATAAAATATTGTTTACAGTAGAAGAAAAGTAGGAAAAAAAAGTATGGTTTGAGTAATAATTATTACAGGGCAATTGCACGGTGCTGCATTATATCATTGTAGATTTTTCTGGTTTCTTTGTGTACACGTGTAGTAGAGTGTGGGTAAATGATAGTGTTTGTCAGGTTCGGGTTGGGCTCAGCTACTTTTCTCTCAGGCTCGATGGGGTTCAGACAGAAAATTGCCGCCCGAGCTGCACTCTGATGTGTACTGCAAATGAGGGTGTAATTACATGATGTTTGTGTACTTACCAGGGTACGAAGAAAAGTATGCTTTGTGGTACTTGCTCCCATTCTCGTCATTCCAGAAGTGTGTTGGCTGACAGGGGATCGGCTTCAGGCAGACAAGCTCCCCGCTTTCTCCCCATACAGGCTTACCTGTACCCACACACACACACAGAGGAGTGAAACAAAGTTAGAGGTTTGACACACACACACCTGAACACAAATCACACACACCGACAGTATAAATGACTCTGAGATAAAAAACTGAAAAAAAGTCACCAGGTAATGTGTCCCACACTCAGAGAACCTGATACACTTCAATGTGAGGTTTCACAAAGCCCTCGCCTCCTCCCTCAGGACGGTGTTATAGGCTTAGAGACCAACTAAAACAATCCCGTGCTCTTCCTACAAATCTGCCTTTAAATTATCCCTCAATCCACTCTCCTGTGAGGTGGTGGAGCCGTGCCAGTGCAGCCAGCAGCAGGGATTGGGAGCTGGGGAACAAGGGACTCAAATCAATGAGAAAACATAGAGGTGCTTTGAAGACTCCCAGCAAGTTGGAAAAAAAAGAATCACTCTATTTTTTTGTTTGGACTGTTAATGAAAAAAAAACAGTGTTTCCCTGAAGTGTTTACCTGTATTTATCCAGGAAAAGTTCACTAATTACAATTTTTCAGCTCAGATTCATGCCAACACATACGGGTACATGCCCATATGGGAGCAACCAAGTAGAACCACAGTCCTGTTGTGGTGGCTACCGAGCAGCTCCTGAAGCAGATGGAAAGTTTGCTCAATGGCACATTAGCGGGTTCTTTAATGTGTTTGTGATTAATTTTCCTCATTAATATTTTCTGGATCCCTCGTCAACCGGCAAATTTGTAAAAACCACAATGTGGTTCCTGGACTATGTTGTCGATGACAGCTAGAGCGTTCTGGTTTAAATAGAAAGCAACTACAATTACCACACTGCAACCAGAGCAGCTTCAGTCTACATATTAGACCACCATGATTTTTTACCTTTGACCAAAGACATTTTACAGTTCATCTTTGAGTCCAAGTGACAACTGGTTAAAGTTTGAAGAAATTCCCTAAAAGCAGACTTGAGATGTCATGTTCAAGAGGCCATTCACATGAATTGAGAGGTCACTGTGACCTTGACCTTTGACAACCTAAATTCAATCAGTTTATCTGAAGGTCCAAGCGAATATTTGAGCCAATTTTGAAAGTATTATCTCGAGGTGTTGAGAAGATTACGCATTCACAAGGCCAAAAAGGGTTTTGTGAGGTCACAATGACCTTGACCTTTGAGCTCCAACCACCAAACTGAAGAAATCCAGGTGATCCTGAGATGGTATGTGTTCACAATACCAAAAACGTGTTCAGTTCCTCCTTTAGTCCAACGGAACATTTGTACCAAATTTGAAGAAATTCCCTCAAGGTGCTCTTGAGATATGAAGTTCACAAGAACTGGACGAACAACCTGAGAACATTCTGCCTCCGGCCGCTGCCTGTCACTGGCGCAGAGGAATAAAACAAACAGTGTCATATTTGTAAGAAATTCACAACACACACACACACACACACACACACACACACACACACACACACACACACACACACACACACACACACACACACACACACACACACACACACACACACACACACACACACACACACACTCTCTCTCTCACCATCAAGGCTCCAGGCTTCCACCGGCATGCCGAGGTTTCGTGCTTGGATCTCGCCCCGATACACTGGAACTGTTGGGTTCTGACCCATGAAACATGACACTATGTCAGTGCCGCCTGAAAAGAAACGAGAGAGAAAAACAGTCACACACCGAGGGACAGATTTAGATGGTTCACAGACGGAAATAAAAAAAAACCTCCCTTCAAGTTATTTGTGTGCAGTTTTCATTTTAAAAGAGGGAAAAAAGAAATCTGAATGTTGAGTTAGATACATTTTATGCTGACCGTGAATCACATAAAGACGTAAAGTGAAATATGTTCCTCGCAGTGACCCTCAGAGAATTACCACCTGACTCTGCTGCTCTACAGACAGTTTGGCTTCAATTAGTTCCTGGTTATTTTTTGCCACCAGGCACTCACATACTTTTCTTAGCAGACGACTAAAGAAGGGCTAAAAGGAAACAGTTGGCTAATAACGTGATAACCAACTAATCAAATGACCACATTTCACACGCTCATAGATATCAGTCACTTAAATACACCTGATTTTTCAACTAGATCAATAATTCATTCTCTGGGAAAATGTTGAAAAATGTTGAAAAATGTCTTCTCTTGCAATGTTTTGTGTAATCTTGCCTGACAGGGGTGAAAACATAACCTCCTTGGTGGTGGTAAGTGTTTCAGTGCTGATATATATATATATATATATATGATATCATGTCAGAGCTTCATATCTGCCAGGGGAGTTCATGTGGTCAAAACAACAGTTTGTCTAACTTTATATCTTCAGATAGATCCTTCAATCCCGGGCAACTCTGTTTCTGGAGGGACCAGTAAGACTTCCATTTCTTTTTCTTCTATAGTTTAATGCTGTCTCGAATACCTGCAACGGGTCTGAAAGCCCAAACTATACAAAAATAGGGTTTTCACACTGCAAACGAGCTGAACCAGGGATCAGTGTGATCTGGACCGAGACGTCTCTTTTGGGCGGACTACATTTTGCTACGTTGTCCAGGAGGCATCTTTCACGCCTGTTATTTTTGTTTGGATTAAATGAAAAGTCCGAAGGTCCAGACAAAATAAGAAAGCACCTGACGTTCCTCACGTCCCGAGTTCCACAGAAATACATCTGAAACTGAAAACATGTACTTCCTGTTTTGTTAAGTTCAAGTTAAAATACCTGGAATTAACTGTACTGCAATGTACAGGAGCGAACCCGAGTTTGGTTTCCAAGCAACATGTCAGTGACACCTAGAGACATTACTAAACTTAGTGTCGGTATCAATCTGGTATTCGGGCGACACAAAGTGGCAGATTTAGCGCCCTGCTCCACCTCCATTGACCCATATAGGAGTTCTACTCTGCTGTAGCACATTCCTAAAATTGTCTCACACGCACACACACACACACACTTCCTCTGCTGCAATATCCATTCGTCTCTTTCTACCTTCCAATCATTTACTATTTCTGACGCGTTCGATTCATCTCCCCTCCCATTGTTCCTTCTCTATCTCCCCGTTTCGCTCCCTCCGTGTATCACAGACTCCATCCATCCATCTTGTTCGCTTCCTTTCAACCGCTTTCTCCCCCTCCGCTGCTCCCTCCTTCCCTCGCGCTTTTCTTTCTGTTCTTTACACTCGTTCTCTCTCTTGTTTCTCTCTTTGCCAGGTTCTTTATTGAGCTTTAATTGGCTCCCAGGAGGAAGTGGAAACTTTGTCTTCTGATTAAACACACACACACACACACACACACACACACACACACACACACACACACACACACACACACACACACACACACACACACACACACACACACACACACACACACACACACACACACACCTATAGCAGGAAGAGGAGGCATTATTTTATCATCACGCCGACTTTAATGGGTGGGTACACACACACGCACACACACACGCACACACTCAAGTATATTTGAAGCCACTGTTGCCTTGTTGAGATGCCTTCCATCAGCAGCCATTAAGTGTGCATGTGTGTGTGAATGCACAAGAGGGTGACTTGTCACACTGGTCTTATGTTTCTAAGAGCAACCTGAGCGGTGAGGAACAAGATTTTTAAAACTTTATTAAACTAAAGTCTGGGGTCAGACAAAATCACCAAGTGAGACAAAAAGGCAACAAGCTCAACACAGGCAGGCACACAAAGGCACGGAGAACGGAACGACACGGAAAAAGACAAGGGTTCTTTTATTTTTTCAGAAGAAGAGAAGAGAAGAGAAGAGAGGAGAGGAGAGGAGAGGAGAGGAGAGGAGGAGGAGAGGGCTGACATATGGGCAGTCAGATGGAGGTATATTACAATGGGGGGAATCCAACAGTGAAAGTGTTAAAATCCCCCAATGGGAAACAACGGGTGTCAAAAATCCCTGCTGACAGGATAACACACACACACACACACAGACAGACACACACACACACACACAAAAGTAATTTGTAATAAACACAAGATTAAAACACAGACATATTCCCACTCGAGCACACGTCTGCAGACATGTTTACACAGAGACTCAATCACACAGGGTGCAATCGGCAAATGGGCCCATCACATATGTCACTGTGGCCACCAGTCACACACATATGCTCTAAATCCAATGAACACACACACACACACACACACAAGCAGCGTGTTAACCTCGGGGGTCAAGGTTTGGGCGGTTGGCAGCCAACAGGGCTGCAACCTGCTGGTGCCCTTGGTGAGAGGGAGGAAACTGACGGGGCAGGATATGCTGTTCTGACACACTGACACACACACACACACACACACACACACACACTGACACACACACACTCACACACACACACACTGACACAAACACACTGACACACTGACACACACACACACACACACACACACACACTCAAAGAAATGTGTCTCAAAACAATAAAACCCCATTAAGTACAATTTGAGTTAAACAAGGTTTTGGCCGCTCTTCCATTCACTTATGATAAAACTGTCCTCACCAGAGTATTTTAGTAATAACTGGACAGTTTGTGTAGTTATCACCTATTTTCTCCTCCAACTAAATTTGTTTTGCGTTCAGGCTTCACATTAGTGGTTTGAAGATGCTCAACATTAAACCCTTCACTGAAGCTACAAAATGATGATTCACAAGTGCTTTAAAACTCAGCTTGCTGTGAACTATTGAGTGTTTCACTCTGTAGAGTGAAAAGTGAATGGAGAGTGAGTGGAGGAGAGGTCACACACAGGTTTGGTCATTACCATAACAAACCTTCCTTGTTTGTGTCCAGTCTTTCCTACATGCATGTCACTGTGCGTGTGTAACAGTGCATTTGAAGCTAAATGCTATGTGCACTACAGCTGTGCTTCATTTGTTTTGGTGCAGCCAATGTGCAAGAGTGATGCTCCAAGCTGCTTCTCAATGTGTGTGTGTGTGTGTGTCTTCAACACGTCACCCAGGCTGTCTGAATGTTAAATGTGTCAGGAAGCACAGAGAGGCAGATAGAATTCTAGTGCCCTGTCAACATTACAATGGACCGAGAGGGCCCCTGCAATTGTGTGCAAGTGTGTGGGTGTGTTGGCGTTGTGGGTGGCGAGGAAAATGTGCATTTCTATACAATCTATTTTACTGTGTCAGTCATAAACAGTGTTTGGAAAATGTTATGTGAAAGACATCGCTCAGTCACCTGAGATGGAGCCCAGCAGCACGTTGCTCTTGATGCAGCGGTAGACGTAGTCGTAGCTCTGAGGTTTGAGAGGAGATCCGGTCGACAGGATGGTGTGGAGTGACTGGAGGTTGTGTGTTTCCGCTGAGGGACAAAGAGAAAAAAGAAAACAATGATAAATACACAAAAGGAAAGATGAATTAAATAGGTTTTATAGAGATGTGGTAGAGACTGTATGTAAAGATGAACGACATGTTTCCATTTTCTCTCACAATCCAGAAATGAAGCCAAAATATGTTGGATACGAATCACGTACTCTGTGACACACACATGCCCAAACCACCACAAGCCAATTACACCCTGCAAACTAATAAGCTTCCAGCAACCGACCCTCATCCCATAAACACGCACGCACGCACAGACACACAGATGCACAGACACACACAGACACACACACAGTGGGATCTTTTGCTACCCCCCCACCATGCCTCCAGGTGTCCTGGTCCAAATGTCAACCGAGGGAAAAGGGCCTCTCCGCTGGGGCAGCCAGTGAAGAAGCTCCCTCTACCCTCCCCAGTCCACTGGAGGCAGACACACACAGACAGACAAACACACACACACGCACACACCTCTCCCTCTGCCATGCTTTCTCTAATAAGCATCCAAATGCACACACACAGTGCCAACTGGATCAAGTGGTTGGCTGACTGATGGGGGAGCAGCAGAGAGACAGAGACAGACAGGGAAAGAGCAAAGTTGTTGGGGTTTTGTTTGCGGGGGGGGGGTCATTGTTGGCAAATTATTCTCATATAAGAATAATTTACAAGATGCAGACACACACACAAACACACACACAAACACATAGGAGGCACCATGAATAAAGAGTTGTGGTGATTACAACAGCACAGTGAAAAGTGAGACACAACACTGGTTACAAGTGCTGATTTAACATTAGGAGAGAAGAGGAGGAGTGATGGAGAACGGGAGAAAAAGAAGGACAAGTGGGACCCAGCTAAGCCCTTTGCATTGGTTAGAACTGGTCATTTACATGATGATGAGCACAATTCGATTTGAGGGTTTAAAGAGGAGAGGATGAAGACCAACAAACGAGAGGACACGAGGAAGAAAACAACAGAAACTCACATGTGCACATCCCAGCTTATGGCACTTAAGTGCTACTTCCTTGTCGTGCGCAGCCATTACTGTGAGCCAGGTACAGAAGTTGAAATACCATCGGAATAATTTGCTTGATGGATCAAATTTACACTCGATTAAGGATCGGAGCCTAAGAATTTAAAAAAAACCTGCTAAGTGCTTTGTTCGGTGGCAACACAGAACGTACCTTTACAAAAGAGCACGGCAATAATTTGAGCGTGCACGTCTAACGAGGCATTTTCTGTCACACAAACACTGAGGGGAGAGCGGCGTGTATGAAGGTTAGCAGGAAGGCTAATAAGCACTGGCACAACGCTGATTATGTTCAGAGACCTGGTTCCCTCCCTGGAGAGCTGTGACAGTAAAAGCAATTAGACAGGCCTATCCATGACTCACATGAATTATCCTAACAGCACTTTTATCCATTGGATTCAGTGTCAAACAGCAGAACACAGGGCAAACTGTTGATTCACATGGTAAATGGCATAAAGGACATTTAGAGTCAAACAGCATCACTTTAATAATCATTATCGCGTCCATCTGCTCTTATGGTTTCAGGTTCCACAGAGGAGATGTGTGTGTGTGTGTGTCTGTGTGTGTGTCTGTGTGTGTGTCTGTGTGTGTGAGAGAATGCATTTCTCTCTCTGACTTTCTGCTTGTTATTTGTGTGCGTCCATGTGCGTCTCTGGATGTCTGCTTGCACGCTCACGTAGGTGTGTACACGATTGTGTCTGTGACCACGACTCACCGGGTTTCAGGTTCTTCTCCTGCAGCACAGACAGCCACTTGGCCCCGGTGCCAAAGATGGTGATGCTGGAGAAGAGGAAAAGAAAGACTGATGAGACCAACGAGTATTTTTAATATAAATATGAAGGATTTGTGAATCTCTATTTTCCAACAATAAAATGAACCCATAAGATGAAGCTGTTGTCTTTTATCTTTGGAAAAGAGACAGAATTTGCGTCAGTGTTGCCAACAATGACAGCCGATGTAAAAGTCCTCCTACATACATGTACTGTATTCTGCACAGTGACAGCAGAAAGAATAAACAACGGAACCAAATTAGAAAACTTTATGAATCATCCTCCCGGGTGGTTTTAATGTTGTTGCCAATTTTCATGGCAATCTGTTTATTTTTGAGAGATGGAGGAAGATGGGTGGATGGACGAACCGGATGACACAAACCTTCCCCAACATCTGAACCAGAAATTTCAAATACTCCAGTTTATTGAGTCTTTGGTGTCTCAGAGGCTTTTATTCTGAAGTTTGCAACTCGGAGTAAAAGTGAAGAATTTGGAAAAACACATGTCAACATCAGATCTTGGTTCATGCTAAGGTAACTGGCCTATACTGACAGATACAAAGATCGTATACACCTGTATGAATATGATGGGATGTTATTATTCAACTGGTAGCAAAGCAGTTGAGACACTGATGGTGAAGCTTGAATGAAGGAGCTGATGCAAGTGAGACTCCAGAAATCACTCGGAACTGATGCAATGCTCCATTTGTTGCCCTGAATCTATGCATGACAAGGCACAATTTGAAGTTGTCTGTGTGCTGAATGCAGAAGTATGAAGAAAAGAAAAAGGACAACAGTTACTGAAGAGCCTTTGCCCTTAATCCCGTCTGCTCCAGTGGAGCTGCTCAGTATCCTGCTTGTACCAGGAAGTTCCCAGGAGACTGTGTCACTGTGTAAATGTAGAGCAACGTGATGCTGAAACACTGCCTGTGTGCTCAGTCAACCCTCCGTGGATAGATAAGGAAAACGAAGAGAGGGAGAAACTGATTGGAAATTGACTTTCAACCGAACAAACAGAAAAAAGAGTCAAACACAATAATGGCCAGTGTAGCATGAGAGGACAAAATGTCTCCTTTGTCAATGTTTCACCAGGAAATAATTCAAATGGAGAGTGTAGTGACAGGATGTGTGCACACAACAACGCTCAAATGAAATGATTTGGGAAGGTGCTTTCTTCTGTGAGGGGAAGTCACCCTGACAGCTGACAACAGATGGACAACATGTGGAAGACGAGAAGTGACAAAACGTCACTTCAGTGTTCCCCTGCACTTTTAATTTTAAAACAAAGGGCCTTTTAAAGTCTGCCTCTCCGAATGGGTGCGTTTGTCTCCATCTGCGTCTTTTCCAGTTATTTCTGTTGACACTCAATCAATAAATTTGCCGCCTATCACTATGGTTACCGTGTCCGTCAGTCAAATATGAAAAAGATTCTGTCTCTGGGATACAAAACAACTGTCCAATGCTTGATTGGTCAATAACATGCAATTGGTTTGCGGTGAGAGATGTGATTTGCTCTCGGAGCCTCGCATCGATTTGTGCTGATACAGGCTGCTCACAGGGTGAATGAAGCCGTTCCAATGAGTGAAAGGGTCAAAGGTCCCAAGAAGTAATATCTCACATGGAGCAAAGTGAATGATGCACGCAGCTCTGGGTCTATTCTGCCTCTGCATGCCTCACACTATCTCCCATTCCACCTGTTGAATGATCGTATCTCAAAATGTTATGTCATTTTCTATCTAATGTGTGTATAATGTGGATTAACCAGACTTGAACGTTGTTTCATTCATATTTTTGGTGAATTTAGTAAAGACGCAACAGATAAGTCGCTTTATCACAGTGATGCAACAATCTGCAATAAAATGTTTTATCTTTATCTTTTATCTATGAAGCTTCAAACTGTCTGGAGAGAATATTTAAATATAACAATTGCAATGCTGCTTTAATGGTCTTTTATTTTGTTGATATAACAAAAATATTAACCAATCAAAAAGAAAAGAAAACTATGAAAACTTAGTTAGTAGACTGCCATTCTGTCAATTTGATTTCTAACTTTAAAAAGCCCTTAAGTCTCCACTATAGGGTGAGAAATATAATATATGTAATAAGCGTGAGATATATATTGTATGTAGATGTATATTTGTATAATATGTGTAGGTAGATAGGATCTATATCTGTTCTCCGTGTTCAGAGACAGATTCTGACACGACCGACGAGACGCATCAACTTATGGACCTCATTTGTCATCTGCACTCTCACACTGGCCCTCTTCCTTCTATCCATCATGTCTGGACCCCCCATCCGCGCATCTGGATTTGTGTACCGGTGGCTGCCATGGAAACAGTCACTCCGCTCTGATTGGAGGCAGGTGGCCGGGTGTGGCAGCTAATTGGGTGTTTAGGATGGAGGGCGGAGGAGAAGCTGCGAGCGGCCGCCTGCGAGAGCGTGTGCAAATGTACCTGCGCGTCCGTCTCAAAGAAGACATGCTACTGGAAGCTGCTCGGTCAATAAGAGGCACTCGAAAGCAGATCAGACACTGAAGAGCTCTTCCTGGCAGTTATTACGTTAATGTGTCTCTGTGCAGGCTGGGATGCGGCGACCAAGGTCCCACTTGTCAGCGAGTGCTTTCTGAACGAATCTCACACTCGTCCTCCAGGAAGAATTGTAATTGCTTTCGTCTCAAGCAGGCACAGACCGACACTATACTGTTTGATGGCGTAATTGTTTTGCAGTATGAAGCACAAAACTGTGTATTTAATAAGTCAACACAGACCTAATCCCTTAGTGTAGCTTGATTTAATTACTTTGTATACAAGAGGCAATGTTCAGTATGATAGAGTGTGTTTAGTACGATTGTTTTTCGAAAATGAAATGAATTTTCTCTCACCAAGAGGATTCTGCGGCTCTGCCCCCACTGTCCCTTCTCCCATGTGGGACTCAAATAACAGACATGTTAAGAGGGATTTTATTCTCTTTATCTTTCTTTCTGTCGTGTATTATTGTGAAGCTCTTTCCATTTTTTCCTCCTCCTCCTGCTATAATCTATCCCATTGGCAGACAATTTAAAAAAGACAGAGCAGATGTCAACATGTCTCAAAATGAATCGGGTCATTTTACTTGTTTCAATGTTTATCTAGCACTTCAAACAAGAATGGATGAACAAAGAGTTGTTTAGTTAGATCTGCAGTTTATAGCATCAAACATGAGGATTATTTTAAATTGTTGTGCCCGCGTGTCTAAAACTGTAACTGAGCTGGCAACATGCGATCTGCTTAAACTGTATCTGTACATATCGCTCCAAGGAGAACAACCTGAGAATTGTGCTGGTCATTAGCCAAAAGACTAATCTGCTGAATGCTCTCTTCAGCAGATGGTACGAGAGTAGAGGACGAATGTTTTCGATCATATCGGCCCCACACACAATTGACAAAGGATGGAAAAGACGACAAGAAGTTCCTCAGAGAAAACAGAGCAGCGCCTGAAGTCTCACACATACACGGAACCTGTCAGGACTATAAATGCTGTAACCTTTAGCTCGTTTCACTGAGGAATACTGCAGAGTTTGTCTCCACCGTGGCCTTGTCTCAATATATCTGCTTTTCCTGCATGACACAGGTTGGTTAGTGAATTTGATAATAAAATATATGAAGCTCACAGTCTCTATCAGTTTTATTGATATTGACATCCATGTTACTGGATTACCTTGTTGTTAAACATTATGTGATTCTATATTTTTCTAAGAGAAGTTTAAGCTTGTCCAGATTTATTGGGTTTATTCTTTTTAGTGGAAATAAAACAGTGGACTTATTAACTGTGGTGATCCAGCATTCTGCACAAGATACTAACTGCTATACTTTAGGTTTAGATGAAGAAAGTTTACTGTGGCTCACTTTTCTTTAGACAGGAATCTACTGAATAACTAAACATAAACACACATCTCCTGAGACAGTCACGGTGCAAATCTGCAATCATCCATTACAACAAATACAAAGTTCTTTGTGTAAAATTGTCCATCTGTCTCCATTATTGAAAATGTCATCTTTCAAAAACATCTATTAAAAGGGGATTTAAAACTGTAAATGTCACTTAATCAGGGAGATGTGGAAATAAAGCAGTTATTTACAACCGCACAACTAACACAATTCGAGGCAACAGGGGAAGCATCAGTTTAGGTTTAAAGGCTTTTGCACAGCAATCTCACTACACTGTCTGAATCTAAGTGGCACAAGTGCATCTAGGGTGTGTCCAAATACACTGCTGGTATTTTAATGGTGCAAAAAAGGTCGCAATGCCAGGAGCGTGGTCTGAAAAGATTGTACTACGGTGGGTGGAACATGCAATAAACCAATCAGAGTGGACATGGATCCCCACAAATCAATCACACACTACACACAACCTTTAGGGATTCAGTATCTTGCCCATGGACACTTAGATACAGAATAGGGGAGACTAGGATCGAACCCCCGACCTTCCGGTTAGTGGACGACCCACTAAACCTCCTGAGCAATACTACTATGTTCATAATGTTCCTCACTCGCAAAACACTGAACCATCAACATCAAACCCCGTTTCTGATGGTTAATCTCTCTCTGTGGCCACAATGCACCCGACCACACCTCACACGTCCGGAGATGCTCATGGGCACGTGTACGATCGGGCGCCAACACTGACAGATTTACCCGATTTAAAACGTCCACGCTTAGATGAGGGTGCAAAAAAACCTCATGTCAGCCTCTCCCACGGGGCGGGGGGGTTCCACACAGACTGTGTCTGAGGTGGCAACATCAGCTCTTAATTGGTTCAAAACTCTTCCCACAGTTTAAAAGGTTCCATCTGTCTTTCTGTCACGCTGGCAGCTCCCGACTCAACTCCTCCATGTGGGTAATTATGCTAACAGTATTCTAACCTTATTCACTCCATTTCAGGGGGTTAAGGGGGCAAACGAGCAGCGAGGTTGAAAGACGAGGACGTTTACCTCATCCAAGCTGCTACATGCCAAACAGTGCTGTTGATATTAACCAACCATAAAGCTTCAGGGAGTCGTTTAATACCTTCTCTATTCGTGACAAAGAACCAATCATAGTTTAAAGATCTGAGTATATTTGGTATTAATAATGTCTGCTACAATAGTGAAAGGAGCTCATTAGGTTTTTGGATCTACAAATCCTGCTCCTGGTTTCTGCAGTATAAGTACTTTTTCTTGGCACTTTCAGTCCATAGCTTCCACTCCTCCCCATCTGTGTCAATTTTTTCTCCCCATTACTCCCTTCCTTGCTGAAGGCAATATGCCATCTCCCCTGCACTGAATATGTGTCTGGGGTATAACTGTCTTTAAGCGTCTTACTTTTGCTGACCACACTGCAGTTTAAAAAAAAGAAAATACCTAGTTAAACCAAAGGTAGACAAGTGTCCTCGGTAACACACTCACAGTCACAGGCTGCTCCGTGTTAGACCATCTCTGGATGTTTTAGGGACACATCAGGTGCAGTGTTTACCGGGGTGAAGATTTCACCCCCCATACTCTAGTATTTGTGAGATGACAAATAAATTAATGTTCCTACCAACTGGGTTTTCGAATTTAAAGCCAAACTTAGTGTTTTTGGTAAATAAAACGCGTCCGTCCGTTCTTCCATTGTCTTGTCACGGAGAAAACTCATTTTGGCCAAGTGGGGTTTTCCAGACTTCCCTCTCCCCAGCCACCTCACCAGCTCTACCTGGGGGATTCCGTGGCGTTCCCAGGCTTGATGGGATAAGTTGTCCCTCCAGCAAGTTCTGAGTCTACCCCGGGGTCTACTCCCAGTTGGGCATAACAAGTAACCCTCCAATGGAAGGCACCCAGGAGGCATCCTGACTGAACGCCCAGACCACCTCCACTGTCCCCCGTTGACGTTAAGGAGCAGCCGTTCTCCCTCTGGATGTCTGAACTCCTCCCCCTGTCTCTAAACCTCATTTTGTTTCGCTTGTATTTGCGATCTGTTGTGTTCTTAAAACTTTGTAGCGGGAGGTTGTTAAAGAACTGGCAGGTCATCTTCATGTGTTACTTCAGTTAACAGGATATTTTACTGATCCTGTATTCTCCAGCTAATGTCTTTAAAAACTTTCCTCATCATTTTTTAAAAAGGTATCTGGCTACGCTTCAGAAAGCCACGGAAATTAACTGCATAAATAAATATTTTCATGTATTAAGAGGGACGCCCTGATTTGAAAAGGTCTTAAGAGAAGAAACTACTGGTTGAACTGGCCCATCATAGCACTACTGATGCTTTGGAGGTTAATTATGCACAATATTCTACGATGTATCTGAGCTTACCACCCTGCAAAACTGACATTTTAATTGGAAACGCTCGGGGCGTATTGAGAACATATAAACTTTCACAAATTCAAATACACAAGTGCACAATGAGAAAAAAAAACATATTTGCTCACCATCCTCCCTATTAAATCTGAGCCAATTAACTGCGCCCAGCACTCAGTTGTATCCTTGACCATTTCAGCTTCTCTCTCTCTCTCTCCGTCTTCACGAGACAATAAAAGAGGATCAATACTGGGTTTAACATCTGCTGTTTATGGTGGTGATGGTGTTGGAGGAGGGGGGGGGGTGTATCAGGACCTTTACCACAATAGAGGATCTGCTGTTAATATCGTCTGTGCTATTTTGGATCTGAACCAACAGTGTGTGAAAATAGGAAGAGGGGTTACAGGTTATTTAGGTGGGTCTATACAGTATCTTCTGTATCTTCAGTCGGAATTCATCAAATTAAATAAGAGCTTCTGTCTCGCAGATGGATTTGTGTTGTTTTACAGCGTCAACAACCTCTGGATTAGATGGAAAACTTAAGGTCTGACTGTCTTGCAGTTTGATTTGGGTTTTCACCATCTCCATCAATCTTCAATAACAACGGCCTCAGGGGACGACTGACCCCGCTGACTTTAAACAGCCCGCTCAGCTGAGCACTTTCAAAATGACAGGAGGGGGCAGCTCAGCTGTAATAATCGATGAGCAGGTCGGGAGGGGCTTTTGTACGTCTGAAATATGAGACTGATTTATGTTGATTAATGCTAAGTTATGTGAAACTTTATAGAGCGTTATGGTTTGTGTAAGTACAAAGGCATTCGCTATTTACAGTAAAACTGAAATAGCTGTTTTTGGTTTTCCTCCTTTTTCCTTGGGTTTCGTGTCCTTTTCAACTGATGCGCCCCTCGACGCTCTGATTTTAAATGAGCAGAGATAAATTAGTGGATAAACACGAAAAATAAATTACAGAATAATCCACCGCTCTGTTTTTAATGCACGTTATAACGAGCAGAAATCTTTATTCACGAGTCTGCTCATGTGAGCACGTGCGCAAGTTGTCAATTAAGCGAACACATCGTCGGTTCTGAGGTTAAAAAGAACAGGAATACGTCAACCTTTGCTACCACTCTCTTTCTGACTTCATCTTTGTTTTGGTTTATTTTTCTATATTCTCGATTTCTCTGTTTCTAATAAATTACTTATTAAAAAGGAAATCACAGGACCCAACTTGTTCTTAGACCTTGTGTGAGTTGAATCACTTATTGAAAATGCAGAATAGACTGGATGGACGACGTGACAGCTCGCAGAATGTGAAGCCAAACCATCTTGATCGCCCTCTGGTGGCTGGCTGCAGTACAGGTCAGAAATCCTGCCTCCTCCATGTAAGTGGATAGGACAAGGGCCAAACTACATAGCATGCCAAGGACTTCAAATTCTTTTTTCTCAAAGATGGTTTCTGTCATTTGAGGTAATTCTCATTACACTGATTATTTGGTCGCAAATGGTCGAGGGCGTGTCTCTGCTGGACCTCCCTACTGCCGCTGCACTCCATCATCACCACCAGGCAGAATGATGTCACAAGCCTATCCAGGATATATTGGCTTTATTTTTATTCAGCAGAAGAAGTGAAGAATCTTTATTTAAATTATATGCTATTAAAGCTATAATAATCATTGAAAGTATTTTCTGTAGAGAAATTGGATGAATTAGTTTTCTCCCCTCATTTCTGAGTTTGTTTTGAACGACAGGGAAACGTGGTTCGTCTTTAAAGAAGAAACACCGAAGCTGAAAATTATTGTAAATGAGTCTTACAGCTCCGCATTCTTCTGGAAAAGGAAAAGCCAATTTTAACAGCACTTATTTGTGGGGTTCAAAATAAAAAGCTTCCCATCAGTAAGCAATAAACAGCAGAGAAACCCAGTTACTCCCTTTTGGCAGCCCCACTTATTTCTTAGTGTTTGTGTGTCTGTGTGTGTGTGCGCACGCGTAACTCACCCCAGCTGGTCCGTCAGGTTCCACAGTACATCAGGTGTGGGCATCAGTGGTGAACCGTCGTACAAAACCACTGAGGCTCCCATTGCCAGAGCCGACACCAGCCAGTTCCACATCATCCAGCCAGTCTATAAACACCACACATACAAACACAGTGGTCACCTTATGCGGCTCCTCTCACATCAACACACTGATACACGGTTGTGTTTCTCTTTAAGCTTCACGCTGAGCTGCAGCTTCCATCGCTCATATGTACAAACACTGGTGACATTCATTCTATTGCATTAAAACTGCACACAGTGCTAAGTGCTTGCTCCAAGTGGGAACTGTTGGGTTTCTCTAGAATATTGTAATGACTCATCCATACTGGGTAAAGTGCATTGAGATAATGTATTTTGTGAGTTAGATTTATACAAGTAGAATTGAATTTATATACACTGAACTGAATATAGGGGCACTAATGCAATACCAGCTAGTGGTGAATTTCTCACTTAAGAAGCAACAGAAGATTCACCGTGTTTCAACAAACTGGTTTTAGCTTCTCAGTTGTGAGTGTTTTCTACTATTGTAGATTTAATTCCCATAATTTTGGATTCACAGTCTGAGAAAACAAGTTATTCAAAGATGTTAAGTTCTGGTAACGTGTTATGGATATTTTATTCACAGGTTGAATTAACATGTAAAATAAGCACAATATGATTTTTTTCCCAAGTGGAGGTAACTTTTATTTATAATCTGAGAATTTCCTCATATGATGCCTACAATACAGCAACTGCAGCTTTAATTAACACAAAATGAGGTTCGGCTGAGAAAATCTGTTGTTTGTGCCAAAAATGTGAAAGATAATAATTTTCACATCAGTCGATATCGATAATTATCACAATAAATGTCACATTATTATTTATTTCACGTTTAAACACTGATGTTTGCTCCTGAGTGAAGGTTGTGGTTTTAGACAGCTTATGTGCTTTACCTCCTCATCAAGCTTGCACAATGCATAATAAATAAGTTGATTATATTGAACTTTTGCTATATTGCTATTAATGACAACAATAATGCGATAAATAGTGTTATAGTTTCATCGCCCAGCCTTACGTAAGTGTGTCTTAATGATTTATTATAACCTGCAATATTAAACTTTATACCCCTGCAGATGGCTATAAGGAGACGGTAGGAGGGCAAAAGAACCAGGATTAGGAACCTTTGGTACCATTAGTGTTTCTCTTATTGTGAAAAGGTCGTGGATGTACCGTAGTGTAGTAAATGATGACATCACTGCTGGTCATATTGCCGTGGATGATGTGTTCCTTCAAGTGTTGGATGAGCGTGCCCTGCAGAAACAGACAGAGATATATGAGAGTGTTAAATTGACAGGGAACAGGTTTGACACACAGGACTCATCTTGAATAAAAGACACTTGTAAAACAATCTCAATCTTTAAATTATAACGTTTTTTTCCAGACATATTTCCATGCTCCTTCATTCGGCTGCACAGGTGACGCCTTCTATCCACGGCAGCTACACACAGAAGATCTCTATCCAACAAAAAGGGCAATTCAGGGTAAGTGTGGCTTCTCCCACAGTCACTAACCCATCACAGTTGGAAAGGTTGTTATTGGTGGTGTGGAGTATGAACTGTACGAGTGTGTGTGTGTGTGTTTGTGTGTGTGCTTAAATTTTGAGCCTACGTGTACTTTGCTGTTCACATAAACCGCTGGTCCGTGTACTTTGTGTGCACGCGTGTGCACATAATCTTTGGCAGGACTCAGCTGCCATGCCCGTCCACCGGTTTGTGCCATCGCGCTGCTGACAGCATGTTAACAGAGCCGTAACAAAGCAGAAAGCACAACGGCGCCGCGGCTAATTGGTGGAGCCAGAGAGGACCGCCAGTGCCACAATGTGAAATGTTTTCACCGACGCATTACTGTCCAATTATCTGCAGCATGGGGAGAAGGATGGGTCACAAAAAAAAGAAAGAGATGGAGAAAGACGATAAGGGAGGGAGGAAAGAAAAGGAATATAAAATACAAGGATAGGAAGGAAGAACGAAAGAGACGATAGGGGAGAAAAGAAATCAAGAAGGGAAATGAACCTAATGAGCGTCTGAAACGAGGACTCAGTGGGATGAAAGGGAGAAAACACATGCAAGTTGAGACAGAACATGAATGTGAAAGAAGGTTGAGAGGGTGAAAGAAGGAATGAAGGGAAAAAGGAGGCAGAACGACTGCTTTGTGGAAACGTGTGAATGCATCTGTTTATGTGTGTTAACCTGTTTTTGAACGTCGAGTGCCTTAGCCTTCAAAGTGCAGTGGTCCTTTTGAAATCACACATTCATCCAACACTCTACCGCACTCAGATGTGACATGTAGCAGAGGGGGGGAGAGAGAGACTGTCATTCATATCCCCCCCCCCCTTCCTTCCTCTGAGAGAGAATAACTTTCAGGGACCTGCGGATGGAGGTCTGCTGCCATCTTGTGGTGGAGAGTCATTTAAAGTGAAAGGCTGAGTAGTGATACTGGGAATGATTTTAATAACCTGTTGGTTTTATCTGATTCAGTCCCCTTTCAAAAAGAGGAATTATACAAACAGACGTATGATAGAATCTGGATGAGCAGAGATCCAACAACAGCTGTCACAACATCAAATCAAAAAATCGACCCGGAAAATCGGCGTTCTTCGTATGTGAAAAACCAAACACCGGAAAATGTCCGCACTTAATTTTTTCAGACATTCTCTGGAGTTCATGTCTGAAAACAGTATAAGAGTGTCACCTTCTGTTTATGGGTATTAATATAAATGGTGTGCCCTGCAAATCAAACTGTAAATATGGGCCAACTCTGCAGAGACAGATGTGACCAGAATGTGCTTGTGTGTGTGTGTGTGTGTGTGTGTGTGTGTGTGTGTGTGTGTGTGTGTGTGTGTGTGTGTGTGTGTGTGTGTGTGTGTGTGTGTGTGTGTGTGTGTGTGTGTGTGTGTGTGTGTGTGTGTGTGTGTGTGTGTGTGTGTGTGTGTGTGTGAAACAGCTGGGGTCTGACTAACACTTATGGGTCAGTAAGAAATCTTATTTTTGTATTTACCGTTACACAAATACAAACTAGAACACAGGACAACCCATGGGCCAACTAGTTTGTTTTTTCTCGGATGTGAGATGCACCATTTTCTGTGTAGTTTGGCTTCAGAGCCATTAAAGAGTTCACAGTGGGGACATTCAGCTTGTTTATGGACCCAGGGACTCCACTTCCTTCCCTCCTTCAATTAAACTATCACACAGATATTGAACGGAGACAAAATCTACCCACTTCCAGGAAAGAGCAGCCTTTTAACATGTCAGAGAAATTTACGTCAGAGGACTGGGGAGATTAAAACCGGAGCGACTCAAGGTAGCTAAATGGAAGTAAACAGGCAAAGTCTCCAAAGAACCTCAAATCTACAACAACAGGGGCTCATCTCTGATTAACAGTTATATGCTACTTCACTGAGAGAGAAAATAACGTGAAAGGGCTTTAACTAACACTGAGGTGTGAACCCTAAAGTGGAAAGTAGGACGCACTGACATCTCTCGCTATGGGAGGAGGTAACGCAGGAAAGTCTTGCACAATTTTGAGAAAACGTGAGCAAAAGCAGCAGCAGTAGAGATGCTTTATATAAAGATGGACGACATGAGTGCTCTCAAATGTCTCCTTGATCTTGATCGCCACCTTGTGGCTGGCTGCCGTATATGAATCCCACCTCCTCTATGTTAGTGGAAGGGACATTTAAAAGTCAAAATACACGTTAAATGATTTTCTATCATTTAAGGTACTTTTTAATCATACATGTTAAATGTTAATGTTTCTGGAAGGTTTGGTTTAAATTCGTTATTTGATTCTTTCGAAAACGGGGTGAAATGTCATGATTGACAGCTGAGACTGACACGTGATTGGTCGAGCGAGTATACTGGTGAGACCTCGATACCACGGCTTCATCCCCTGAGTGCTACTGCACAGACTCTGGTTCAAACTGCGCAAGATGGCGGCGTTCGTATCCGGGCTATTTGGGCGTCATGTCTGGATAGTGGGAGGAGGAGACACGTCGTCCATCTATATAAACAGTCTACGTCGAAAACCCTCAAATTTGAGATTTAATGACTTTAAAAGTAAATATATAATAAAAAAAACAGGCAAAGCAGCTGGGTTCTGTCCAACGTGATTTCTTTCAAATGGACATTATCCCAACTTTAAGTTAGGTTCTTCTTCTTTATTGAGATTTGATGGTGCTTTACCGCCATCTAATGGTGAGTGTGGACCAGTAAACGATCCGTTCTCAAACCCTTTCTGATTTGGCTCCGTACTCCGTCTCTGGCACCGTCCCGGTGTCCTCTCTCCGACATCAGCTTCCTAACAGTCCCGACCATAAATCACGCTGCGCACCAACTGTGACTTAAAAACTTGTTTTTCTCCTTATTGGCACATGGTGGGATAAAACTTCTAAATTAGTGGTTTCATTTATTTTGCAATCAAGTTTATAACATCCAGCCAAATATTTCTGTGATCCAGCCAAATATTTTATCTCCCTGCTGCAGACAGAGTTACTGACCAGCTCTGTGCGGTGGGTTTCTGCCGAGGAGCCATACAGCCATCTACCGACAATATCTAATCCAGCATCTACCACACAAGCCATGTTTAATGTTGATCTTAATTTTTTTATAGTATAGCCTCTGCTTATTTTAATAGCAGAAATTATCTACTCTCTGTGGTACTAGATAGTTAATACTAAATGAATGCTCCTTATTTAGACCCTGGTGTGTCTCTTTGTAAAGTAGAGGTTGGAGATCGATGTAATGTACTCATCAATTTAATTATATAGTCTAAAGTTGCTCACATAGGAGCTGATGTCCCCTCAACGAGAGCATAATATTATTAAATTCTGACATAACTCAAAACCTAATTTTATCTCAGGTGTATTTTATGTGGAGCGATGCAGAGTTTGTAAACTATGGGTTGATGAGAGCCAGTGTTTTTCTTACCCCAGCAGAATGCACCATGCATTTAGGAGCCCCTGTGGTTCCAGACGAGTACATGATGTACAGAGGATGATTGAACGGAAGCTGCTCAAACTCCAGCTGAGGAAACTGGTCGCCGTCACCTCGTCCGGACGCCAAGAAATCGTCTATAAAAACACTGCGGAGACAGTCAAGAAAATGGCATTCATACAGAGCCGATATAGGAGAATAGATTATATTTCTGACCTGCTCTCTGTGATGTAAATAATAAAATCCTGAGAGCGTAGTTGTATCCACAGACACTCACCTGTTGGAGATCTTGGAGAGGTCAGTCTCGTGTTTGGAGCGAGCATAGGGGATTACAACCACTTTCTTCAGGTCAGGCAAACCTGGGGGTCAGAGAGGAAGAGAAGCTGAGTTAGTGGAAGTCACTGTAACTGGAGTAGATATTCCTGTGGAAGCAGATTCGTTCTGTGCAGCTTTCGTGCGTCTGTTCTGCATTATTTCATCAATCCCTTGTAAAACAGTAAAGCTACTTCTTCTTCTTGTGTTTTCTCTTTCCACTATTTAGCAGAAATTCCATTACAGCTTTACTTTACTCAGGCAAATGTTGTCACTCTTTAATGCTCCCTGTACATATTCTGGCCTCTATATATCGGATTTTACATCCATCAAAAGGAGAAACTAAATGTATTTGTTACTCAGGAGAATAAAATGAAAGTGCAGTTGGAGAAGAAACAAAAAAAATAAATAAAAAATGATAATTGTCAGTCTATTAGTAAATGTGGTTGACAACCTTTGACGACACTGATCAGCTTTTCCATGTGGTCGTGTGTTTTGCCGTTGTAAACCACGGCGGACACGGAGAAGATGAGTTTGGGCTGGATTTGAGAAAACCTGTCAAGGACACCCTGAAACAAAGAAAAGAGAGAGAGAGAGAGTGAAAACTGATGACAAGTAAAAAATATGAGCAAATAATTACAACAACAGAAAAGTCTCAAAGTTTCCTAAATCTCTCCAGGGAATGAGAGAATAAAAAGAATTTGACCGACATTCACAAGATTCCAATCTGCCAGATGGGGGCAGTAGCACAACAGAAACACACAGCGTGATGACAGAGGGACCATTGATGAAGGAGCTGCTGCAGGATGAAGTTATTCACGCTCACTCATACACGTCACACAATCCTTCCCTGTCCTGTTTCCCCCCACATATGATCAGTCACCACCACCTCATTCACTTCCTTTGTTTTTTTTGTATACGGGTCTGTTCTGCCACAACCATGAATCCACGAGTACGGAACAAGCCTTACATTGACTCCAAAGTCCACAGACGTGGAGCTCCAAACGGCTCCGATGCTGGCGGCAGCCAACATGGCCTCCACTGCATGGACACCATTGGGTAGGTAGCCTAGAGTCAGACGAGAGGAAAAAGGAAAACGTTAAAAAATAACAAATAACAAAATTTCTACTAAAATCTACGATAGACATATGTATTTATACGTCTGGGTTTGTTTGTTCTGCAGATTTTTCTTGTAATCCGTAGAATGTTTATTAAGATGGACGACACATCTCCACACTTTCTCCAGCTGTGCAAAAATGAAGCCAAAACATCCCGGATACAGGAGCCACCATCTTGTGCTTTTGAGGTCATTTGGAGCCAGAGTCTGCACAGTAGTGAACATGGTTTAACGTTGCTCAAAAATAATATCGGCCAATATGATATATGATATGACGACGTATTTAACAGAACAAACATTGCATGTTTATTTTTTCTAAATTTAAGTTCTATATATTGGTTGTTTTTGTGTTTTCTTTCTATTCAAAGTTTTACAGGTTATAAGGATTTGATGTTGACATCTTAAGAATCATTGACATTTATTTGAATATGTATAATCAGCCGAGAAAAATCCATATTGGCTCTTGTGTCATTTTCAATAATTTAAACAATTTGTTGTTTGCGTATTATTTCATGTTGCAACGGTGCTACAGTTTATGTGACTGGTTGCACATTTGTATGAGTCACCAGTGCGACTGTGGTTGCACACACTATGTTTAATGACACACCCTTAAAAGAATATGCGTTCCCCAGAGGATGAACAGTGACGTCTACAAGCTTGGTAACAGGGTGGAGGGCACGTCGAAGATGTCAAGACCAAGGAGAAGAGTGATGGAAGTGAAGAGTGCATGGAAAAGAGAATACATATGTGTGTGTGTGTGTGGACGAGTGTGTGCGCGTGCGTTGGTTGGCTCATGTCCTACTATAAAGCTCGGCGGGCTTCATCAGCTAAGTGCTTATATATCTCCTGGATTACAGACACTGACACGACAATTAAGCTACGACCCCGAGGAAGAGGACGTCGCTGTCTCTCTCCCACACGAGTGAGGACACTCAATAAAACACACACGTAGATTTGTGTTTAGATATACATGTTATTTAAAGGAAACAGCTGATTATCTATCCCCTTCTCTCTCTCTCTCTCTCTCTCTCTCTCTCTCTCTCTCTCTCTCTCTCTCTCTCTCTCTGTTGTTTCTCTAGCTCGCTCCCCCTTTATGTCCCTCCCTCCATGCGTCCCGTCTTTCTAATGAGATTCCTACAGAGCTTAAGTCATTTAGCTAATGGATTTCTCCTGCAGTGACATACATCTTTCTTCTGGGCTTTCATTCTTTCATCCTGGTCATTCCTGGAGAGTGGCTCAATATGAGCTCATGAGTGGCAGCCATAGATGTTAGTCCCACTGCTGCTTCAAAATAAAAAGGTATAGGAAACCGATATAGGAACGTATAAGAGCCACTGAATGAAGCTGCTTTCAGACAATGCACTGCACTCTGGGCATTTTCCTGAAGTTTTCAAGAGGGGCTGTATATGAGGACGCAAATGTCAGATGTTCCTGCAAGCCCCCCCCCCCCAAGTAAAAAGACCTAAAAAAAAAAAAGAGCCCCAGTGAGAATAAAGCAAGAAACTGAAAATTCGTAGACGTGATGATTCATGACGTTTCTAACATGCGATTGAAGTCTCAGGATGAAAAAGAGGTGTCACGCGTAGAAGACATCGACAAAGACGTAAATTTGGAAACATAACAAGGCTTGAAAGCTTTCGGTGATGTGGGCGGAAGGCGGAGTATTTGTGAGGAAAACTAAAACGTGTGATTTGCAAGGGGAATGTTTTCATCATGTCCTCCCTCTTACGTGCTCGACCCAGACAGTCTCCTGCTGCGTTCTTCACATGTTCATAAAGAAAAGTGCCGAAAATATCCGAACCGAAGTTTCTGTTCGAAGGATGAGAGAATGTTTCTTATAAATTGTGTTTGCATAGATTTTTATCCTTTCATGCATTTTCTGCCAGATTTCACTGAGGTGAATGTGTGAGCCGACAACTGATGCAGATCAAATTTTCTTCTGAATTCAAATATATATTTTTAAATCCACTAATATTTTCTGTAATCTCTGAACTACTGTGCCTGTTATCTGTTCATTTATCCAGACATGAGAAAGGATGAAAAACTAAATGATTGTTTTAATCCAGCGTGAGCGGAAACAGAAAGAATTCCTCAAAGAAAGAAAGTCACAGAAATCGGAGATGCTGCTGTTCGACAACCTCGGTGCAACTGAAGCCTCCGATACTGACAGAGCACAAACAGCTCAATACGCTTCTCTGCGTCACAGCTGGAGAAGTGGCACAGACAGAGGATGGAACAGAGAAGGGGACAGATAAGACTCATATGTCTGAGACCTGTCCTCACAACAAGCAACAAAGAACTATCTCATATGAAAAATCAACTCTTCTCCTTTTTTTGTGTGTGAAATAACCATGGAGGTTATGTTTTCGTCTGAGTTACGCAAAAACTACTCAATTTAAAAAGGTTTTGTGGATGTGTGGCATGACAGAATAATGCAGAATAATTCATGGATCTTGATTTAAAAAAAATTCAGACATGTTTAGGGGACTGATATTTATAAGTGTGTGCAATTTGGTGCAGATCCAAATAAAAATCTAGATCTACTGAATTTAAATGTGGTAAGAGTAAATTCTAGTGATTCTGATGCATTTAAGGAGACTTCATGATAATAGTCTTCATAATAAATAGATGAAATAAATGAATAAACAAATAAAACCTCTGTTTAGTCAGTAATCTTTGGTATGGGGGTGTCTTTTGTGATCAGAAAATTAAAACAAACATTTTCTTTTCAAGAGTCTGTTTGACAAATGATTCAGTTCAGAAGTCTGAGATACTTTTGTTTGACAACCCCAGAGTAACTTAACTCCTGATAATAGCTCAATATCCAGCAACAAGTGTGGCAGCGAGACAGAGATAAGTTTGACATTTGAATTATCTTTCTGTAAATGTACAGTTCCCAAAGTGGCGTATGGAAATGTACACGACATTCAAGCTGTCGCTGCACTCGCTGCCCTGCTCAGTGTGAATGAGTGGGATGACTACTCTTTACTGTGCTGACTTGCAGAAAGACAAATATTAACTTTGAAAAAAGTAAACGCTGACATTCACACAGAGCCGACTTGTGTCAAGACAGCCAGTCCTCCTCCTCCTGAGTGCACACTGAACTAAAGGGAGAGAAAAGCCAATTTCCAACCTATTCTGCAACAGGCTACCAATAAAAGGACTGGATGATGAAGAGGTCAGGAGAGGAGCAGGTATGATTGTAGTTTTACCAGCACACAGGAAATGCTGGGCCTCCAAGTGTCTTTGGTTAAAAAGGTTATATGAAATATATAATTACATAAAATACCACCCCTGTTATTCCATACACTGTGGTTTACCCCCAACGAGACAGAGAGCAAGAAATCTGAGACTCACCTACAACCCTGTCTCCAGGCTGGACGCCCATCTTCCTCATGGCTGCAGCAAACACTGCCACGTCACGCCTCAGCTCCCCAAACGTCACCTTCACGATCTCGTCATTTGACTCCCCTGAAAGACGGACACAGAGAGAGAGGGAGACACAGAAGCAGAGATAAATACATACATCTCATGAAATGATTCCGTTAACCGTAGACATCTATGATTGGTTTGGACGTTTTAGATTTTTGTGTACCACTTTGTAAATAGTGTTTGTGACAATGCAAATGAATTTTAAAACCACTGCTAAGACAAAAGAAAACCAGGGAGACACAAACGGAGACAGACTGTGTGGAGGGACAGAAGCCACAGGCAGCAACGGTCCCATTGTCTCTGTAAGCAATGGTTAACTGAGATTCAAAGAGGCTCCACAGCATTGTGACAAATGGGCCATCCCATAATTACATTCCAGCTCCTGAGGTAGATTGTGTGCAGGAGCTCACTCTCCCTTATACAAGCATCTTGCAATGATGAAGGGTCCTCCCTGTCCATTAGTATGTGACAGCCAGAGTTAGAGCAGGAAGCAGCAGTTGTGATAACAAAGAGACGTATGAAGCCTGACGCTCACGATTCAAACGCATCTTTAACACTGTTCTCTGAAATCTGTCTGACTTTGATTCTGCTTAATTTTGAAATCTAAATTCTGAGGGTGGAATAAAGTAAAGTAAAGCCAACCTGTGTGACTCGGGGGTTGAAACTAAATCACACAAACCAAACGTGTTAACACTCACACTTAAAAAACAAGTAGGGTGCAGACTGCATGACTTCCAGACACAATGCATGTTGTATTCTTGGAAATATTGTTTCTGTCTTCAAATAAATAATATGATCATATTAAAAACTAAACAATTTTCTTTTTTACATATGGTAAGTGAACTGCATTTATGTAGCACTTTTCCAGTGTTATCGACCACTCAAAGCACTAAACAGATACATTCATACAATGCTTCAATACACAGAACCTTTTCCATCACCCAGCAGTGCAGCCATCAGGGCCAATTTGGGGTTCAGTGCCTTGCTCAAGGACACCTAGAAATGCAGACCGAAGGTACCTACTGGACTCTCTCTTCCCCACGGCCACTTTTAATTTTTCTTTTTAAAATCAGATGCAAAATATAAGAACAACAACAATATAATATCCTGCTCTCTAAATATCAGCATTGACTCTATAAAACCAACATTACTCATCCAAATATCAGGATGTAAGCCAATAAAAGAAAAAAACCAACACTGAAAAAGAACTGGTTCTGCATGATTGCAGTGTTTGAAGGTGTGTTCAGGAAGGAGAATCCTGTGTTATTTGATACTAAGAATGTGTGTGTGTGTGTGTGTGTGTGTGTGTGTGTGTGTGTGTGTGTGTGTGTGTGTGTGTGTGTGTGTGTGTGTGTGTGTGTGTGTGTGTGAGTTTACGTACTCCGTGCATAGAAACAACACAACCAAGATACAGGAAACAGGAGCACCACCTTTACACTTATCACTGATTATTATTCTTATCAGTGCCATATCACTCCATACACTCACTTGCAGCGTAGAGAGCCACTTTGTCCTGGTCTGCATGTTTGAGCAGGTTCTCAGCGTAGTTGAGACGAGCCCCTTTAAACCACTCTGGAACATCTGAGATCCGCTTGGATACGTCCACCACCTGGTAGACGAACAAGAAAACAAAACACCAAGGACACACAGAGGAGAGTCAAACCAATGACACTGATCTGGCTGTGATGTTTTAGGCTTCGGTGATGCTGCCAGCAAATAATCAAATCGCCTTTTCCTTTAATTTGTTGTTATTTTTCACACGTGCTTTATGCTTCACGTGCAACTTACAGATTTCTCTGTGCTTGCAGCAAAACATTTGCAAAAAACACAATTTTTCATAAAAATCCATGGCAACATTGGGATTTAATAGTCTGGCCCACATTGTGCGTCACGGTAACAACGTCTCCCTTTCCTCCATCCGGAATCTGCTGCTGCTGCAAACCTACCAAAGGATTAAATGTGTTAGATGAGTGTGTGCAGTGGAAACCTGGGGCCAGCGTGTGACGTGGAACGTGTTCTCCATGTGTACTGAAGGGGTGTGTTGAGTTCAAGGTTCGATGTCATAACATCAGGCATCTTTTGTTGTCTCACACACACACACACACACACACACACACACACACACACACACACACACACACACACACACACACACACACACACACACACACACACACACACACACACACACACACACACACACACACACACACACACACACACACACACACACCAGTGGCTACATCCTGGTTCTAAGTAACATGAAGAGGGTTACAGAGAAAATGACATCATGGATTAATGACCAGGTTTTCCTCATAAATATCTGAGTGCCTGCACATAAAAGGGGCGTTTTTGACTGTTTACGACCAATCACGTCCGTGTCCCATCCACTAACATGGAGGAGGCAGGGTTTATGACCTAAACTGCTGCCAGCCACCACACAATGTTGGGAGCAATCATGCTGTCCATCTTTCAATAGAGTCAATGGTTGAAAATAAGATATGTTTGAGAGTTAGACATTAGAGCAGGTTAATGTGCTTCTTCTCAGTTTTATATTTTTTATTTCAAACCTTTCTACTTCTACAATCACGGTGTAGCGGCAGAGACTGGCTGGACTCACCTCCTCGTACGGTTTGGAGCTGACGACTCCACAGAAGCGCCACACCTCCGCCCAGAACTCTGGGTAGCTGTCCACCGACCACTGGTACAGGTCACTGTAGTTAGCTGGAGGAAAGAAAATCACCAATTACTACGGATTAATAACAAATTATTAACTTGCTGTTGTGACTAATCTGCTCAAACATAAAATGACAAGTTGCTGCAGATGACCTCCATGTGAATGACATCATGTTTCACGAATAACAAATCAACAACGAAACCGAGAGGCAAAGAAAAATCCTACAATCTACGATCTTGAACTCTGCAAACCTGAGATTAGCGTCACTGATAATCTTCAAAACACGATGGAAGATTAATGCCAAAATATCAAAAGTCATCGGTTGAATGAAATCAGCTGCTGCTGTTTCCTCTCCACCCTATTTGTATTAGATCTGCATATTTACATTCTCCACTTATAAGAAACTAGGATGTAAAAGTCGAATTTTCCACTGAATGTTTCCTCTGAATGTTTACAGCAGAAAAATGTTGAAATGTTTAAGTCTATTAGGTTAAGTTCTTGCTTGCAAATCACTATTTATCAAGCAAAGACAGACTTAAGGAAAATAATAATGTGACCTTTATTGTGATAATTATTGATATTGACTGATGTGAAATTTTAAATCTTGATATATTTTTTGTCCTAATTCTACTATTTCCACACATCTGCCACATCTGTCTGTCTCTACTCTCCTCCCTCAGCAGGGGCAGATCAAGGGGCGGGGTCAGGGGGCACTGGCCCCAGCTGAAATCTGACTGGCCCCTGAAGTGCCCCTGTCCTGTAAATAGTCTTTAAAAAAACAACAACTGGTCACTAACTTACTTACAATACTAACAGTTAATATGACAAATTGTTTAACAGTTTTTAATCTTTACGTTTTGAAGTTCACAATGTGCCTGACAAAAGTGACAAAATCTCAGGTTCAGCTCATTTCACTGGGCAACTACTAATTTCTGTCTGTACTCCAGTGTATCAAGTGCACTAAATTACACTTTATACAGTGAATACATTCAGTTTACATTGTATTATTATTCATATTTCCTTGCATTAATATATGGCATGTTTACTTATTACTTCTGCAGGACTAAAGAACATATAATTGGCCCCTCTTAAGTAAATTCAGGCCCCTTTTAGCTTCCAATTTAGAATAATCCTAGATCCGCCACTGTAACCCAATCATATAAATATCTTCCTCCTTCTTCCTCTTTGTCTTCCTCTCTATTCATCCACAGCCCTGCAGACCAAGTTCTTCAGCATTCCTCCTTGAATTGACACGTTATCACACAGACAGTGACAGTCTATCGTCACCGTCTGACAGCTGAGTTGGAGCAGAAAACACCCACAGCAGCTACTCTCCTCCTGGGATGTAAACTGAGGTAATTCAGAGGTACCGTATCTGCAGGAGGGAGAATTACACAACATGTGCAGACAGATGCAGGGACTATTGTCATGGTTCTCTGAGGATTAACCCTCTCCCCTCCGTCTCCCAGTCCGCCCTCCCTCCTCCTCCTCCTCCCTCCTCACCCAGATTAAGCCCGTAGTTCCCGTTGACCTGCGTCCTGAACGTGTCCATCTGCGTGTTCCTCTTGGAGTCCGGGTACCACAGCACCTTGCCCTCCACCTCCATGATCCTCTCGCTCTTTCCCTCCGCGTCTTTGGACATCTTCGCCGGGTGGAGCGGCTGCTGGGCGGCTTGCTGTCTGGGTGGGGGCGGACGGGATGCACCGGCGGGGAGCTGAGGGGGCTGGTGTCGGGTCGGGATCAGCGGCTCGGCTGCTTCGTGTCTGCGGGGAATCACAGCAGCTGCGGCGGATACAAAGTGTCAAAGACAAGCGTGGAGCTAACGCTGAAAAGCAACAGGCCACGCCCCGGCGTCATGACGTAGCAAAAAGAGATGCGTTCAAGAAGGGCATGTTCCAAATGTATCATCTGATTCTGTTTGAGGAACTTATTCATGCTTTTAATTTGAATTGTTCTGAAACAAAAACACATATAAAGTCACCACTTACAATGAAAAATATGTTAAAAGATGATCCTGAAGAAAAGAAAAGTCTGAGCCAAACACCTTCTTAAACTCGAATAAACTTATAATATTAAACTTGTAATATTTACCATGTTATCAATCTATTAAACAAAGGTTTGATATCGACAAGAATACTCGTACATTCTGTACTTCTGTAAAGTTCTTGCTCTTTTTGGGACTGTGGGTTTCTCTATTCATCTTTTTTATTAGAGACTTTTTGAGGCAAACAATATTCTCGACTGCAGTGGTGCAATCCAACTCTTTACAACATTTACAAGGGCACCTCATTATAATAATAATAAATATAATAATATTATTTACTTGAGTTAACAATAATAAAGAAATTGTATGAACACAGCTACAAAGTGCTTTACATAGCACATTTTCTGTATACATGTTTAAAACATTTCAGGACTGAGGCAGATAAGGTCAGGGAATAAAACAATATAGAAATAAAAACAGCATTGAAGCAATAATGCACAATGTTCTCTTGCTAAAAGTTGTTAGTTTGCATGTTAATGTACATTACGTAAGTGTAACACTGGTGTGGCAGTGTGCGTCTCATATTTTATCTGACCTGTTAAACCAGTGTCTCCTGTCGTTTATCACCTATGCTGATCAAACCAGTTTCCCCTTTTGGTATGTGCACACGTATAAACACCCATTAAAAGTGTGGAGACACATTACAATGATTGTGCCAACGTATTGGTAGAAAGAATATAATTTATAAATATGAAAGTTGTTGAAAAAATAGAACTACTACAGAGCTGTCACTGTAAAGAAGTATGTGCTAATAAAGATATTGACAATACAGATATTTTAAGTATAAGGTGATTGAAAGATACATGTAACCGAGGCAGAGTATTGAAACCAAATATAAATACAGATTTAAAGATAAATAACTGAATCTATCCAAGATTATTATATTTATTAAAATTATATTATTACAGCAGATGTAAGTAAGTTTTTTTAAAGTGAAAACGGTGCAAGAGTTAAACTTAAATTATATAACTAGATATATAAAACATGTCAAATCAAATATATAAAGATAGATATCGGCAGTGTGTTTTTAAATTGATAATATACTGATCATACAGACCAAAGTGACAGTTTGTAATCGCACTGGTCATGTTAACATTGTGCTGTTTCGTTAAAAAGTTATATTTGGGTCCTGGGTTTTTACACTTTTGATTTTCCTCCCCGTAGAAGTCTTGAACGTCCCCCACACGTGAACGCGCAGCAGCCAGGCCTCTCATGCACGCGGCAATCTTGCCTGTCAAACCGGAGGCTTCTGATTGGTCCTCAGCGCGCTGGTTCCACATCAGACGACTGATCGGTCTATGCGTGAGGCGGGGCGTCCCCATTGGACTGGCGTCTCGTCGGACCAATGGCAAGCTGTCGTTTCGTGCTTCAAAGCGGTTGCATTGGCCAATCGTTGAGCGAGAAAGAAGGAGCGTTTTAGAGGTGTGCCCAATCAGAGAGAGGCATGAAAGACCCTCCTCACTTGAAAGTGGTCTCATTTCAACTGCGATTCACTGATGCAAACTTTTTTCCTCTAGCTATGTCAAGTTAAATCCTGTTTAACACAATTACAACATTACAACTACACAATAATTTCACTATAATGACCCATGACTGTTTTTCATTAACTTTTCGAAAACTTCTTTCATAGTTTTAACTCCTCTGCTCATTATTCCTTCACATTCATCTACCAGGTCCCAATGGAAAATGTAATCCATCTACGTTAAACATAAAAGTCACGTGTTGGGTTTTAAAATCATAGATACACAGAAACCAACTGGGAAAATAAACCACTAATGAATGAGTCACCTGAGGCCACGTTATTATCTGCCCAACACAGTGAGTGGGAATCTCTTTGCTTGACACGTTAAGCTGCTGTGGGTTCTGGCACAGCAGCTGGAGACACAGCAGACAGGGCTGACACAAGTGTTGTAACTTGTCTGATAGTGTTTTGTAATGTAGGTGTCTGCTTACATCCACAGTCCAGATTTGCCCAGTGACTCAAACCTGAAGCCTCGTACTCGGAAAGTCAAAGTCAGTTTCTTTTATGAAGATATATCACGAGATCACGAGTGCACACAGTGTGTTTGCAGAATCAACATCATTCGGAATGGTTCTGGTAAGACCTTGATAAAAGCATTAGCCAAATGGTAAAGGTTGAAATGGTGACTCAGGAGGCAGCTGTAAATATTTTGTCTTTATCTACAAGGCCAGACAAAGAAAGTACAAACGACAGCGGGATTAAACAAAACTGCCATTTTTACACATATTTTTGAGGTGAACTGAACTGGAAGCTGCTTTTAATTTGTCTCTTCTCTTGGTTTTGAGGTGACACATTATTAGATGTTAGCTTTTCAGTGTTTTCAGTATAGTATACAACCCATAGAAAACTTTGAAAAAAAGAAATGCACATATATATGGCTCAAATCATAAAAAACTTGATCTGACTAAAAAACTAAAAGAAGTCATCTTTAAACTTAAGGTTATTGGGTTTATTTTCAATTAATTTTGGATAAAACTCCCTGAATATTAAAACTGATTCTGTCTAATGTTGGCAAGTCCTTGGATCTCCTGTTTAAAAGAAAAGACCCCTAACCCTAACCCACGATTAATGAATGTTGGTCTGGATGTCACAAGATTAAATTATCTTCTCCTTTAGATAACACTGTATAATTCTGTAAATCTCTATTAATATGACTGTATATCATGTACAGTGGCTTTAAAGAGTATTTAGATCCTTTCCCCCCTTTTTAGTATTCAGTCATTTATCTCCCCAGCTTTAAAAGTCTCTGTCAGCTTTGTACACCTGGATTTAGACCCGTTAACCCATTTCTCCTTCTAGCTGCGTCAGATTGGATTGGAAGCGTCTGGGAACAAAGTGGTTTAAGGCTGACACTCCAGGACGGATCACAGCAGCTTGTCTTGGCTGATAACTGTCAGTGTGGCCATGCTGAAAGGTGAAGCATCGCCCCAAGTCTCAGGTCGTGCACACTCAGGTTTTGTGTTCAGGCCCTCTCTGTGTTTGGCTGCATCTTCCCCTCAATTCTGACCAGTATCTGTTACTGCCAGCACAGAAGCATGATACAGTGAAGAGCTCAGAGTATTAAATCATATTTTACACCCTTGCACTATAGCTACAACATTGTCATGATGGTCTACAAAGAGTTTCTTTGATTTCATGGCTTGTTTTTAACCTGACATGCAGTATGAATATTGGGACCTGGACCCAAGCATAATCAAAGCAAACAGGATGCAGTTCGGGTCTTATTTAAAAGAATTAAACTCTAGATTTAAAAATATTTAAACATTTGTTTTAATTTTATCATTATGGGTTTGTTGACTACAATTCTACAACACAATAAAGTGTGTATAAAGTAAAGCCACTTCAGAATGGTGCCTGAGGCCACCGTTAAATGCTCCGGCCTCACTGAGATAAACCCTTTTGTGGCTGATTGGACACTGACGCCGAACTGGAATGAACTCTGGCTTCCCTCCACAGCAAGTGTCTGTTTTATCTGTTTATCCTGGCTTTGCGTCGACATGAGCTCATATGTCCTGTAGTCCAGCCAAAACTCACATTATGAAACAAGCAGTAGCTGCATCTGACAGTTTCTTCATGAAAGTCTCTCCCTGGGACAGCTGCCCTTTGGATCCTGTGAGGGACAACGTGTCCCCAGTACAGTCCTGCACCGAGCATCGGTCTGGCAAATCAAATTCATCCCATTCAAAAATAAAATAAAATAAAGGACTTAAAACTCACCTTAAAGTTGCACATCTGAGTGAAGTCAATGAAAGAAGCTGGAAATTCTGCTCTACCAGTTTGTGTTTCCTCAGTTAAAAGATTAAAACTCCTTTGACCAAAGGCTGCCGAGAGCTGATGGGAACATTTCAGTTTGAGCGGAACTTGAGTCTTTTATTTTCTTTTTTTCAGGTGAGGCCTTGACGTGAGGCCTTTGCAATTTCCCCCGAAAAGTGACTTCCTTATTTAGTTCCTCATTTCATAAAAACGACTCTTCCAGGGAAGATGAATGCATCACAGTGAAATTGTGCTTTATGTGAAATACTCGTGTCCCCTTCACCAACAATGGTTGTTCAATCTTCATTGGGTTTAAAATACAAACAATACTGCTGCTGGTCCAAATGCTGTGGTGCACACTCCTCTCCACAGGGAGGCGCCATCATGACTTTTACTCTTCCGTGTTTATAGTTGGGAAGGCGTGATCAGGCCAGAGCAGGACACAATCCGATTGGCTGAACAGAACCAGTTGGTAGGGGGCGGGGCGTGAATTGAACGTGTCGACTGATAGATTTATTGATAAAATAATAAACAGTGATAGCAGCCAGGTATATTCAAAATACACAATACAGACATGAAAATACACAAGGTGCAGTGGAAGTCCACCTAAAGTACCACAGAACGAAAGATTAAATAAATAAGGTGCAAAGGAAGCGGTGATAACATAATGATGATCATGTTAATAACAATGTCAATGTTCATTATAATAAAACTCTACATGCTACATAATAATAATAATAATAATAATAATAATAATAATAATAATAATAATAACATATGTCTCTTTACTTTAACATAATATCTGGGTTCATTTTGGTTTTGAGAACAGGAAGCAAAACCACCATCAGAGGCTCACTGGGCCATCAAGTTAGGAGCAGCCTAATAACATGTCATCTGATAGCACACACTATATGTATATTATACATCACATCTATATTGTATGAATGTATACATGTATGTATGTATATATACATATATGTACATGCTCTTATATAGTTTGTATATATCATGATGCTAGTCATAAATACATATCTGCTTTATTACTACATCATTGCTACTGTATTATTACTGCTATTACTATTATTATAATATTATGCTTTACTATTATTATTATTGCTATCTATCTATCTATCTATCTATCCATCTATCTATCTATCTATCTATCTATCTATCTATCTATCTACACATTGTTTATACAGTGTTTAGAAGATATTGTTTGTAAGTACATTTGACTTCAATAGAGCATAAAATAATAAGATACTTATTAAACACTTGTTGAATCCACTTTATATTGGGTCATTTAAAACAAACTGTATAAATGAGTGAGAACAGATGCAAACACTTTTAAAATACCTCTCTAATGTATAAGTTCGTATACTAGAATAATGTGTGTGTACCTCTCGTGTATTTGTACTTTTACTTATGTTTCCGAACATTTTGTTACTTTGTCACATGACTGAATCGTGTCCCTGCGTCATCGTCCTTCCCGGAAGTCAGCAGCTTCGGGCAGATGGTGGCGGCCTCGTCAGCCTCGGTGCAGGAAGAGGATGTTTGCTTCCAGCGGAGGAATAATATCAGCTGATTCCAGGTCTTTTTAACAGGGTTAAACCACCGTACCGTTTTTCTGCGGAGCTTCCTGGGATCATCACCCCCCCCACTCCCAGTTCCCTGTCCTGAAGCCCGGCTCGTGTGCGGCGGAAGCGCTGCGCTGCTGGAGAAGATGTCCCTGTTCCAGTCGGCTCTGGATTTCCTCGCCGGGCCCGGCTCGTCCGGAGGCGCCGGCCGGGACCAGAATGACTTCGTCGGACAAGTGGTGGAGCTCGGCGACTTGAAGCTGAGGATCCGGCGGGTGATCGCAGAAGGTGAGGCGGCGAAACCTGCGATCGGAAATGTGGATAACGTCCTGCGCGGCTAGCCGTGTTAGCTAGCCGCAGCGGCTAACGGGCTAACCTCTATCAGTTGACAGGGAAACAATAACGTTAGCAAGTGCAGCGCTGTGAGTCACCGAGTAAACACGACTCGATTCATTGGTTATTGATTGATTGATAGTTTGGTTTCGTGTGTTCAGATTGTGAAGGGGACGTGCACACAACTTTAACTTTCACTTTGCATGCTAACGTTGTTGTGCTTTGAGTAAAAGTCACGTACGCAAGGCTGCATTTTACACTCATCTACCAAACTGCCAACCTGTTGTTATCTGCTCGCTTCGAACCGCATCCTCTTCCCTGGAAGCGAGACCCGGTTGTTTCTGATGTAAAGATCATCATGACAGGGACAGACAGGAAGGTGTGTTGTTTTTAAAAGACTCCCATCAGCCATGACAGTTAACTGCTGTTGTCACCAAAACACAGACAGTAAACAACACGAGCAGTCTCAGCATCTGCAGAACTTCGTTGGATTCTTTTCTTGGGACATAGGCTCAGTGCCCAGTTCTCCTCTTCCTCCTCCTCCTCTTACTCCTTTTTTAAGATGGCTAGATATATTTATTTTAATGATACCCAACCGGGAATTTCCTGAAAATACACTCATGATCAACAACACGTTTTTAATTGAAAGTTTTGGTCCAGGGATGGTCAGCTGGGGACAGTTGTGTTTTGCCCCACATGACACTTTTAAAGTTTGATTTGCTTGCAAGTTAAACGCCATAATAATAATCATGCGTAACTACATCCCAAATAATATAGATTTTTTGGGGGGGGCTGATGCTGATACTGATATTGGGGAGTAAAAAAATGTCTAATACTGATATATACGCTGATAAATTGATAATCATTCCATAGATGATGATATCAAAACCTCACTGCAAAGAAATGTAATTGAGGCTTGATATTTTCGAGGTGAGCCACAATCTTTATTATAGAAGGAAAACACAAATACAGTCACATATATAGAATCGAGTAAATAACAATTTTAAAGCGTCAAAATAAATGCACATCTTTACTGGATTGTTTATTTTTTAAATTGATTTTTTTGTGCATAATGCTTTAATCAATAGGATGGAGGTAAGTGTGAAAGAAGGAGAGAGAGTTTCTGCAGGAGGACCGTAAACTGGATTTGAATTGCATGTAAACAACGCATTGTTTATTATGTAGAATCTAATTTCATATTAAAAACATAAATACAGATGACTGACCAATAGCAGTTGGTTTTATCGGCCAATTGATAAATCGGTTGAGCTCTAGTGTATGTTTATAGATTCATCTCTGTAGTGTAGCCACCATTTTCAGCAGCATTGGTTTAAAATGATGTGTCTGAGCCTTAATCTGAAATAGAAGCCTGTGTTTGTGTAAACCCACAGGTCAGGTTTCTGCTCTAAGGCAGCAAACACCGATTCTTGCCCTCAGTGCAAAGTGGCAAGTTGGCAGGTCAGTCTTGCTGCCATACTACACTACGTGGTTAGTAACTTAGCCATAGTGGCTGGTGGAGCAGACGGTAAATGTTTAATGTAAATGTTAATTTAGGTTGGTGTCTATTGAAAAATACTAATTAAATCAAGTGTAACAACACATGATTGTGTAACAACAATACTGGTGAGCCCACTTTGGTTCAGGAGAAGTACTCACTCTTACAGTTTCGACAGCATAGTCAGGCCACTATGTCAGAGTTGAACTCATCCATTGTGTGGCTTCAGTGGTTCAGCAAACAAACTTAAGATCGTAACATTTCTGCAACACAAAATAACAGAAACATATACATATTAAAAGGCACCATAACTTATTGCAGCTAACTCTTATTTATTTGTGATTGTTATCAGCTCTAAGACAAAGTTGAATGTTGTTACACTCCCTTTGGATTAGTCTTCACAACTAACTGATGGTGTTTTCAGGCAATTTACTTTGTGGACATGAAACAGATTTGTATTGCAGAAGTTGGCAGGATAAGTTTTTTGTATAAGATAAGTAATGTCCCTTTTGAAAAGATAGCATCTCAGTCAACATTACTTGGAAATGGATCAGAAGGAGGTTGTTGTTCTGAGCCTCTTTTGTCAGGCTCCACATTACATAGCTGAACAAACAAGTTCACTTCCTTTTGTTTATGTTTCATGTTTGTTCATGAGTTTTTGCTCCCCCTTCATGCAGACCTTTTGTTTTACAGAGAAGAAGAATGCATGGATTTCACACACAGTTTTACTTTGCTTCTAGCAGCTCTGCAGCGGTAACAAGACTCTCCTTCACCAACCCTCCCACTGAACGGGTTTTCAGCTTCTAAGCTATCAGCTCTCTCACCACAAAACCTTCCCTGGATAACATTGTCTCTGTCAGAATGCAGACTTGTGAAAGGCCCAAGTGTTAACGTCATCTGAGCACATATGTCCTCACATCTTACCCACTTTACCTGCATGTTTTCAGCTTTAACAAAACTTGAGATTCACCTTCTTTTGCCGGTGCGAGTGCATCCCTGTAAAGTAGGCACACTGGATTGTCTTTTTCTTCAACAAAAACATGGTAAATTGTCTACTTCTCTTAGAAAGCAAAACATTCAGTATCTACTTTTTTGTTTTCTTGACAAGTGCCCTGATATGTAACACAATGACACGCAACAGTCACCTGTCCCATTTCATTCCTGACAAAAGCTACAGTCTTGCAGGCTGTATAGGGCCCGGTCGGTTCTGCATCCCCAAATTAAATGATTACTGATTTTTTTGCATAACTTTCTGAGGATAGATGATAAACTGATGTTTCTGCACTGATTCCAATCTAATTAACGGTATAATCACAGTGCTGTGATTGCAAATCATCAGCTATGGCAGAGGTTAAAGAAAACACAAACCAGAGCAGATGGCAAAACTCAAGATCATTTTACACAAAACCTTTGCCTTGTTCAAACTCCTGTCCTGGTGTTTGAAAGGTTTCTTTGTTGTGTTCTGTCACCAAGATCTTTGGTGAGGGGAAAATACAAAGAAACCTTTTACACAAGTGATGGTTGTCATCGTGGTAGTACTGAGCAAAGTTTCACAGACTCAGTCCTCTACAGCTTAGAGGATGGTACCTTTAGATAGCACATGGTTTTTAGGTACAATGATATATCTGACTAGTTATTCCTCTTATTTAAGCTTTCATGTCCCCTTTTGAGAAGGTGAAACGGCAGACAACAAGGGTCTCTTTATTCAGAGCTGGCCTGGATATGCCGTTCTTAATGTTATATTCCCCATTGATTACACATTGATTCCGCCCGAGCAACCTTTAACAACGTGGTGTATGATGAAGAGGCTTTTTATCATTTCTATTGGAATGGCCTGGTAAATGGAGCAGAGGAAATTGAGCTTTTCAGGTTTCATTCCTTTGCACAGAGCAGAGTGAGACGTGATCCCCACAGGGACAGGTGTGTCTCATAAATGTCCCTGTAATGGACAAGAAACGGTGCAGTGGGTTGATTGCTCACTTGAGTTCTTTGTTATCACAGATTGTCGGGTAGAATATTAATTGTTAATTATTAAACCATTAACTGCCTGTCTATGCAGATGATCGCCCACCCTGAGTCTGGTTCTGTGTTTGCAAACTGGGGGAACTGTAGTGTTTGTCTCTACAATATTGTAATATTGGTCTCAACCTCACGATATAAAGATGAACCTATGTTATATGTTTTGTTAACTTGTGTTCTTACATTATCCAAACGGTTTCCAACAATGTTCAAACCCAGAGAAGTCCCCAATTTTATTCATGGTTTCATTTTGGTCACCTTTGAATTGCTATATATCCACTTTACACATGGCTTTGCCGTCTCTTCTGTAGCTTCTGGGGCAAATGGAAAGGAAAAACACACTACTAGCAGTTGGTCAGCTGCTATATTTCCTTTCACTGTTTGTATTGGTCATAGTGGATCACAATCATTCATTGCTTAACATGAATAAATCTTTTCCTCATCCGTGGACATGAGTCTGACTCGTGTCACGTAGATTTTAATCGGCAACTGCGGTAAAGACAACAACTCCCATGATCCCGCGCTGCTTCACAAATCATCAAACGTGGTCTTTTGTTATTGTTTTGATTAAGAGACCCCCTAGTAGCCAAAGTTACATAATTGTACGTCTAAGTGTCTTAAAATAATGTTGTTTTGTACAGAAAAATTAAATTTGATTGAATTAAATCTAGGGCATACGTTCAAAATGCAATAAAACCAGTTTGGTTCTTTCAAGTTAAAGACATGTATGTGAGCATGAGGTTACTGGTTGGAATCTTGGCCAAGCTCAAAAGTCCAGACTGGCTAAATACAAGTTACTGCTCCCTTCCCTTTGTAAATAAAGCGTTGGGGTCTTGAGTTTCTTCCTTATGGTTTTCAGAGAGTTTCACAAAGTTAGGCTGGTAGTTGATTTACTCATCACTATGGTAACCCTGCCATGTCCTTGTTTGGTGTACTATTGAAGACCAGCACACATAGCTTATTTTCTAGAAATTGTGTTACTCTCTATTCTTTTACGTCTGACATATTCCCTGTGTGGGATCAATAAAGTTTATCTCTAAATGATTTCCTCCATAAATTCCCTTGTAATTGGGCATTGGGGGCAGTGTGGTCCAGTTTCTGTGAATGACTGATCTTACCAGCACTTGGCACGTTAACACCAGTTCAGGTTTCAACCACACCCTCAGTGAAAAGTGAAGATTCAGCAGGGCTTAGTACTGGCCTGAAGTTTAGAGGTGTGAGCCTGTGGCAGAGATATTGTGATTGTCATGTGGTGTTCTTGAGCAAGGCACCTAATCTCCTATTCCTATCATGTGGCTGCGCAGTGGCCAACAGTAAGGCAGGTGATAGTCAGGAAAGTATTAATTTAGAGAGTGACTGTTGCACTTGGCAGCTTCTAGGCTGGAATCAGGGTGATGCCGATCTCTGTTGTTCTCAGGTAAAAGTAAATGAATTCAGTATCCTGTGGAATGGGATGAACTTCTCTGTCAGCCATCATTTTATTCAATCATAACAACAATCAAGACAAATCAAATGTGCAAGATAAAACACTGGACATTAGTTCACGACAATAGCTATTATAGACTGTATCACAACACATCCTGCTATGCATCACATCGTTTCTTCAATACACTGAATATTGGTTGATGGTTATGTTCCATTTTAACAGCTTTAGGGTCGCACGTAGTATCTGTGTAGATGTAAACAATGTTAATTACACTCTACTCTCTCGCCTTTTCTCAGGTGGATTCGCCTTCGTGTATGAAGCCCAGGACATGAGCAGTGGTAAAGACTACGCTCTCAAGGTAAGATAAAGTTGTACCCACACAGCAAATAAATGTCTATGAATGATGCACTGAATCATAAACATTTGCTCCGTCAACAATGATTCTACAATAAAGACCTAAAATATAAAGTAAATATTACATAAACTTTGTAATCAGTGTGTTGATGGAGTAGGTAATGGCTTTACTACCCTAGATTGTATATGATGATGGACGACATGTCTCCACTTCCTCAGTAAGACGTATTCATCTTTGTATACGTCTGTGGTCACTACACACAGTGGAGTCCATAAGTATTAGGACATTGACACGGTTGGCCCGTGTGTGTTCTTTTCTTTCAGAGGCTGTTGTCAAACGAGGAGGAGAAGAACAAGGAAATCATACAGGAAGTCTGCTTCATGGTATCCATTATCATTTTCAGGCATCTGAAATGAAACTTTGTTTTTTTTAAGATAACAAACGAGCGTTTCAGTTTCAATACACAGCTGCAGGTAAAATGTGACAAAGTTCAACTCTAACCCATGACTGTGTGGCGCAGTATGCTGTCAACAATACTGTTTATTGGCAACAATTCACAATGCCAACATGCGTAATTGAGGAAGTAATATATACTTAGTGTTAAACTTCATAATAAGCACTAAGCTTGTCATTTCTGAATCTTGTTTGAAAAGAATTGACGAGCATGAGAAAACACTAATGACTCTGCTGAGCCATCCCATTGTATTTCAGAAACAGCTACAAACTGCTGGGGTGTCTCTTGTTCTGTTGTGCAATGATTGCTTCGGCCGTGGTCATTGTGGCGACGCATGCTTTCTGGGTAAATGAAACGCAATGTTCCTGGATGCATTGCAACATTAGTGTTTGCAGAGCTTAATTATTTGCACAGCGTTTGATGTCTTGAATGCTGATAAGAAAAATAACAACTTTCTGATTGCACTGCTTGACCAGCAAGCTGCAGTTAAGTTTTAGACTAGAACTGCTTATTCAGAGACTATGCAACAAAGTTCATAGTGAATAAAACAGAGATTTCTACCTCAATCAGTTGCCACAATTTAACTGTCACTTTGCTTGCAATATCTGTTAAAGTTTCTGAAATGACTGACCTATATATACTAGTATTAGTATATTAGTACTAACAATAGTAGTAGTAGGTGTGTTTATCCTGTATGTTCCTTGACCTGTTTGCCCCATAGAAAAAGTTGTCAGGTCATCCCAACACGGTTCAGTTCTGCTCTGCTGCCTCCATCAGCAAAGAGGAGTCAGACACTGGACAGGCCGAGTTCCTCATCCTCACTGAGCTGTGTAAAGGTAAACACACACACACACACTCACAATTAGAGACACATTTCTCAATGTGTGTTTCTTTGCTACCTCTTTCTGTCTTATTACTTCACTTCTGAATCAGTGCTTACTCATTCATCAGACTAAAGAGCCGTAAATCTGACGTGTCACTTCAGCTTCCTAGTAACTGACTGAAATTCATTTGTGATGAAACAGCTTCCTGTCTGTGGCCTTTCCACTTCCTGGTTTGCTTCCTTCCTTTCTTTTCCTTTTTGTTCAGCAGTTTTCCAGCTTTCGAAGCAAACAACTCTGCTTCCACCAGAACATTTTCTAATAATCCTATTCAAACATTTATGTGATGAGAAAAGCACCTTTTGATTTCATTTACCTATTTTATTGCGTGATCCAATGCTTCCCCTCTGATTTGCAATGAAATGTTTTCTTTTAATTCATTAGACATCTTGCAATCAACGTACAAAACAAAATGCATATGGGTCTGAGCAAGTTTTACTTTCACTGATGTGTTTGTATCTGTTCTGCCTCAGGTCAGCTGGTGGACTTTATAAAGCGAGTAGAGGAGAGGGCGCCCCTGTCATGTGACACTGTGCTGAAAGTCTTATACCAGACGTGCCGCGGCGTGCAGCACATGCACAAACAGAAACCTCCAATCATCCACAGAGACCTCAAGGTTGGTCTGTCCTCGGTGAACGATGAAGCATCCATAATATGCAGTCCTTCAAAACTATTTGATTCAATGAAACAACTCAGCCTCAAGTCCTATTACATTGATAGATACTGCAAGTAAAAGCCTGGTTGTTGATGATACATTTGTTTGGTGTGTTGCAGATTGAGAACCTCTTGATTAGTAACCAGGGCACCATCAAGCTTTGTGACTTTGGCAGCGCCACCACAGTGTCACACTACCCCGACTACAGCTGGTCGGCACAGAAGAGGTCCATGGTGGAGGATGAGGTGCGCACACACTTCTGTTATTTCCCTATTTCCATTAACATTGGAATAATATAGTAGTCGTTTTCATCTCTGAGACAAAGCAGAGTAAATGCATACAAATTTCACACCACACAAATGTTTTGGATGAAGCAGTAAATGTTTTAAAAGAACAGTCAGTTTTCTTTTATTTTTATATTCTATGATTTCACTAATAAAGTATATTCCTCATTTGAATGAAAAACGAGACAGAGGTCAGTCAGTTCAGAAGTCAGTGGATCAGTGGCCAACACTGACATCATGTTATCGGACAGGAACCAGAAACCTTTAATCGAATGAACAGCTGGAGGTTCAGGAAGCTCTGATCAATCAGGTTAATTATATTAATACCAAAGCCACACACACACACAGAGCGACACTCACACATCAAACCTAAGCCACAGATGACCTCAGTGTGCAGAACCCCAGAGATGTGAATTTGATAACATGGAGGTCCATCAGGCGCCTATTTGCAGGCTATAAATAAGATGTTGCAGGAAATGGATTTTTATGGTAGAAGCTGTTTAGTGACAGTTTGTGTTTTCCAAAGGTTCTGTATAAGGTTCTAAAGCATTTCCTTTATTTAGTCATTTTATTCCAGTTCAAAAAGAAATCGTAGGTGAACATTTCATTTGTAGCCGAGGTTTATTGCAGTACCACACAGAGGTCTTTATTTAGTTTTTCCCATTTTCATGTAGATCACAAGGAACACAACTCCAGCGTACCGAACACCTGAGATGATTGATCTCTACTCCAACTTCCCCATCAATGAGAAACAGGACATCTGGGTCAGAACTCTTTTCATTTTCCTTCTTTCTAATCTGTTGAAATCTGCTTATTAAAACGAAAAACATAATTTGTTATCATGGACAGACCAAAATGTGTTTTCTTCTCCAGTCTATTTCCTTTAGAGTTAAGAAAGACCACAACTTTTTAAACGATTTTTAGTCCTAAGGAAACAAATTGTGTCTTTATCAGAGTTGTTTTTTTCCTGTTTTGTGTTATTTGCTGTTTTTTATTATTTCTTTCATTTTGCTTCTGCTCATGAAGAAATGGCTGTGTAATTTATATATTGTCTGTATTGTCTCTGCTCTTCCACCACAGGCCCTCGGATGCATCCTCTACCTGTTGTGTTTTAAGCAGCACCCATTCGAGGAGGGGGCCAAGCTGCAAATCGTCAACGGGAAATACGCCATCCCTCAGAATGACGTGAAGTACACTGTGTATCACAACCTCATACGTACGTGTACTGTCCCTCTCTCTCTCTGCCAGCCTGCATGTACTAGTTTATTCCTGCCACTCCATTTATCCATCTATCCCTCTATCTGCAACTGCTTCAATTTACTTGTCACCTTTACTCGTCTGCCATATGTTTCGGATGGCACATCTAAAGTTGGTGTTTATAAACTGTAGAGATATTGGATAGAAACGCTGGGTTAATTAAACCAGGTTAATTCACTTTAAAAAGCTCCGTCTATTGGTTGGTAGAAACCTGTCTATTTCATGCAAAGAATGACACATGAAAATCTAAATAAAAAAAGTAGCGTTTTGTTTGTTTCCTGTGATTGCACACATGTGATTAATGGAAAAATGTATACAATTTAAATTTGTATGATTTTCATAAATGTTCATATTATTGTATTGTCCACAAACCTCTAAAAATGACCTCACAGTGCAGCCTCATATTTTCTTCTCCTTCTCATAAGTATTATCTTCCTTGATTTGAACGTTTCTTCCTCTCTTCCTTCAACGCTCACCCATCTCCTCCTCTTCCTCCTCTTCCTCTCCAGGTTCCATGTTGAAGGTGAACCCAGAGGAGCGTCTGTCCATTACAGAGTTGGTCAACCAGCTCCAGGAGATCGCAGCAGCGCGCAACGTCAATTCAAAGTCTCCCATTACAGAGGTAGGTGTGAGCATAACTGCCTGTTGTAAAAAAAAAGACGACAGCTTTTGATTTGCAAAAAGATTTCTTCAATGTCGCTTAGTCATTTGCAACGGACAGATATTAGATATTGAGAAAATATAAACGCATTAATGGAGCTGGATTTTGGTTCTGGGTTTTAAATTCATCTGCTCTTGAAACCAAGAGACAATTGAAAATCAGAACAGCACCTCCTACAATGGAATTAGGGGGGTGTAGGGTGCTTGGCTACCGGGTCGAATTTGTATATGTCTGATATCTTGAATCTTCATCTGTAGAGGATATACTTCAATATACAAGTGTATTTCACTTGAATGAGTAAACATGTTGATTTGATGAGCCACAGTCACATCCTCAATGTCTGCCAGCCTGTTTAAGAGAGTATTGACAGGGTGACTGCTGTTGTGCCATGATGCATCAAACGTGATACCATAAAATGGTGTGCCTTTCGGCATTCAATAAATTTGGTTATCAAGATAAAAATATTAAATATTAATATTTTATTATTAATATTAAATAATAACTTTAATTGATTAAAGTTACCTCAGGGCACCACCCTTCAAAGGAAGTGAAAAGATAGCCAATTTATTGATTAAGTCTCATAAAGGTTCTAACTACAAATTTGGAACTCTGATTAACAATTAAATTAATAACTATAACCAAAATTACCATATAGATAGTTAGCTAAGTTGAAAGATATGGGGTTCTTGACAGTGTAGAGGTTGGCGAAATTCACTTATGCAACATTAATGGAAAACATTTGTGAAAGAAAACATTTATTATGAATATAATAAAGTATAAAACACAAATTACTAACGGTCTAATTGCTAAACAAAGATAGGTATGTGTGTATACATGTGTGTGTGTCTGTGTGAGTCAGCGTGCTTTCAAGATGGTGGCTGGCCAAAGAGATAACACCTTCCCCACCTATTGGAATGTTTACGACCTGTAGAGATAATGAGGTGAAGAGTTATGCGTGTGTCTGTGTGTGCCAAATTAGAGGAAGTTACTAGATTGGATGCAACGAAAGACTGTGCAGAGCATAACAGACTAACATTACTTTCTCATTCACTAATTATCACAACACCACAAATCAAAGTTATAAACCTACACAGAATCGAATAAACAGTCTTGCTTAGCCTAGTATAATTATTAAGCCCAGATGTGTTACCAGTCCGTGGAAGGGAAACGGAAGTTGCTGTGCAGTTCGCAGTTTGTGTCGTCTTGCTGGTTTCGGTTGAGTTCAGTTCAGTTGCTGAAGTTTGCCAGCAGGACATCGAGTCGCTGCTAGGACGTTGGTAGAGCTTGGAGGCGAGGAGGTTTCCTTGGTGAGATGAGCTGGAAGCTGCACCTTTGTGCTCCTCTCGAAGAGTTGGATGGGAAGAGAAGATGTGAGCTGGAGAAGAGGCTCACAGCCTTCCCTCCTGTGGAAGGATTGTGGGAAGAGGCAGACGAGGCTCAACAGCCTTCTCTCCGTTGGGGAGTTTAGAAAGAGAGATCGGCGCAAGCTGGAGAACCTGGCTTATATTGGCCGGTGACCTCACAGGTCATGGGGTCCAGAGTGACCAATGGGAGTTGAAACCTGTGTCCCTGGGGTTTTCCACCTCTGTGTGAAGTTGTTGCCTGCTGGGAGACTGAGTTCCTTGCTCTGGTTTTAATGGCCCTGGGAGACGGAGTCCTGGGAACATGCGGCTTCAGGGTTTGATGGCACATGTAGGCCGAAGTGTGGTTTCACACAAAACCATGGCCCAACATCCCCCTTCGTTCTCAGGATCGCACCTGACGTGGGTTCCTGAGGCGAACTTGAACATGTTTAGTCCAAAGCTGGAAAAGTCAATTGTCAGTTCATTTGGATTGTCACATCTGGGCATTTGTGTATACTATCTAGTTTGGCTAAGCAAGATTCAAATTAGACAAATAATTCAGATTACAATGACAGTACAATATGAATAACCTGTGCTCTTCACTAGGTTAGGGAGAAAAAGGAAGAAATAAGACATTGTAAATTGTAAGATAAGATGCAGAGAGTGGCACGTACAATGATAAGGTCATTTTGGAATGTCCAAGAGTTTTGTTCACTCATGGAATCCTACTCAATGTAGTACTCAGTCTGATCTGTTAGACTTAACAATTTTAATCTTCAGCAGGTTTTCCGCGGGAGGTTGTCATAATTTTCAAAGTCTCCAAATCCAAATGACTGTATCATTGTTTCTGTAATAATATGCTAATGTCCTAACATGTGGTATGGACTTCATTATTATGAAATGGAAAGTAGTCGATCAAACATATTTACAAAGTTGGCAGTGGTATATAAGTTTAATCAGAATTTAGGTTTTGAAGTTTGCTGCTGTTGCTAACAAAACAGGTTTCTATTAACTGCAAGAAACTTAATACCTACTGTCAGTACAGGAGTTAACTGTGTTGGTTATGGCCTTGAGGAGAGCTCTGGATCGCCTGTGTCGTGGCTCAGGGCCGTACGCTCTGGGGAGCCAGAGTCAGGAGGACTTCAGAGGCGCTGTCACTGTGTGCTCGGTCATAACCATATTTTAAACTGTACTAGCGCTGTCGTCATCTTCTGAGCAGTGGTCAGTTGTCTGAGCCAGAATTTCAGAGTATGGCTTCCTACAGCTTCTACTGTGGGAATGCCTATCTCTGGGAAGTTGGCGGACATGGCGGATACGCTCTGTGTCCCTACGCTGCCTGTTGTCACCCCTTCGTTTGTTGTGAGGTGAAGTTTTGAGGCAGCGGATGAATTGGCACCGTGCTGTTTGTTTTGACGGGCTCGGTTGCACCTACTGTAGCCTTGAAAGTGATAACAGTTTCCCAAGCCACCTGTGTCATCTTCCTGATCTGCTGCATTGAAGGTTTTCCTTGCTGTGTCATCAGTACAACATGTGTGCGTATACATGGATGTAAGTTTCGTAAGAACATGGACTTGAAGGTGGGATTTTCTTCTAGGCCTGGTGCGTTCTTTCCTGAAAATAAACATGCCTCAAACGTCGAAAATAATCTTTGGGATTTTCGGCGTGAATGTTTAATTTGGGATGCTGTAACAATGGATGTGATCTCGTCAGCAGTAAAGAGAATTCTCGACTAGTGCTTGGGAGCTCTGTGTAGTTACTTGTGACACTGGAAGGAAGTGACTGAATAAACTTGTGAACAGCTGTAGAGCTGGTTTTAACACGAGTCTAACCTTCTCTCTTCTGTTGCATTTGGCACATCACTTAAGCTGAGATCTAGTTCTCTAAGTAATTATCAATATTGTTATCACAGTTGTCTGGATCAAATTGTTCAATATCTTTAGCTAGAAACTCAAGCAAATCAAGCGAGGACACTGTGAGGTCGGGCACGTGCATCACCTGCTGCAGGTCTCTCTGGTTGAGGGGGAGGTGCTAAAACATCCTGAAATGTTGAAGTCCCCCCTTTGGAGAGTTGTGCACGGAAAAATGTGTCATGCATCTGTGGATGAGAAGCATATGAGGCACAATGTGTTCTTGAAGATAAACTACATATGTCGTCAATGTCAGTGTCAGAGTCAGGGAGATGGGAAGTTAGGAAGCTGTTACCTCTTCCTGTCAGTGGAGGATCAGGAGGTGACTTACTTCCCGAAGACTTAGGGTCGGATGGGATTCTGTCCCATCTTGGGAGTGAAGAGGGAGTTAACCGTACACTATCGGAGGAGTGTGAATCGGAATAACCAGAATCGCATTGGTTCAAAAACTGATGTGAGGCCGGGCCTTCTAATCTAAGTTTTAACAATTCCTCCTTGTGTGAAATGAGATCTGACTCTGCTGAGTGCAGGTCTCCTAAGTAGTGCAGGGCTTTCTTACTAGCAGTTTGAACCTCCTGGAAAAGAAAAGCATTTTGCGCTCTTAGGGCATTTACCTCCTGTTCCACAGCTGCTTTGCTCTGACAGGCAAGGTTGATTTGCCTGTGGAAATTTAGAATCATACATCTCAACAACGGACCCTTTGATGCTGTTTGTGCATCACACCTGTCGTTAAGTAGAGAATCTATTTCTTTATTACACTCACTGAAGTTCAACTTGCTGATGAATTCAGGATAGCCAGGGGTCAGGCTCTGTGCTATGGAAGAAACAAATTGTTCTACACAGGGGTTCTCCATTGTTGGTTCTGAAATTGAAAATTAGATTTACAAGTTTATAAATAAAGCAGTGTGGTTGGCTTTGGTGTTGCACTGGCAGACACCTTGTAGTGTGGATTTGGTCGTACACTAGCCTAACCAAAACTATGGTGGGTTAAAGAGTTCACCAAACTTTTAATCACTAACTGATATGCAGGGCAGTAACAGTTAGGGTTCTATAAATTCACAGGGCTGGAAGCACGCTGTGGCTCTTTCTCAGGTTCTCTTATCCAACTTGGGCTGAAATGCTTGGCAGTAACAGCCAGGTACAAGCTCTGTTACATAGGGCGGTGGCACGCTATGTCTTAATTCAAAAGCACTTAACAGTTACAGGAAATTTACAGTTGACAGTTAACATTGAATATGTGATATTCAAATGTTAAAGAAATTCTTAAAATTTCAACAACGAATATTCAACTGGAGTTATTAGCAATAGCAATCTTTTAGCGTAACACTATGAGGACCTAAAATGGTAGTTATGAATAATTAATTATTAATAAACATTTAATTTATGAATAAATTAAATTTCACCACAATGCACTTGTTTGTAAATACGGTTGAATGTCTACTCGGTGGCAGACTAGTGGAATTGAATTCAAACCTTTGGCTTGACTGAAAATTCAAATTCCACTTATTTCTAGCGTTGGCCAAAATGAAAAGAAATTAATATTGCATAATCATGAATTTTCAACTGTACTCTCCCTCAGCGGGGCACCATTTATGTTAGCCAAAAATGGAAGAGGAAGAAACAATTAATGTTGCATAATTATGAATTTTTGCCAACTGTACTCACCAGGGGCCATTAATGTTGAAAAATTATTAAAAATAAAAATTACTAATTGCTATATGACTTCTACCCCAGGACGCCATTAATGTTGGAAAAAATTATTAAAATAAAATTATATAATATGTTGCATAATTATGAATTTTCAACTGTACCTGTCCACCCAGGGACGCCATTAATGTTGTGCCATGATGCATCAAGCGTGATACCATAAAATGGTGTGCCTTTGGCATTCAATAAATTTGGTTATCAAGATAAAATATTAAATATTAATATTTTATTATTAATATTAAATAATAACTTTAATTGATTAAAGTTACTCGCACCACCCTTCAAAGGAAGTGAAAAGATAGCCAATTTATTGATTAAGTCTCATAAAGGTTCTAACTACAAATTTGGAACTCTGATTAACAATTAAATTAATAACTATAACCAAAATTACCATATAGATAGTTAGCTAAGTTGAAAGATATGGGTTCTTGACAGTGTAGAGGTTGGCGAAATTCACTTATGCAACATTAATGGAAAACATTTGTGAAGAAAAACATTTATTATGAATATAATAAAGTATAAAACACAAATTACTAACGGTCTAATTGCTAAACAAAGATAGGTATGTGTGTATACATGTGTGTGTGTCTGTGTGAGTCAGCGTGCTTTCAAGATGGTGGCTGGCCAAAGAGATAACACCCTTCCCCACCTATTGGAATGTTTACGACCTGTAGAGATAATGATGAAGAGTTATGCGTGTGTCTGTGTGTGTGCCAAATTGAGGAAGTTACTAGATTGGATGCAAGACTGTGCAGAGCATAACAGACTAACATTACTTTCTCAATAACTTGTACCCAAAATATCACAACACCACAAATCAAAGTTATAAACCTCACACAGAATCGAATAAACAGTCTTGCTTAGCCTAGTATAATTATTAAGCCCAGATGTGTTACCAGTCCGTGGAAAGGGGAAAACGGAAGTTGCTGTGCAGTTCGTTTTGTGTCGTCTTGCTGGTTTCGGTGAGTTCAGTTCAGTTGCTGAAGTTTGCCAGCAGGACATCGAGTCGCTGCTAGGACGTTGGTAGAGCTTGGAGGGCGAGAGGTTTCCTTGGTGAGATGAGCTGGAAGCTGCCCTTTGTGCTCCTCTCGAAGAGTTGGATGGGAAGAGAAGATGTGAGCTGGAGAAGAGGCTCACAGCCTTCCTCCTGTGGAAGGATTGTGGGAAGAGGCAGACGAGGCTCAACAGCCTTCTCTCCGTTGAGGAGTTTAGAAAGAGAGATCGGCGCAAGAAGCTGGAGAACCTGGCTTATATTGGCCGGTGACCTCACAGGTCATGGGGTCAGAGTGACCAATGGGAGTTGAAACCTGTGTCCCTGGGGGTTTCACCCTCTGTGTGAAGTTGTTGCCTGCTGGGAGACTGAGTTCCTTGCTCTGTTTTTAATGGCCCTGGGAGACGGAGTCCTGGGGGAACATGCGGCTTCAGGTTTGATGGCACATGTAGGCGAGTGGTTTCACACAAAGCCATGGCCCAACACTGCACAGCTTCTACCACCGTGTGTGTGTGTGTAAGCGTGCACGCACACTCGTACGCACTCAAATTGCTGATGTGGTTACACTTGCTAAGCTTCACATATCACACACACACACACAAGGCAGCAGGCACAAAGGAGGCTGTCTTCCCGACTGACCTGGTCCTAATGGGTCCAGAGAACCAGAGCGGACACAGAGGTGGAAAATGTGTGAACTTAAACTCAAAATAAACACAAATGGATACCAACATTTGATTAGTGCAGCAAGATGTGGCTGAAAAGACAGAAATACTTTTTTCCATTTACCACCCACAGTAGCTAATTCAGCACAATCAGATTTAAGATTTTAGCCTCGGTTTTGGAGCAGAGCAGAGAGAAGCCATCACTGACTTAACAGCCACGGCTTCTAATGATTCCTATCGCAAATCCACAAATCCTGGTACTTATCACCAAATCCTCAACCACAGTTGTTGTTTATATAAAGCTGATTTCAATGTCAAAATCTCCACGTTTACACCGACTCTTATTTCCTCCTTTCTTGTCTTAAATATAAGTGATATATGGATCAGTCAGTGTAGGTTTTACCAAGCTAATTTCTATTAGAATTAAAAGTGAGAATATTTGAGCTCTTTCCCTTCGTGGGAACAAATTAGTAAACTGATGCACAGAATTCTTCTATATCCCGATATCTTACTAATTAGAATCCTGATAAGGCTTGTAAATGTGTGCAGCGCGGAGGCAGATCGCTGATCTGATTAGGATTAAGAAGGGGTTTCCCTGCTGGACATAAGAAGATTAGAATCCTACTTCTCCTCCTCCTCTTCTCTCGGCTGCTTCTCGGCTCGGACATATGGAGAGACAGACTGCGAGATGGAGCAGGGAGGAGGAAACTAGTGAAGGAAGGGAACTACAATGGAAGTGAAATTCTAAAAGGGAAATACTGTGGACATCCTGGAGAGGAACAGAAGCTGTGTTGCTCATTGGAGAATTATTTTATTCAGAGCGTCACAAATTACTTTTATGATGCATCTACTTTTTGTAATTCTTTTGAACTGGTGATTTCACGTTCGGGGACAGAAACCAGACCTGTCGCTTGACACCCGGGATTTACTGTTCCTCTATTTGTGGACCATTCTTTTATTATCAAGCAGAGTTTTTATTTACTTTTTGCTGGGATGTTTACACTGTAATATGATATTTAAAATTTGTTCATACCTGTCTTGAATATCTCAGACAAAAAATCTTAAGTCCTGGCTTCAAGTTTTTTTGCCATCTTAGTTGTCAAATTGTCGACCCACCTGTTACTATGTTGAGTACGTACTACTGTTGGCGTCCAGTGTCTGACGGCTATGAATGTCTGCAGCTGCTGGAGCAGAATGGAGGTTTTGGCAACAACGGAGCTCAGCCGCCAATGCAGATCCACAACGTCCAAAACAATGCAGGTAAGGCTGGTTTTTATTTATTTAATTTGCGTTGTCATCCATTTGGATGACAATGCAGCACTCCCTGTGGGTTTGGTGTTTTTAAGAGAGGTTGTTGGTTTGTGTGTTTTTTTTCTGCCTCTGTTTTGAGTGTTTTCCCATTTTTGATGTGGAGGGTTGAACTGAAATGTCTCCGACAGCAGAGCATTGGAGTTGTAGAATTTTTCCATCCTTTGCACAAGTGGAATAGAACAAGTCGTTTGCTGAAGCACAGCCTTTAGCCCCCATGAGTGACTTTGGAATAAATCGGTCATGCTGCACTGACACTAACAAAATAACTACAAGTATGCAGCTATTTTACAAGGATTTGAACAAGAGACTTACTGTCATGAAACCTCTCTTTTTAAAACTCTTGTTAACTACCCGTATCACTGAAAGTCCAGCATGGCAATAAGTAATCTGTTCAGTTCCCCTATGACCACCTGACTGCTGACCACAACACTTCCTGTCTGTTCAACGCCCCGTGAGGAAACCAAAGTTTCCCCCCTGGGAGCAAAAGGGTCGTCATGCTCATCAGTCTGTACATCAGTTTGTTTTTGTTACGATGACCTTTGGTATGTCTGAAGCAGACTGACGCAAAGTACACAAACCCCACAAAAACGTAAATTTTCAGTTTTTTGATGGTTAAATTCTGAATATTAAAAGCAGGAGCTGAAGGTACCTGGTGAAAAATCATGTTTTATCATGTAACTTTTCTGTAAATGAGTGTAATAGGCTCATTATTTTCCCATTTATAAACCGACAGTCGTGAAGGCGGTGTACTGTACATTAAGAGGATTTCTACTCTGTCAGTCAACCATCTGTCGAAGGGCAGAAAGCGTTTGCTCTTTGCTCTGAGAGCTGCTCCCGTCCTCCTGCACCGTCCGTCCAGACCTGGGCAATAAATGATCATATCTGAGTCATGTGCCTGTTCGTCACTCCCGACATCTTGAAGCTCATTGGTTGACAAAATACAAATATTTCCCCCAATGCAAAGATTGCATGAGTGTCTTTGTTTTCATTGTGGGTTTAACTGTGTCAGGGCTTCAGCTGTGACAAAGTATGCAAATGTATGATATTTAGACTTTGCTCTTCTTCCTCCCACGATGTCTGAAGGCATTTATGATCCTGATCAGTCAGCCAGTGGCCTTTTTGATATCTTACGGGGCGGAACCGAGCGCTTCCTGACCAACATAAAGGACACTTCCTCTAAGGTCATCCAATCAGTAGCCAGGTAAGATGCTATTTCTACACATTGCATTTAAGTCCACAGATCAGACGGCTCTAATTGTGCTTTATTCATACAACTGGACAGTTTTTTTTCCCAGCCATGCTGTATGCCATGGAAAGTGTTTTCTGTGGAGTTGACTGAACATTCAGTAGAGCTTCTTAATTTTTTCACTGGATAATTTCACACACAAGTCTATGTATTAGTTAATTAACCCTTTTAATTCCACCATCACGTTCGTAGTCCTATAAGGAAATTTTAATCCCGGCATCCATCAAATGGCATAACTGTATATAGTAATTGTTTTATTAGTATCATCAACCGGAAGTATAGAAATGCTGTTGATTAATATGAATCATTCATAATCATACCTCCCCTGCCCTCAGATTTACCTTTAAAAGGAACATTTTGCTACTAGGCTGTTTGGCACATTCCCTTTCAGTCAAAGTATAGGATATCATGGCCTGTGCATCCAGACCATAGATTGCACATAAAGATGGATGATATGACAGCTCTACAAAAGTGAATCTAAATCATCTTCAACCCCTGGTGGCTGGTTGTACTATAGATCATTAACCCCACAGGCGACATTATTGCAGATGGAATATGGACCAAACTAAAAAGTCAAATAACAGATGTTTTCTGTTATTTTAGGTAGTTATCGCACCGTCTGTTCATTTTTGTGGTAAAATTATTTTAATTCATTATTATTTTATTATTTAATATTATAACAGTAGGGTGAAATGTCATGATTGGCAGCTGAGACTGACTCGTGATTGGTTGACAGCACGTATCAGTGGGACCTCAATACATCACAATCACTGCTGTGAAGACTCTGGCATCAAGTTGCACAGTGGTGCCACCAGTATCCGGAAAACTTTAGCTTCATATCTGTACAACAGGACGAGGTGGAGATGCATCATCCATGTTTATTCACAGTCTATGTTCCAGACTGAATACGGTATGCAGAGATAATCAGGCTACTGGTAGCACCATGATCTTCCTTCATGGTGTCTTCAGTTGGACACGCAGGGTGTAATATCCCATACTTTGCGTTGTACCACCTTCCTCTTCTTCAGGGAACAGAAGTTTTAGTCGTAACATCTTGTTCGTAGTTGTGATTCTCCCTAAAAACCTTATTTCAGGTCGTCTCTCTATGACGAACCACTGCAAGAATAAGTCGGTGGATGGTGTGAGTTTTAGTCTCCTAGATTCATTCACAAATGGCTGCATGTGTATTAAAGGGTTGAGAAGATGAAGCAAAGTGTTCCTTTTATAGCCCCTCTATGTTTCATTTGGTTATATTCTCTCATCGGTTTGTTCCATTTGTTTGGTCGTTTTGTTTATTTTTGTTGTTTCTTTTCTCTGTCCCAATCCCTCATGGTCCCAATATGTGTCCATCATCTAGCAACCCCAGGTAAATATGGGTCAGTGAAGTGCAGCGACTCAGGCGTTGCTCTGTGTGTTCCACCGTTTGTGTTTCATTTAGACGAAAAACCACAACAACAAACAAACAACCTATCTCCCATTTTTACTTTGCTGTGTCCTTCATCACAGCTTGCTGATCCTAACATCACACATTCAATAACTGAGTTGAATGAATGCAGGGCAAAGAAAAAGGACAGAGAAATGTTTTACGTTTAGCTGTCTGGTCTGAATGAGTGAGTGAGTGAATGAATGGTAGAGTAAAGGTTGTAATCTTGCTCCCCTGCTTACTAAATCACCATTCCAGCAACATGCATCTGTGTGTATTAACACCATACAGATACAAAAATTAGCGTAACCAGCGTAGATAGAGGAGTTTCTTTGCTTGGCCTCCAGTTTGTTTGTCTCTACTAAGTTTTAATTAACAGTAGAAATCATGCTGCATTGTTTTTGCTGCCGTCATTGTTTGATCTCGTATGATTTGGTTTTGTTGTCAAATCCAGCGTAACCTAATTTCTACTGTAATTAACTTCTAATAAGACTTAACATGATGGAGCTTCTTTTCAGTCTAATCCCATGTGACATTAAGCAGCTGCCGGATGCATGAGGAAATATAAACTGAGGACTGTCTTGATCTAATTTTGTGTATTTGCTGCCTTCATCGAAATCGGTTGAAATGTGGTGTTGTGTGGCAGGCAGCCCCTTTGCAGACATGTCCAATCACTCATGTACCCAGGGTCATGTTAGTATACAGTAATTCAAAGCTTTGGAGTGTTACTAAGCTTTGGGAATGGCTGTGTTTGTGCCGGCTCGTAGACCTTAGTCACACTGTTTGATTTCCCTTCTTATTTCTAGTGTAGGTTTGTGTTTTGGTCTCCCTCCTTTTGTTGTGAACCGACACTATTCATAATAAGTGCACTTATATGTTCTCTTACAGCTATGCCAAAGGAGACCTGGATATTTCTTACATCACATCTAGAATAGCAGGTAGGATTGATACCTTCCATGAAACATACTACAGAATAATCCAGTGCCTACAGCTTGAATGAAAGGGATGTGACAAACAATCTAACAGTTACACATGCTTCTCGTGCTTGTGTGTCTGTCTTTGTGCAGTCATGTCCTTCCCAGCAGAGGGGGTGGAGTCGGCAATAAAGAACAACATTGAGGACGTCCGTCTGTTCCTAGATTCACGTCACGCTGGACACTACGCTGTCTACAACCTCTCCAAACGATCCTACAGGCCGTCACGATTCCACAACAGGGTATGACGTGTGTGTGTGCACCTCTTTAGTGTGTAGAACCAAACTCCCTTGTCCCAAATCCTCACTGTGAATGAGTGGTTTGTTTACACTGAACCAATAACAGCAGAGGTCTTCTGAGGAGGGTTACTTTATTCAGGGGTTTATCTTTCTTTGTTCACGTAGGTCTCAGAGTGTAACTGGCAGGTGCGTCGTGCCCCCAACCTCCGCAGTCTCTACAGTGTGTGTAAAAACATGCATCTATGGCTCAAACAAGACCAGAGGAACATCTGTATAGTACACTGTCTGGTACGTAACCTTACTAGACTACTGATCGATGGCTGTGTCCTCCCTCGTAAGGAGAAGGACAAATTCGGCAATGTCTCTGATTGTGACCTTTTCCTCTGTCTGTAGGACGGCAGGGCAGCGTCCGCCGTGGCAGTTTGCTCCTTCCTGTGTTTCTGTCGCCTTTTCACCACAGCTGAGGCAGCCGTCTACATGTTCTCAATGAAGAGATGCCCTCCTGGCATAGCACCCTCTCACAAGAGGTAGGGAAAAAAAAAAACACAGACATAAAATATATTCTGTGTTTATGAAAAAATACATGAGCCTCGTCTTGCTTTTGATTGTTGCAGGTATATCGAGTATATGTGTGACATGATGGCCGAGGAGCCCATCATCCCCCACAGCAAGCCCATAACCATCCGCTCCATCATCATGACGCCGGTGCCGCTGTTCAACAAGCAGCGTAACGGGTGCAGGCCGTTCTGCGAAGTCTACGTTGGAGATGAGAGGGTCCTCACCACGTCACAGGAATACGACAAGATGAAGTAAGATAACGCAGACAACAGGACGCCAAACAAATTCACATACATGGAAGAAATGTGGCTCAAACTTTTGCTTTCATCTCTTTTCAGGGATTTTAAGATGGAGGATGGGAGAGCGGAGATTCCACTCAATGTGTCAGTCCAAGGAGATGTACTGGTGGTGATCTATCATGCAAGATCTACACTGGGAGGGCGTCTGCAGGCCAAGGTACACACACACACACACACACACACACACACACACACACACACACACACACACACACACACACACACACACACACACACACACACTTACACACACTTACACACAGGCTTGACTGGAAATGAACCCACAACCAGAGACATAGCAGATAGCATAGTTGCATTCATTGTATATCACATTTTGAATTCCATTCTGTTTCAGATGGCATCCATGAAAATGTTTCAGATCCAGTTCCACACAGGCTTTGTGCCCAGAAATGCGACCAATGTCAAGTTTAACAAGTGAGTACACAGCCCTGATCCATGGAAACAACGGCACTGCTCCAAACTTCATACTTCCTTCTTGGTACCATAATCTTTTCTAATAAGACTGGTGGCTGACTCTTCTGTTGTAGAGGTCCAACCACAGTTCTTAACGTTTACATCAACATCAGTAGTAAGAAGTACTGCTCTTATCAAGCTTGTAATGTGGTCTCTCTGTTAACTTATTTCTCATCTACCTGTTCCTCCTGTCAGGTACGACTTGGACGCCTGTGACATCCAGGAGAAGTACCCGGACCTGTTCCAGGTGAACTTAGACATTGACATGGAACCCAGGGACCGACCCAGCGCTAAGAGCCCGCCGTGGGAGAGCTTCCAAACCAAGGGCCTCAACCCCAAAATCCTATTCTCCTCTCGTGACGAACAGCAAGAGATCCTCAGCAAATTCGGTAAGTGACATTTGTCTCCATCCATTGCTCAAGCCATTTTGGGGGGAAAGTTATTTTACAGTTTTTCCAATTCACTTCTAAATATGAACTTTATATTAAACCTCATTCACTGTAGGTAAACCGGAGCTGCCTCGTCAGCCAGGCTCCTCAGCATTTTATGATTCAGAGGCGTCTCAGCCGGTGCAGACTCCAGACGGCTCCAGTGCAACAGAACCAGAGCCAGAACCAGAATCTCCCGGGAGCACAGATACCAACGCTAACAACTTCTTCCAGACACTGGATTGGGAAGGTACGTTCTTGTAAAGCTCCACTTGCCTTTAACATTCTTTAGTATTCTGGTTAATATCCTGCTGTCTAAACAGGAGAGAGAGAGCTGTGGAGCTATAAAACAGTATGTAACCTCTCGATTTCCCCCTCGGAATGATTCCAAAGAAAAAAACATTCCTTTAAGATGCCCATAATTTCTTGTATGTGTAGATGTGAGCGGCCCCCAGGACGCCTCAGACAGTCAAGCAGGGGGATCCATGAACGAACAGGAGGACATGAGTGATCAATCAGAGGGAGAGTCCTACTCCTACTCTGCCCCCGGGGGGGAGCCGCTGTCACGTGACCCCAGCGAACCACTATTTGATGCTGACTTTGAGGTGGGGAAGTCTTGCATGGCTGATTATAGCATGCCAGTAATACAGTAAGGCGTTCTTTTCTTCCTCCATCACTTCACTAATGTGAACTCTTCCTGGTGTCCCTATCTCCCCCTAGACTCCCCCCCCTGCCGCCCAGGAAGCTCCTGTCGGTGGCACAGCGGATCTCTTGGGCCTCCACTCTGACCCTGAGCCTCCCTCCGCGTCCTCCACCTCCTCCTCTGCTCCTCAACAAGGAGTCCAGGGAGGAATGAAAGCTGCATCCAGCAACAGCGACCTCCTCAACGATCTGTTTGCACCCCCTGCTGGTCAGACCGGAGCAGGGCAGGAAGACTTGTTCTTCACTGAGACCACACCAGACTCAAAACGTAAGGCTCCAGGCTTAATACGTGACGATTGCACTATTGTAAAAATCTTCCAGATGTCTTGAATGTGTTTTCTCCCCCCACTCCATGTCTGTGTTGCAGCCACGGGCGACCTGTTTGATCCGTTTGGGATGGGGTCCGGCTCCGGTGTCGGCTCCAGCGTGGGCTCGTCTCGGCAGGCCTCCGGACCGGACCTGTTTGGAGACTTGTTGGGTTCTGATAGCTCAGCCACCAGCGGGTTCAGTTCAGGTCACAGTAATCCCACTCCAGCTTCCAACACCAGCCTCTTCAACCTCAGTAAGTTGGACATCACTCAGCATTAAATCTGTCACAACTGTCCAATGTTCTTCTGACGCCTCATCATATCTCAGTGTCTGCGACCCGGAGATATGATGATCGATTACACCTTAAAACAACAGCTTCAAAATAAGGTTGATGGTTCAACGTGTGGAAAAGAGAGAATGTTTCCTCCTTCACTCCCACTCCTCAGCCTCAATGTCTTTTTTTGCTCCATGTTACTTTGGTGAACGGGTACAATCTCCTGTGAGAAGAGCAGAACTGACTTAAAAAGACTTAGAAGTTGTTGAAACTTTTGAAATATTAAGAATTCTAAACCATGGATCATGGGCTAATCGATGTCTAATCGTAACATCTTAAAGAATCAGAATTGGTGATACTTTGGTCCTTTGTGTCTTCACAGATAAGCTTGTAAATGATGCCCCAAAGATGACATCATCCGCCAGCCAGCCGGACCTGCTGGGCGGGTGGGACAGCTGGGCAGCCGGCACCAAAACTGGCATGAGTAGCACCAGCAGCAAACCCAGCTACACCAGTACAGGTAGGTGGAGGAACATTGTGGAGCTGATGGTTTACTGATCCCTATAAGTCTTCAGTGTTGCCTAGAAAACTGTAAACCTCAACAGTTCTAACTCACTTGTTGTCCCTCTGCCTGTAGCTGCTGGTGGGTCGTCCATGTCAAAGGCCAAGTCTCAGACCTTTGACCCCTTTGCCGACCTCGGAAACCTGGGTTCCAATTTACCTGGTAAGTTCTCCTGCTCAGATATTCAGTTAGCAGTCTTCCAGGAAGGGAAAGTGTACCGTTGTTAACTAACTATCATTCCTCCATGTTTCAGGACCTTCTTTTAGCACGAAGGCTCCTCCCTCCTCTGCTTCCTCCTCCACCAAGGCTCAAGGGCAGCCCTGGCAGTCCGGTAGAGCCGCCGCCGCAGCCCAGGGCAAACCGTGGATTTCGGGATCGGGATCCGTACCCAAAGCATCCTCAGCATCTCAGCCTGCAGCCGCACAGCCCATCAAGCCTAACTACAACCTCAGCTTCTCTAGTGTCATCGGCGGGAGAGAGGACAGAGGCGTGCGTGGGCCTGGATTCGGTACGAAACGCTGAGTAGAGGGGAAGTGATTTGATGCTGGAGTTGTGGATCATGCAGGAAGTGTAGATATAATATCAACCACTTGAAAAAGAGATTCGATGCTGCAGCTCGACATCATTTCATTCAGTTGTTTAAGATTATCACAGAAAGTTAGGATGTTGTTTCTTCAATCTTCTCCAAAAATGCCTCATCTTGTGTAACAAAGTCTGCGTGCATCTTTTTATTCAAACACAATTTCCTGTCAGACTCCTCATTTCTCTGTGCCGTGTTGTGAACGCAGGCCCCAAGCCGAAGGTAAAGCAGGACGATTTTGAGGACCTGCTGTCGACTCAGGGTTTCGCCTCTAAGCTTGATAAGAAGGGACCAAGGACCATCGCGGAAATGAGAAGACAGGAGATTACAAAAGACATGGATCCGCTCAAACTGCAGGTAACAAACTGAAAGCATGTGTGGGGGACGTGTTATACACACGCTGCTCGAAACCCATTCCTGAGGAGATGAAATGCAGATATGATGCAGTGCCTTGTGGCAGGAGGTGGATCAGTTTGATCTTTAGATAACAATACATCTTGATCTTGCAGTGATAGTCTGTCTCACATTGAGGTTACATAGGACAGGTCATTCACCTCCAGTGGCAGCTTCCTGGCGTGAGTGTGTGTAATAGAAACATACCTCTAAGTTTTCGTTTTAAAACACATCACTGTTGCCACGGTTTTTACCTTCCGTCCACACTACTCTGGAGATTTCGAGCCTCTAAACTCAGGAACTTTTGAAATGCTGCTGGTCCTGTTTTAGTTTGGAAACGATGATGCAGTCACCTGCAATCGCTTCCTGGTCGATCTTGTGAGTCACTACTCGATTATCAGTGAATGAAGACGTTGTCAACACTCAATGTCTGTATCAGTTCCACCTCATTGTTGGTCCAAGAAAGAAAATACCTCACCTTACTTCTGCTGCTCTTCAACTGCACAGTAGATGGTTACTTTCCAAAAGGCTGATTAGAGAGGCCAACATGGCAGCTTTTCTCGTCTTTGTAGTGCCAGACAATGTTTGCACTTGCCCTGATAAAATAATATTAACGTTTGTTTCATTGTCCTGCCGCATCAGATCTTGGATTGGATCGAAGGGAAGGAGCGAAACATCCGCGCGCTGCTGTCGACGCTGCACACGGTGCTGTGGGAGGGAGAAACCCGCTGGAGGCCTGTGGGCATGGCCGACCTGGTGACCCCCGACCATGTGAAGAAGTACTACAGAAAGGCTGTGCTGATTGTCCATCCAGATAAGGTACAGTGTTAACACGCATTCAGCCGGGTCAGGAACAACAACAGACGCTGATTTGAGGATTCAAACGTATACCCTCCCTCTCTCCGCAGGCGACAGACCAGCCCTATGAACACTACGCTAAGATGATCTTCATGGAACTGAACGACGCCTGGTCAGAGTTTGAGAACCAGGGATCCAAAGCACTCTTCTAAAAGCCTGGTCTGGATCCCAGCTCGACTGGACTGGATTCGGCCTAACCAGACAAGGGGTTAGACCGGGCCAGATAAGACAGGACTGAGCCCACATTGGGCCTTAGGGGGCAAAGAGCCTCTGAGAGGTGTCCTCTCTACCATTCCCTTCACTCCCTTATTCCTTCTTTACGTTCTTCTGTTCCTACAGTCAAGGAAAAAAGACCTTTTGTTTCATGCCTGGCTGTAGTTAAAAAAAAATAATCCTCACTGGTTATTAAAGTGCCAGTTAAATGTTGTGATCGTTCTTAAACTCACTGCCTACCTGTACGACTGCCTGAGTGGTGCTGCAACGGAAGGAGGAACGGGTGACAATCACACCAAGAAGACACGGTGGGAAAGAAATAGGAAAATAGAAAGACTTTTGAAACTACGCAGATGATTATCAACACAGTGGTATTCCGATTAAAAACAAAAAATAAGATTTATTTACCCCTCACTAATAAAATGCTGGAAATTTTGGCTGTGGCTTGTAGGTTTGTCATCTGTGCTTGGCACCTTTGCAGACAACCAGTCGTTTATTTTACTGGTAAAAAAAAATGGCAATTTTCAAAACATGATTTAAACATTTTGAAGCTCAGCTGCCTCAAAAAGTAACAAACATTGCTGATGAATCTCGGAACGTAGCGGCCACAGCAAGCGACGGACAGGAACAGTCCTGAACTCTTACTGCAGAATATCTGAGGATAAAACACGTCAAAACTTTTAAAGTGCTTCTGCTGCACCTTTTGGGGTCAACGCTTGGTCGGGGTTTGAGCCATTTCCTCTCCAGAAGGACGAGACGATTGCCTGCTGAACACTACTAGTGCTGCTTGTACCATTGCAGTTATTGCTACACACACACACACACACACACACACACACACTGCTCAGGCTGATGTGAAAACCTGCATCCTGAACTCCTGACGACGGAGCTGAACTTCTTTCGGAGCCCCATATAAACCCAAGCGGGCCGTGTGTTGTTTTTTGAAGTGCTCTTTGAATTCCACCCACTCGGGCTACACCGTGTAGCGTCGCGACTGCATGCTCTCCCAACGACAGGGGGTGGGCGTGTTTGATTCCCAAACCAGGGTAGTCCCAATGGGCGGTGGCTCTTTTTTTTTTGATTTTTTTTAATTGAAGTGCTCTTTTTCTTGTAGCAGAAACTGAGTCTACCTGAGGGGCAGATGTCTCTGCCTCTGCCTCTCTCACAGCTTGTCACTTCTGAAGCATCTCCACATGGCCATCCTTTATAACCCCCTCTGTTTGTCTCAGTAAACCTGAGCCTCGTTCAGTGGATGGTCAGTTTATAGGAGGAGATCAAAAAGAGAAGAGAGAACATGGTGATTTAATCTGGTTTTATTATTTTTGGGGGTGGGGGCTCCTGTGTTGAGCTTTTTTTTTTTTTTACTTATCACATTGATTGTAAATATAAAAACATCATCATCCATCAAGTGGCTTTGTTGAGATTACAGCCTGTGTGAGTGGGTGTGTGTGAGTCTGTATGTGTGAGTGTGTGTTTCTGGAGTAGACAATGAAACCATTGTTACACACGATGCTTTTCTGTCACAATCTTTTCTTCATTAGCTTCATTATTTCAGCCACGTTTGTTTTTTGTTTCTTTCCAACCTATTTTTTTTTTATCGTTTCACATTTTACCTCATGGACCAATCGAATCACCTGTTTTCCTATTTATTATTGGGTTTTTTTTGGGAGTGTGGGGGCGTTATGATGACATGTATTCATGCATATTGATGGCACAAGTAAAAGAAGAGAAAATCAGATAATATATAAGTGGAATGTGCTGAGTGCAAATAGGACAGTTGTTGGTTGATCACAGCCTCTTGTCGCTTGTTTCATTCCAAAGCATCTATTATGAATACGAATGTGCTTTTACAAATATATATATATCCTCTCTGTTGTTATGTGGTATGTGTTTTATCATTTTTTCTTTTTTGTTTCGTTCTTTTCTGAAGTCGTTCCTTCTGTTTTGACTTTTTGCTACAATTCCAACACGAGGGGCCAGTAAAACCTACGTAAGACGCTGGAAAAATAAAATTAAAAAAATCAACTAACGCTTGAAATTCAGTTGAAACTCTTGACAGCGTGATCATCAGTATAAAGAGGGAGGCTTGTAAAACCACGTACTGGCAGTGTTTACTGAACCAAATTACATCATACTAATATGAATGTAGATTTCAATGCAAAAACAAATAAAACTCTTTTGATCTGAGTTAAGGAGTTTGGTGTTTCTTTGTCCTTATTGATGATTACCTTCAACTCTTATTGGTTTGTTTGTCAGCAGGATTAACAGACTACTGAACAGATTTCCACAACTTGGAAGGATCGGACATGGGCTGAGAAATAATTAAAAGTTTGGTCTGGATCCTGGAATTAGTTTTAACATTTTAGGGAATAATTAATTATTCTTGATTTAAAAAAATTAATCTGGCACATTTAAGGAACTGATATCTATGAGTGTAGTTTGGTGCAGCTTGATTTAGTTTGAGGGAGCTGGTGGAGGTATGTGCTCTGAGTTATATACATGTATTGATTATATATATATATGAAGTAATTTCTGTTCTTTGGCCTCATTAGAATAACATGTTAGTCTCATTCCAGTTCTGGCTTTAATCATCTTCATGTAACATTTACTTTGGTCAGTATGTATTCACTCTGTCTCATCAGCTATTTTTTTATTTTTTTTAAACTAAGAACCAAGCTGTTAGTTAATTGAAGATTCTTGATTAACAATTGACTCAAAACCAAAGTACACCATATGTTGTTATTTCCCCTGACAGACAAGAGTCTGGGCTGATAGTCATTTAGCTTTCTTTGCCCCCCCACTAAAATTTATTAAAATCATTTCCCATGAGCCAGAAAACCAAGGAGTTACATCAGCAATGGTTTAAGATCAGTCATGTAATAAGAGGATAAATCAGAAAAAGATGATCTCCTACAAATCATCTTTGAAAACTAAAGATCTGGTCTAGAAGTTAGGCTGAATATACTGTATCTAGTATTTATATATATAATACAATACTTCTTTCCCAACAGCTCCAGCTCCCACTGTGACCCTCAAAAGGTTAAGTGGTATAGATACTGGATGGATATGTATATAAATTGATTTCTTCATTTTTTAAATGTATTTGTTTCCCCAACAGTTTGTGTCAGTGTATGAAAAGTAAACACATAAGCCAGCATCACGATGAACTACAGCTTTATTTCAAAGTTGGATTTAGTCAGACCATCAAACAGCCAGATTACAGACTTCGAACACAACTGTATCACATCATATGTTCTATACAAAAATTAAAAAAGAAGAAAGTGAGGGGGGGAAGGCAAAAAAAAAAAATAAACACCTCGAGTTCCTCCCTCCACAGCCGCCATTTTCCCAGAGGCCACTGGCGCCAGAAAACCCTCGTTTTTAAGCATCGGACTAATGTAAGCAGTGGCTCTCAGGAGGCAGAGAGGAGAACAGAGGAGGGGAGAGGCTCGAAGCTCCGACTCCAGGTAAACGGGTCAAGAGCAAAAAAATCTGTGATTCTGAGATGTGACAACAAGAAAAGTGTGAACACAGGCCCAAGTGCAAATTAGCCACTTCCATCCCTGCTACAGTGTTCACATGCATTGAGTGTAGATGCAGAATGGAGGCAGACGTTCTCGAGAGGAAGGAATATATAAGAAATACCAGGCGCTGCCGTTTATCTTGCTCTAGGGATCTCCATCTCTCAACAACGTCTGCTTCCGCTGCTCAAAATTCACCGTACATGCCTTTGGGGGAGAAACAGATTTAAAAAAAGGAGCCACGATATGTTTGTTTCCGTTTTTGCAAACTAATAACAGTCTGTTCTGCTGCATCAAATGCAGCATTTTTGGGGTTTTGTTGCATCTGGTTTGGTGTTTTGACGGGAAACCAGTGCAGGAAAGGCACTTCAAAGTGTGGATATTCCTTCGATTTCCTGACGGCTCCGTTGCAAGCCCTAAAAAAAAAGAAAAAGATGAAAAAGCTCAACGGCTGGCTGACTCCATTTAGAACTCCGAGTCCTCAAAATGACAAAAGGGGAATCTGGAATTTAAAGATCAACTGTCAGATCAGCTGTAAAAACACAGGTCATCTATGTGATAATGGGTTGATTCAATATCGGGAGCAACTTACAAAGACTGTGTGGCTCTAGCCCTCGATGGAGACCTCTGGAACAATGTGTCCATTCAACGCTGTCTCCACTGACATCTCCTGAACAACAGAGGACATCAGATCGGGTGAGATCACAAGCATTGGCAAGTGAAACAAGTGAATTAATTATGTCTCATTCTACTCCACAACAACGTTTACAGCTCTGTCGTTTGTCTTTAATTGAATGTCTTTACCATTGTTGACTTGAGCTGCATAGAGTCCACAGTGAGCTGCATCTGACACGGCATGTCACACGTCTCTGACTTCAGCTCATCCAGACATTTCTGCTCAGCCAGGGCATCCTGGGAAAGACACGGAGAAGAGAACGGTGGTGTGTGTTTTAATAGCTATAGTATGTATATAAATGGATTAGCCAGTCACCAAGACAGTAACTTACGATGATCATTTCCAATACAGGGGCAGCAGCAAGCTCAGGCTCAACTGCAAGCTCAGGGGCCGCAGCAAGCTCAGGCTCAACTGTAAGCTCAGGGGCCGCAGCAAGCTCAGGCTCAACTGCAAGCTCAAGAACAGGCTCGGGCTCAAGAACAGGCTCAGGCTTGAGTTCAACCTCAACCTCGAGTTCAACCTCAACCTCGGGTATAAACTCAACCTCGGGTTTAAGCTCAACCTCGGGTTTAAGCTCAACCTCGGGTTTAAGCTCAACCTCAGCGGGGGTCACATCCATAGGCTCCGCCAGGGCGCAGGGGGCATCAATCACAGCCACAATTTCCTGAACACAGCAGAGAGAGGAACAGGTTAGAAACTACAGACAGAAAATTATCATATAATTGAGCATTTTGTGGTTGATGACACTGATTTAACATCCAAAGACCAAAACGACCTAATTTATGTTGAACCTTCAAAAGCTGAGTCTTACCTGTTCGGTCTCTGTTGGTGCGGGTGTAGCATCAATTGACTCAAACTGGAGAAAGAGAAACAATTTAGCAAAACTGTTCATTTACGACAGATACAATGTTAAATAGATCAATAGCAGCAACAATGGCTGTTTATATTTTGTAGCATTTTCCATTGTTACTGTTTCTCATCTTATGTCTTTAATACCATTTAATTTATTTTGAAATTTTACTTTTTAACTCTTATTTTATATATTTTCATATTGTATGTTTATTCATGTCAAGAATTTGTCATGTAACTTTTTTAATCCTAAAAGCACATTTAGTCCAATTACATAAAGACACTACAACGCATTTGTTGCAGACTGCCACCTGGTGGACACAGGATTCATGTACCGTTTCAGTGGATAATCTGGATTACAGATGCAAATGAAATGTGATTTAACATGTGTCACTCATCAATAAACCCAGTGATAAACATCTGGGTGTCGGTCTCACCTCCTGGGCAGCGACGGACTCGGCAATGGCGACCTCCACTTCGATGGCAGAGTTTGTGACAACAAAGTCATCAACAAATGTGTCAGCAGGCGCCTGAGGGAACCAGAGGGGGAGATGTTCAACCCAATAAGCACACAGTATAAAGTCAAAGCATAAATGTCTGATTTGGAGAAAAGTAACGCATCAGATCTGAAATTTTTACCTCAATGACTTCAGCTACGAGAGTTTCTTCCACCAGAGCCTCAGGCATGGCGGCTGGAACCTGGAGAGACAACAGGTTCGGTCAGGACGTCAGTTTGCATAACACATGTTGAGTAAGTGTTGCTACTCATTTAAAAGTTACTTTAGAAACTAAAGTAAAATGTGTAAAAATTAACTTCATAAAGCTTTTCTTACTGGGGGAAGATTTAAAAATACTCACCATTGGGATTTCCACCGATGCAGGAACATCCTGATGTAAACAAAACAAATAGGTCATAATGTGCCTTTTGTGTTTGCTATTAAATGTTGAAATTGAATATATGACATTGCATGCTCAATAACTAATGAAACATTTAAGACGCATGCTGCACACTATCTACCAATGAAATGTAAAAAACACATTAAACTTTTATCACTCTACATTCTCCGAAAGACAGAAACTCGAGAGAAGAGGGGGAGGAGGAAGATTGTTTTATCAGCGTGGCACCTCTGCGAGTGTAACGGGCTCAGCAAGTTCTTCAGGTGCCTCTTCTTCAGCCAACACTTCTACTTCAGCGTCGTCCTCAGCTGCAGGACTGACGACAGCTTCAGTCATCTGTTCAGGTGCCTCTGCGATTTCCTCCACGGCTTCAGTTTGTGCTTCTACCACGAGCTCCACTGGAGCTTCCATTACGGGCTCTAACGAGGTGGTTTCTTCTGTGACGGCCACTTCGACTGAGACTTCCTCTGCCACGGGCGCAGCCTCTGTTTCAGTCTCGCAGACATCATGCGTCTGCACGAGCGAATCCAACACAGCACACATTAAATAACCATGCAACGTGCAACACCCTGGACAGACAAGATGACCAATCTACTGTGATGTGGAGCCATGCAGACGTGAAAAAAGCTCAGCCTTACCTCTACAGTTTCTGTGGTTACGACTGTGGCTTCAACCGACTGCAGCTGCAGAACCAGAAATGAAAAAACTGTTAAGACTAGAATGATAAATTGATAAAAATGGACAAATAAATTAAGTCATTTTAAAATAATGCCAAATTTGAGCTTTTACGTCAATTGCAGCACTTCTATCACATCAAATCCCTTATTAACTATAATTCTGTGGTTTTTGGTCAGTAATGAACATGACATTTTAGAGAAATGGCCCAGAGGCAAAGTGTGGTTGTTTGTTTTGAAGTTCAAGTCATAGAAACTTTTACACACTTTTCCACTCAAAAGGTTTCTTTCTCTCTTGTCCAGTTACCGCTGCCGTAATCTCATAAAACATGAGGAAACTGTGACTAAGCCTTGTTTTAACCTTTGTCGTCACTTCCGTAGCGAGTTGGTCTGACATATGAGCAAAACCCCCACAGACACGCGTTGCCAGAAAAGTAGAGATTTGTTGCTGAATCACTGAATGCAGTCTACTGTGCTCCTTTAATAAAAGAAATGAGACGAGTAATTTTCGGCTTTATTTATTTGGAAAAGTTAAGCATGTTCTTTTTTGCGGCCATTTTTTAGATTTTCCAGAAAAACCTGAAATGTATCCTCCAAAACTTACAGCAGTTTCCTTTAGACTGACAATGTGTTGTTCTGTTCTACGTAGAGCTGCTTTTAAAAAGGCACATCAGGTTGCTGCTGTAAAACCCTGTTCACTTAACGCAGGACTCACTGGAGAGGTGTCATGAGGAGTTACCCTCACTCATTCACACCTGTTATGTGCCTCTGGCGTAGAGATACTGCCTGAACAAGTTTTTGTTGTAATTCTGCAGGCGTTTGTTTCCGTGCATGAATGTTGAACATGCAGCTTTTCATTTGCAAACAGACTATGAACTATGGGGTGTCTACAATAAATCTCGCTGCTGTGAGTGTGCGTCTTACCTCAGCCTCTGCTAGAGCTGCCTCTGGAGCCTCAGCTGTGGGTGTAACCTGTGAGAGAGAGAGTTTATTCATGAGTCAGCAAAACAATCATAAACGTATCTAATAAAACAATAGCTGGCAACAAAACGCCTACTGGGATACATTATGTATTTACAGGTAATTAAATATGCTGCTGCCGTGATCCTGTTTTGACTTTTTTCTTCAAAGGTCGAGGGGCGCAAACAGCTGTCCTAAAAATGTGCCAGGAGCAAAACGACCTTTAAAAGAAAAGTTTGTCGGGCAAACTGCAGAGAGAGAATCTACTGAGACTCAGCAGGATTACCGTGTCCAGAACAGGAAACGCTTTCCAGAACGAGAATGTTTTCAGACTATAAATTAACTGGCAGCGAATGCACCAGCTCCCTTAAGTGTGATTTGCATGTGTGTGAGAGAAGGGGGCAGGCACGTTATATACTCTACAGGAATGTTGCGTCCAATTGCACAATGGGAAGCTGTTACGCCCTCATCTCACAAAACCTAAATATTCACCTCATTAAATCCCCTATTCCAAAACACACTTGAAAGAAATTCAAGAGTGTGACTTCATTGTTATTATTAATATCTAAATATAATATAAATAAGTATTTTCCAGACTCAAAAACTGCTCTTGATAATAATAGAAGTCACTCATTTCACATATTACAGCCTTTGCCATTGATTTGCTGGAACCACTGGCAGTAGCCAACATGGCCACTGGTGGCCTCCACTGTGCAGCCAAGCGTGTTGACTGAGCCACAGCAGCAATCATAGGGGGCAGCGCATAAATATTGTAAATCTCCACAGTCTGACAGTAAATTATTCAGCCTGCGTTGTACCAGCGCTTCTTCAATGTAGGACAAGTCCAGAACACGCAGGCGGCTTCAGCCCGTCAGGAACAGGCTGAACACTCACTAGATAGAATATATAAAACAGTAGAGGTGTGTAAAGTCTCACAAAAGACTTTAAACATCTATTCTTGTTCTACTGTGGGTGAGGAGTCAGTTTCTGTGGGACTTAAAACAACTTTTGAACAAAAGCCAAGTAAGCAAACAAGTGTGCACGTGTGGTTGAGCAGGGTAAAAGTATATATAGCCTCGGAGGGACGTATAGGGGAGTGAGCCTATAGACTATAGGCCTCCCTTCTCTTGACACACGTGTGGCCACATACAGTAGACACACCCCCCCCAGTCTGCCCCAGAACACTCTGTACCAAACTGATCTGCACACACATCCTGCCCCGCACGCCCCACTGAAAGACAAATTGAGCACAAACCGAGGCTGATCTGGGAACAGCTCCACTTCACGCAGGCCGACAGTGAACCTACAGTTAACGCACGGAACTTTATGTTCCAACTAGATTCTGGCACAGACGCCAACACATACAGATTCTCACTCTGGCCTTTTTTAGAATCTCTGACGACCAACGAAGACTTTAAAAAGGGGGGATGCGATTCTGCAGTTGACACAGAAACATAACAAATTAATATATTTATACAAAGGCTTTTCTTTTAAATTAACACTGTGTCTCACTTCCTATATCTTCATCTTTAATTCAGTTTTTCCCACTTTTTAATTTCTGTGATAAAATAAAATATGCAAACCAATCATATGCTAACGTGCACCTTCACTGTTGGTGAACTGGATGCACCCTTCACTAGAAGTCTGTCAGACTTTAAAAAGGTTCTAACAGCTGTCTGTGAGCTCCTCACAAATACCAGGGTCTGAACTACACATTTCTACTGACAGACCCCCCCCCCCCACGTCCAAACATAGAAATCAATAGTCCGTCTCCTCCCTCTACTCTAAGCAACGAGGAGGACACGTAGATGAACTCATACACGTGCTGATTAGACGAGCCACTATGAGCCAATGGGGGGCCATAGGATAGACTGAGAGGAGGAGGAGGGTGATGGAAGAACGGGGAGACAAGTGGTGGGAGGGAAGGAACAAATGGCGAGAGGAAGAGCAAATTTACAGGAGAAAGCCACGAGTAACCAGGAGGGGGGGGTGGCAAGCTGGTACAAAATGTTCAGCCTCGGCCCGGAGCCGCGCCCACCCCCCTTTCAGGCCACAGAGAAATAACAACATGACTCCGGATTGAGCGGTGGGTTTACACTCACCTGACTCTCCGTGGTGACATCCAGGAGTGGATGGGCCACCGGCTTCTGGCCCCGGAGCCAGCTGAACACAAGCCCCATTGTGGCCTACACCTACTTGGTGGCACAGAGGGGCCGCAAGTGCAAATTGGCTAAATATCAAAGTCAAGTTGAAATCTGAGAAAAAGTTCATAAAAGTAGAACTAGTAGTATAAACAAAACTGCAACTGCTTTTTGTTTGCGGTTTAGTTTAATCTGAACTGACAAATTTTCAGTGTCTGAATGTGGCCCTGACTGCGAGCAGTGAAGGAGCAGACAGAAAGCAAGGCGAGAAGGGAGAGAGAGGGGAGATGGGAGGTATGGTGGACGGGAGGAAGGGGGGAGAGGAGGGAGGTTGAGACCAAGGCGCGGAGGGGGTGGATACTGGCACGGCTCAACAAGTACACAATGATGTGTCGCCCATCTCCTATAGAAGCGTCTTTAGTGCTCCTTTGTAGACCAGTGGTTAAAGAATAACTGTCCAAGGCTAGAGGCTGCAAACCAAACCTCCTAAATGACATGCGTGACCAGGGTGGGAGGATCCAAGCAGGACTGAGGGGGAAAGCGTTGGAAAAGGCCACTGATAACACCCCCACTTCTTTTACACTATAGACATAGGGGCCGCCGTGCAGCGTGTGTGTGTGTGTCTCTGGGCACACAGACGTACATGCATGTGCCGTTTGCACCTTGTGCGAGCGTCAGTCTCCAGGCTGAAACAGAACATTCTGTTCCCCCACACATGAGCATGATGAAACAGAGACCATGGTTTCACAGCTCGCTAATGACAGTGTTTAGCTTCGGGGGGTGTACGAACAATCTTGAGCAAAGCTAATTACGTGATATGGATCTACAGCAGATCTGGAGCGTGTGCGAAAACAATCACCAAACAGCCTCTTTAAAATAGCAGCAGAGGACAAAACAGCACATTTTTCTTCCAACTGTCATTAAAATTCAAAAGATCTCATTAAAAACAAGCAGTTCCATTAAGCAGAAAGGTGATAATGTAACACGACTGCTGAAGAAAGCTCTGTGCGCTCGCTCTCCTACTCTCCACCTCTCCGCTAAATGGAACATGTTGTTCCCTCGGCCCCTCACCCTCCCCCCACACACACCTCCCTTCAGCACAACCATTTCACCAAATGGCATCTAAAAAACCTCCAAACCACTCACACAAACCAAACTCACAAATATATAAATAGGATTATATACAAACTGCTCATACAAAGTGTCTCTATATAGCAGACCATAAGCAAATTGGAACCAAGTGATGTTCATTTCTCCAACATGTGACCAACACGCATGTAAAATGGTGACTGCATGCATTTCAACATGCTGAACCCAACACAGCTCACTGTACCAGAAGAAACCAGTTTGGTGAGTGGCCATTTCTAAAACTGGTTTTGCAATATGGCTCCAGTGATTTGGGAAAGTTCGACCAAATCTGAAATATGTTCCCGACCATGAATTAACAAACATTTCTTCATTTCCAATCGCCAACAGTCACATCAAGTGTAAAAAGAAACGTTCTTACCTCAGTTACTGGTTCTGTTTCAGGAATGATGGGTTCAGCTTCACAAACAACGTCAGCTGCGACTTCGGAAGGCTCAACTGTGATAGTCTCGACGACTGGCGCTTCTTCGATGACCGGCGCCGGCACTTCCACCGGGACTTCTGGAGTCTGTTCCAACACCACGACCTCAGGCTCTGGTGTCGCTACTCGGACTGGGACGGGCTCTGCGACGGGTTCTTGCACAACTGGTTCTTCTTTGGGGATCTCCACAACAGGTGCGGGGATGGGAACGGCCACTGGGATCTCCACTGGAACGGCGACGGGAACAGCCACTGGGATCTTCACTGGAACGGCCACTGGGATCTTCACTGGAACTGGTGTCGGCGCTTTAGCCGCTGGCTTTGCTGCAGGGGGCGCACTGACTGCGATCCCCGGGCTTGCCTTGACTGGTGGCTGGCCTGCATATTGCTCTTCGAGGGCTCTCCTCTGGGCTTGCTGCAAAAAGAAGAAGACACAAAAACAGTATTAGTAAATGAAAGTGGAATCAATTTAAGGAGACAAATCAATGTTTTTTTTTACACCTGAACCTTTTAAAGTTGGAAAGCGGATTGCGATCTTTCCACGCGAGTCCTTTGAGGGAACTTAGTGTGCCATAAACAAACAGAACTGAGTTTCTGAGTGTGTAAACCTGGTTGATAACGATGGTGAAATGCATAGAGAGCGTGGAAAATGCACGTTTAAGGGGTTTGAACGCTCCTGAGGACAGTGTTAAACTGCTTATGTTGTTGTCAGTCCCACTTCTATCAGCAGGAATACCAGGCATGCCACCAAACCCGGGCACTGTCCAGCATGTTTTTCAGCTCTGGACAAAAAACAAAACAAACCCCTCTGGCTTCAATGGAGGTTTTAGGAGCGCAGGCCATTGGTGGGTGGGGCTGAGGGTTTCTGGGAGTGGGCACAGCAAAGCTAGTTTGATAATGGGAGCCAATTAGTTGAATCGGAGCCATCCTGACAGGTCTGGTGAAGCGGGAAGGGAAACCGTGCGAGTCAGCACCAATGATGGGTGCCCCGCGGGCCAGACAGTGGGCCTAATCACATCATAATCAGGATATAATCAGGTTACAATCACTCCCCGAAAATGCTTTTGTTTGACCGACACAGCCCTGGAGCAGTACTGTAAGCCAATGGCGCAGCTAGCCCCAGTCAAAACAACCCCTCCCTCACCTTTGCTTTCACTCTCTTCTCCCACAAACAGCTCGCTGTGCCGAAATCCAAATATTACATCACATATTTAAACCTCAGTAAATCAAAAGGACTGAGGCTGTACCACGGAGGCCTAAACACTTTCAAAGTGAGAGTGCATGCGTGTCTCCAAGTGTCCGTCACCTCCTTCCTGTGCTCTGATGAACTCAGGAGAATGCAGATAGCAGCACAGTGTGAGTGACTTCACAGGGGCCACTTTTATCTGAGTGTCACTGGCAGACTGAGAATCAGGGGAGACTGTGCAGGCAGGCTCCGGTCTGGCAAAACCTGAGGCAAGACATTCCTCCAGTCCACACACACTACCAAATACAGTTGTGTGGTGTTGAGTCAGTCCGGCCAGCCAGCCCAGAGGCATGGGGGAAGGGCGGAAGGGGGTTGGAGGAAGAATGCGTTCGACTCCATGCTGTGAAGTCTCAGGAGGGCTGGGCCTCGAGGTAGACTGTAGTGGGGGAAGCAATTTATCAATTTCAAAGTTGAAATTGTTCAATAGGTTTGAAACAATGACTTATTCTGGTTGGAAAGTGTTTTTTTTTGGGGGGGGGGGGAACCTTTGCCCTCTGGCAAAAAGGAGCTTCTGTGTTAACTTTTCACTGTGTTTCCCCTCCCCCACTCCCACTCCCCCTCTTGGGCACTGAATGTTCAGAAGTAAAATATTTCTCAGTTACCTAAGAGAAGTGGCGTGGAGTCATATTTCATATACATTATATAACCAATTCTGCTGGTTCAGCATATTGAGAAATGAAATAATAGCAGTAACCATATTCTGCAAGTGTGTGGATGAGACATGGGGCCTAGTTTCTGCAAAATAAAATTTGTTGGGGAAAAAGTTCAAACTGTCCCTTTAACCGATTAACGACGATAAACCGAATATAAACCTTAAATCTCGATTCCGTTTTTTTTTTTATTCTCACAAAGCGCACCGTGAGAGCACATGGCGCACGTGAGGCAAACAGAAATGAGCCATCTTTTGTCTATTGTAGATAAATATAGAAGCATAAGCAAGAGTCGTGCAACTGGAACATAATCAATAGTTTAGATGTAGTGTTTTTGGATGCACATCAGTCTATTCTGGCGAGGTTTTACGCACAGAGCGTGGAGGGCCCCTCGCAGCAGAGAGCGTCGCGGGAGCTGCAACAACAGCGAGTAAATGTGTGCAGTCAAGTGAAGAATTACTAAAATTGAATAATTCAGAAACTGTGCAACAAAAAAAACCATCTGGTTTGTTTTTCCTCACCTTTCTGTTCACATTTGGTTTTACGCATCGATGCAAAACAGGTGTTTGTTGCAAAACAGAAAATATGCCTCCAAAGACACAATATGTCAAAAGGTGTTTGTGGCAAAACGTTGTTTTGGTTGCAAAACCCAACCTGATGCAAAAGCGGAATCACTAATTGCATTTTTACGCACAAACAATCTGGGATGGATCAGGGTCGCGGGAAAGTTTCTTTTATCTCGGAAGAAAAAACACGCTTCGAGACGCATGGATTCAAAACGCAAAACGGTCAGAGGCCATTTTCCAAAAGTGGACGGTCCCAACTTGTTCTATTGTTTCTGTTCTTACGAGATCCGGCAGGAATTCAACGATCGCGGTGAGGATAACGAGCTGTGGAGGGAAAAGTCGGTCGCCTGCCACCCACTTACCACCCTCCTCATGCGGCGCTTGTTCTTCTTCCTCTTGCTGGGCATTTTGGTGCGAGCTGGTGGAAACAACAAAGAAGCGAAGAAAAAAGACACAGGCAGAGGGATCGAGGGAACACGGGGGATGCTTATAAAGCCCCCGGTTCTCCCGACACCTTTGCCAATAACCTATGAGAGCGCAGGGATGAAAGATTGGAGAGGGGGGCGTGGACGCACGCAGACCCAGAGAGAGACCAGAGACTGGGGGAGAGGACACACCCCACCAGACACGTGCACGTGCGCGGCCACTCAGCGGGATGGTTGCATTAGTTTGTATATGAAGCGGCTGCAGGAGGTTGGTGTTATGCAACTACTGAGCGCCACCCCCTCTCTCTGATCATTAAAAAACAGTTTTCGAGCACATGGCGACAAATCCACATGTTTCTCTGTGTCTCAGGTTTTGACTGCTGGAGAGTTTCCCTGTCGCTGCAACAACATCACGTCTCTGTCTGTGTACAAGCAAAGTGAGATCTGGTTCTTCTGTGCAATCGTGCGCACACACATTGGGATAATGCATTCCACAGCCCCTTTGTGCAATGAGCAAATGCCCGCGTGGGTTCGACCCCCACTCCTAGTAATGTGTTTACTTTACAGACCTATAGGGTTTGAGCCACTTAACTCAGCAGGAGGATTTATCAACAGGGATAAAAAGATAAGATCTTGTAGGAATAGAACCACAATGGTGTGCATAGCCCTAAAGATAACCCAAGCCGAATTCTAACCCTTTAAAGAAAGTCTTCACACTCAAGGATTTCTGTTCCCAGGGAGGCTTTATGACCAGCATGTGACTGACAATACTTTAGTTACAGATATTTAACAGGAATGAGCAGAATATGTTTTTAAGTTTAAGTGGCATTTGACAAAATTACACACGTCCTGTAACCAGAACATTTTCGACCAACATGTCTCCACTTTCCCAAAATGTCCTCACTCTGTAACCTCTGCTCTCAAAATGGCAGACACAAAGATATAAGTGTAAACACACATGGTCTGCTCATGTGCAAAGTTTACCATTTAAATTCACATGATCCATATTTGTATTTGGATCGGCGACAAATTTCCCACACTCATAAAAATCTGTCCCATAACCAGTTTTGTTCCATCAAGATTCATGAATTATTCGCAGAGAAATCAATAAAAATTGTAAAAAAAACACCCCCTCTCACAATTTTTAGCAACGTGAGAACAAATTCCTTCTTCCCTTCCGTCAAGTTTCACAGTCATCCTTCCGGTAGCTTTAGCCTGATCCTGCTGACTAACAGACAAACACATGACAACATGACCTCCTTGCTGGAGGTAAATATGTGCAGCATGTTAAAGTCCACTATCATAAGAGCAAGGAGCAGCCACATCTGGCTTTTAAAGGGAATGGGAAATGGCACCGTGATTGGTTTATTGCATCTTATGACCAAATCACACACACACACACGCCTTTTCAAACATGACGTAGTGACTGTTAAAGTAGCAGACGTGGATTTGCGTGCACCATAAATAATCGTGCACTTAGATCGTTAAAATACAGAGTCAGTTCTTCGATGTACAGAATTTAAATCATGCTGTTATTTAATTATAAAAGCTGTTACTGAGAGAAAACCTTCACACGTGTGCAGACTCTCTTGTGTAGAAAACAATGTGTTCTTCTGTCAGTTCTTAGCAATCCGTTAAAATCCCGGAGCCGGGGAGAATAGTTTTCCTTGTGGTGAACGTATGATCCAGACAATAACAAGGAGAAAGCTTGTACATGTGTCTACGCCCCCCAACGCCTCCGGGCACTGCTTCCGCTGTGAGCACCCATTGTCTCCCAGCTCCTTGGGTGCAGCCATGCTCATACATAATTAAAGCACGGAAGAAATATATGTGTTATTCTGTCGTGTATGAAGTGGACTGCCATGAGCATGTTTCTATACGTCACATGTTGTGCAGTGAGGGGACTGTGTGGGCTGAGTTTATATTTATAGGAGGGATCTCAGTGTTTGGCTGTATATTACATTACTGTATGTATTATATATACAAACTACGTTGAGGTTGTACGACGTGGCAGTCTTGCCTGAAGGCTCCACTTTCAGTCACTCCTCCACTGTGTGTGTGTGTGTGTGTGAGAGAGGTGGATCACATGCTGTTTACATGTCCCCAGCATGTCTTTGTTGAACTGTTGATCTTTCCATGATAGTCACTGTGGCCCAAGATAACGTACAGCTGCTGCAGGAACTGAACCACTGACGCTTCTGTGACTGGGACGTTAACTGTAACCGCACAGCAAATATCAAAATAACTCCCGACACGTCCGTAAGCTGAGAGGATTCAGTGTGGAACCCCAAATACTTAGCAACTCATGTATTTACCCTTTATTTCTTTTATTGTATTGCATATTTCTCTTGTTTCAAACACGTTTAAACAAAAACATATAAACGAGAAAACAAGGAAAACAAAGAACATCAGCAGTCGTATCAAAAGAAGATAAAAAACTTGGGGGTTGTGGTTTGTGCAGCTATGCTTAATAAGACTTATATATTGATTTCGAGTCATTGTGGACAGCCAAACCAAATGTATGTATCCTCTGTGTTTACATGTTATTTCCATATATTTATAATTATAATTTAGCATGTTAGCATGTTTAGTTAGCATTGCGATAGAAATTCAGACATTTGTTTTTTGACGTATGTTGGACCAGTTTGAAACCATGACCTTGTTTTGACGGGAACATGCGGCACAGGAAAATGTTTTTATCTTTAAAAAAGTAAAAATCAGTTTTCTAACATTAAGAACACGAAGAAAAGTGACCATGAAGTTTAGAATGTATTGGACGACTGGAAATATCAGTGTGTTGGTGCCGCTTGATGAAAAAGACTAATGACTAATCCTGAGGGACACACATCACACGTCAATCATTGATTCAATCTAATTGTTTGAGATACAGTCGGTAACAGTCAGAAAGACACTGATCCTGTCAACTTCTATTATATTTAAAGTGGTTAGTGGGACTCTTTTGATAAGAGATTATTCTTATCACTTAGCTTTGTTGTCTCTTCCTTGCAAATGTCGATTGCATTTCCAGCGATCAATAATTAATCGCATGGCGTCCTGAGTGGATCAATACACAGCAGAGAGATGTGAACATGTTTACCCCGTCAGACGGGATCCGTGGGTTGGGGGAGTGTCGAACTCTCACTCAGGGGAAGATGTAGCTTCAGCGGTTGAGTCTTGTGACCTTTAAGAGAGATTTATTTTAAAAGTCATACATTTATTTAGCATTAAAATACAGTAACTTTGAAAGGGAAGGAAATTTTTGTCCTACAGTCACGCTTAATACATCATTGTATGTCGTCCCAAACTGCCCCGTCCACCCTGTTCACCCTGTTCGCCCTGTTCCCCCGGTTCACCATGTTCCATTGCAGCTCCCCCCGCAGCATCCCACCCATGAACGGCTCCACTGCTTCTGATCGCACCTGTCAACGGGTTTGATGTTTAGGTGAGATCATGCAGAGATGTGAAGTTATTTATTATTGTGGGTGATATTTTTGTACACATTGGCAAAAGAATATTTTATTTTTCACGCCTGTGTTTTTAAATTTGCCTGAATATTTAACAATGAAATATGGATGAACCATTAAAATACCAAATATCGATCGTATTGTATGTTTTCATTGTTACATTCAGCTCCAACTTCAAGACCTGATTTGTATATTCAGTCTTTTTGTACCTCGAGCTTGTGGATACTTGTGTCACATGACAATTTGCAGATCCTGAGTCACACTCAGAAATCAGGTCAGATAGCTGAACGACTGATTCAAACACATGCAGGGTCACACTGACGGTTTCAGAGTCTTAGCATTTGACACAATCTGCTGTGACACAAAACCTAAATATAAAGTTCTGGGACAAAGTCAAACTGAGCTAATTGTGAATAGAAATGTGTTCAAGCGATGCCAGAATGAAACACAGTCGGAACTTTGGACAAAACTGAGAGTGTTGTCTTGGTTTTACTTTGAAAACAACCATGCAAATTTATATATATATATACATACAGAGTGTGTATGTTGTTTTAATTTACTACATGATATCCAGAATAATACTCAAGCATCCCAGAGTTTATTTGGAAGACTGCAGGAAACAGCCGGCTATCAGCTGGTCGGACAGAATCACCATCTTTAAATAGGCACATGATCTTTACCTGTGCTGAACTGGGTTACCACACACACACACACACACACACACACACACACACACACACACACACACACACGCTGGAATGTTGTTCGTCAACAAACACCCTCCCAAGGTCAGCTCTATGGTTACCACCCCTGTTCCATCAATGCAAACCACACACACACACACATACACACGCACACACACACACACACACACACACACACACACACACACACACACACACACACACACACACACACACACACACACACACACACACAGCTATTTTAGTTTTTAGGTTTTCACACTTTTTGCCAGAACGTGACAGACGATACTTAAATACATCGTGGAACATGCAGCTTAAACAAAATGTGTTTTAGTTGAAGTGGTATTTATTCATGGATTGAACACTGAAGAAAGAGGGAAACGAGTTGTGGAGGTGAGAACATAACACAAACGTAATGTGTACAAACTTTATTTCACTTAAAGAAGAAGAACAGACGATAAATTCACATTCTCAAGGGATTTGCAGAATTTCCTACAAACATGTGACCACATAGGGCAGCTACATCTCTGAGTCAGAGGAGGAAGCACATAAAACCATGTTTCATCTAATAATCAATAAATAATGTTTCATGAGAAAGATTCCAGCTCCTCGTCTCGTAAAGATGAAACTTACTGACTTCACATCCTTCTGATTCCCTCCAGAGTCACAAACTCTCCTGGTTTGTCAACACCTCCGACCTTCTTGAATCCCACCAACAGCAGCCCACCCACCCACATACACATGCATGATGTACACAACATAGCGTGTGTATGGAACAAACTGTGTAGTCTGAAATGTGTGACTCTCTTCATTCTTTTTGCACATGAGGGACAATATCCTGGCCTCTGGATCACAAACAATTAGAAATCAACACTTTTTTCTTTTTTTAGAATTAAATTAAGTTAGGTATATTTTAAAATGACTTACAGGTTAGGGTTATTCAGATTTCACCACTCCCACAATAAACAGCATTTTGAGTGTAAAATAAAAACACCCAGTGGAGCGTATACGTCCTCCAAGGCCCAACAGTCCCCTTATGAAACCAAATTAAATGTGATAGATCTTGATTTTCCAGATCCGTGCCAAAAGGCCCATGGCCCATGTCCCATCTGTGTTTTCTTAATGCACCCAGATCCAGTTCCTTTATCTCCCTACAGGACACTACAGTCTGCTCCGAGACAAACTTTCTTCGTTTAACGTTAATTATCAGGTACCTGCGAAAAACCCAGAATGAACTTTCCCAGGATGGTGACCTGTGAGAAAACACCAGAGGGGGTGAAGACACTGACCAAATGGGTAACTGGTAGATGGGAACACTTCATATCACAAATCAACCTGTCGTGGACTTGCATTCCCCTTTTGTCTTCACGCAGCCCCCCCCTTTTTCATTGGGAGTCGATTGCGGGTCATTGGGAGGTGTTGACCCCCTCCCCCCGCCCCCTGTGAGTCATGTGTCCTAAAGTGTGAACTGTAGTGAAACTTCCTGGGGATGGAAGTCAAGACTGTTTTGAATGTTGCTGATAGGCGGTGTCTTAAACCTCCTCTTCTGTTCAGAGATGGTTTCTAGACAGCTTCCTTTACTCCTCTTTCAAACCATCTGTCTTCCCTGGCCAAAATGTGGACATTGTTGTCTTCAAATGAATGTCCCTTGTCCTTTAGATGTGTCCTTTAGAGAGGTCCAGCCACCCTACAAGTTATACCTGGGACTCCCAACAAGAGGTGAAATGTCTTCAAGAAACTCAACCAGGTCCAGTTGACCTGTTTTTAGGACTTGGGTATATCATGACCTGGAGAACTGAGAACCTCCACAGACATTTTCCTTCCACCAAGTTTTGTGAAAATGAGTTTGCTAGTTTTTGCGTCATCCTGCTGACAAACAAACAAAACAGGAAGTGAAATCATAATCTACTCGGCAACAATGACTTTATATGACTTGTTTCAGAATAAGTTCAGTTTAGTCCAGTTCAGTTCAGTCCAGTTCAGTTTGGTCCAGTTTAGTCCTTCTTCTTCTTTCTTCTTCTTTTAAAAGACTATGGCTGATCCTCACAAGACATAGATCCAAAGACTTGAATCAAGAAAACTAAAAACTTTAAAAGAACTAAAACGCTAATCAAAGCTGGATAGAACCCGTCCCCTCCTGCCACTGAGCATGTCGTGTGTTAGCATGTATCATGTATCTGTACTTACTTGTTTCACTGACATATAACATGAGATGCATAAAACTCACTAAATCCGCTGCAGGTCTGGAGCTACACACAAGTATCATGTTTAAACAACAGAAACAACGAGGCGAAGCTCAACCTGAGCTACCAGCCTGCTACCCAATGTCTTTAATTCCGTTCTGGTATTGGTTGCTAGCTGTAGTTCTTAATTTGCAGACCGATACCATTCTACCTAAGGAAAAAGAACCACAATTTGATGATCGGAACTACCAAGGCCGAAGTGAGCCACATTCTCTACATACCACTAAAAGGTGAACTGTAAACAAATTCTGCATTAGTATATAGGCATTGATATATTGGAGTGGGGAGGAGAAAGATAACTATACCGTCGTGTTTATAGCAATGAGGGCTGTCAATAAACAGAGGTCTGGACTGAGGTCAGACTTGTGTGGGGTCGGACCTGTCTCAGAACAAGACACGGTCGAGCGCCACACCTGTGCCACACCTAAAACTAATTCAGATTGAAAAGACAGACGATTCAAGCAATGGTTGATCTGCAACCTAATCTGGGATTAGTGAACTGAGGAAGGCTACGGCACTGACAGTGAGAGCTTAACTAGCCAGACACCCGTTGTTGAATGGCACAAATTAAGATGGACCATAACGTGCAGGACTGACAGATGAAGTAACTGACTAGAATAAAAAGACTGACAGAGACCAAAACTGACAACATAAAATATAAGATTTAAGAGGTCTGAATGGTATTTATTAAATACTAAACAATAGCGATTTGGAGATTGATTAAAGAACTTAAACTATATGGGTAATGGAACTGATTTGAGTAGTCTAATAGAACTTAAGGAACTATGGTGACACAAAGTCTGATAAGGAATGAAGGTGTGTGGAAACAAGAACCAAATTAGAGAGATAACAAGAGGAAGGTCACCCAGCTGACAGAGACAGAATAAATAAAATAAGAAAAATAGAGCGAGACGCCATCTGTGAAGGATAAAGAAACTAGCGGTGTCGCCTGCCACCTGGGGAGACCAAGGGACATACAGTCGGGTTAAACTGGTTTGACATCATTGATTGGCTTGTGGTTTATTTTATTATTTTTATTTTTATTTTTATTTTTCACTAAGAGACAAATGAAGGAACTTTTACAGTTAGAGATACACACCTGACATACCACACCAACCCCGACCCACACCGATACACATTACAGCAACATGTACAGCACTAATATCAAACACTCACCCGGTTGAAGCACTGCCCTCGCCATGTCAATAAGAAGTTCATCCAATGGTGTCACCATCTATCCCCACATGAGCTTCTCAGGCCCATGCAGGCTCTCAGACCTGGTTATGACCGGTTGATGTACGTCAGGAAATTGACTGACTAATGGCTTAACTAATCTTACATTTTGTCTGCAAGGTCCAGGCGGCTGCTGGATATTCTACGGCCCCGAGACTCTGTTCCAGTAAGACCGGTGATTGGGTGAGGTCAAGTTCACAAGAGAAAGTGCCGACCTAGGTGGACAGGACGGGAGGTAGTACCTCACATGCGATCCGTAAAGGAAAACAGAGCAATTTGCACCACCACATTTGTACCACTGACCACCTTTCGGTCTTTAAAGTAGCCACTGATTTGGGACTCTCTCAAAATCTTAGTAATATGTTGACCACAAAGGGGTCTATCTGTATGTCTTGTCTTATATTTCAAATATAGCTTGTATACTCTACTTTAAACTCAGCTCACTCTGAGTTCCATATGAGCAAGAAAACACGCAGATAATGTGAATGACGATGGAGATACAGGACTCACCTTCACTTTTCTACCAGACAACCACTGCTCAGATTTCTACAGTGTGATTTTAGTAATCAGCAGGAATTTATAATTTATGTGTTTCGTTGCTTTAACCATGATAATTAAGAGATTAGACTGTTGACTTTTTGTGACAAATTCTATATAATACTTGTAATGAATTCAGATATTTAATCAGTTTAACTTTATGTTTGAGCACATCTGTTTAATCAATTTTAGTGTCTATTGATAAGATTATTAAACTGTTCTATCCATGTGAAGGTAAAGTTCAGTTAGTATTGTCTCAACAATTTCTAATTGTACAATATATTTTGTATTTTAACAATTCAATTAGAAGCAGGTTACTGAGCTGGTAACTATATCCTGTGTCAAATATTTTATGTATTCAAGACATTTTTAATGGACTAAGTCCATCTTATTATTTTAGTTGGAGTTGTTTATTTTTATTTTATTGTTTATTATTTATTTTTTTTATTTTTTATGATGTTTGTTTATTTATTTATTCAAACAGATATTATATTTTCAAATTCAAATGTCAGACTGAATAATGTTCATTGCTCTTTGAAAAGGTGAACTTGCATGATTATGTTATAATATAATTTTCCAAATGGTTTTAGAGTTATGACAATATATAACAACTAAATTTGCTATCGAGACGAACCATAATATTTTATAGTCACAAATTAGGGTTCTTGCACTGTTACACAGATCCAAATTGGTACTGTGAAATGATATATCCTTAACTGAATAGAGATCAATTTGAGTGAAGGATTTCCAGAAATTTTTTATTTAATTTTGTTTTAATTGAAGATAAAGACTACTTAAGAATTTACGAGATTTCACCCTTAGATATAATATGCTGACATTTGCAGTAATTACTGATGTTGATCATATGATCAGGAAATGAGATTTTACCATTATACCACATAAATATTCTCTGTATATACTATTTCTGTTGTAAACTGCAATGACATCAGAGCCACAAATCTGAGACTGTGCCCCAACAAGACTGACCTTGCATGTCTGTCATCTCCTGGATTTTAATATTCACCAGTCCACCGAGTTCACAACACATAGTCACACACACACCACACAGTTCAACTCTTCACACACATCTTCATTGCATCTACAAAAGCATCGCAACTGTTGTTGTCATTACAAATGCAGTGTCTCCAAGGAAGAATGATAAATGGCCATGAATGTGAACACAGATAATCTCACAGAAAAAGTTTTTATCCAGTGCCTCAGTGTCAAGGCACATCATGTGCTGAGACCTGATGGCTAGCCCCACCGTTGACCTCCGCCCTATTCTCGACAGAACGAGACACACAGGGAAGGCGTTGGGCGGGGGTCAGAGGAGTGCAGCTGCTCAGGCAGATTGAGGAGGAGAGCGGTGGATCTCTGATTCATAGCCTGAGAACATGGTAGCACCACACACACATTGATATTGAAGCATCCATGTGAATGAAAATTACTTTCTGCATTGTACACACATGTTCATATGGTTCTGATATCATATAAAAACAATGGTTTAGAGATGAATGCAAATGATAAACCTTTGATAACACGTTTGTGAACACAGGCCCCAAAGTTACACCCACAGATACAATGCAAAACCCCTTAGACAGCTCCAAAACATCACCCACCGAGGATCCGCACAATAGTCTCAAAGATTAAACATTCACTATAACAAATTGACTAAAAAGCGCACAACAAGTCCTATTATTTGTTTTAGGAGGACATGACAGGAGCTGACCCAATGGGCACTTAGGATAACGTCTCCTAGAACTCAGCTCCGTCTGTGACTCCGAACTCCCGAATCCACCTCACCACTACCATCCCACCAGCCCTGCGGTGCATATACCGCCAGCTGAAGATGTGTGAATAAGACTGACACTGATGAAACATATGGCTAAAATGGTCCACTTTACGCCCGCCAAAACCTCACTAATTGTATAGTCTGCAGTCAGGCCCCACTGATAGACTGATCACCGGTTTGATTGCATGGCTTACAAGAAGCCAGTCCCAACTGTTCTACTCTCAGTCATCTCTTCCCCGCGCCAAACAACACTCCCATATTACTCAGTGAAATTACGGTCGACTAAAGGTAATCATCTCACAGAGATGGTTGATCTCTGTGTTCTGAAACATCAATGTACACTGGCCCACAGCGAGGCAGACTCTTCGTACTGAAAGCGAGAACCGCCTTCCTTCAAACTAGTTCCACTGTTCATTGGCCATGCTGACTACCCTCTCCCGCCAGAAACACCCCTAGCGTTTGACTAGGGACTCACCACACATAGACACCATAGGTTTGGTGTTCAGACCAATATAAATTAGTGACAGTTGCAGCGGGATTGTGTCATCTGAAGGGTAACTCCCAACAAACGATCGCTACAGTCCATTTCACAACGCCCACCAACTTAGAGCATAACAGCCTATCCACAGCCTTACGCCTATGGTCACAGAACCGAATGGCTAGACCCCTGCAGAAGGTGGTGCTATCCTAGCATCTTTCAGCTATCTATCACCTGTTGCCCATCTGCGGACCTGCTCAACCGATCATACCAGGCTCTGACAAGAACCATGCCCCCCCTACGTGTTTGTTGAGTGATGAGTGATGAGTTATTGATGTGATGGAGGTTGGGAAGTCGGGATGATCCAATTGTTCGAAGAAGAGGAAATATTTGTTAAGACTAACTATGTTGAATTAAGACTAAAATCTATGTTTCTTGAATAAGACTAATCATGTTTTCTTGAACGTAGATGGCAATAACTGAACAACAAGCAGTATGTTGGACAGGTGGCAGGCAGTGGCTGAATATGGAAATGCCTTACATAGTGACTGATAGTAGCTGCTGGCTGGTTTAATCTAGTTGATTGTTGTGTGTGTCGTCCACAGTTCAGTCTGCACCTGTCTGATAATGCCTGTTTAGAAGACTTACATCTTGCATACAATACACTGTACTTAACTGTTCTCTACCTAACTATATATTGCATAACCATTATTATTTCAAAAACACACATAGATGAATGCACTGTTTTAAAAACTTCATACTAAAATTCAAGCAGCTGCACTAGGTCGAAGGAAGATGGAACGTTTTGTCAATATGCCAATGAAGCTCAGCTGTCACATTCAAGCTGTTTTAAACAAAACCAACACTGTCAGAAGTAGATTTTCAGCTACTGTCAAGGAGGACGAAACTGACGCTTCATTGCGAATTCCAGTGCCTGAGGCTGGGACCAGCCTGTGCACTAGCCACGTGACCTCCCAATGAGTTCACTATTATAAATATTACCAGTCCGCCCTTGCTCTGGGATAGGGTGGTTGTACGTTAGTCCTAGCTGTGTGCTGTTCATTGCTTCTAATAAATACTTTTTTGAACCAGACCGACTCTACCATCTCTACCTAAGGAAAAAAGAACACGACAACAGACAGGCCACACATGCACAGACAATGTGCGAGCGTTCATCAAAAGGCTCGGCCTCAGTGGTGGTGATGGAGGCCGGACAAAGATAGCAGCCTGGAGAAAGACTCGGTGAGGGCACCAGCAGCCAGCGTAATGCCAGAGGCCGTCCATGTGTGTATTCATATCACAGAGCGGCAGCGGGTGGGAGTACGACGGAGAGAGAGAGAGGGGGGAGGAAAGAGGGAGGTGGGACGTCCTGGTAATGAAAGCAACTGTGCTCGGACATCATTCATCAGGGAGAAGACAAACAAACACTCTCTCTCTGCACAGCTTCTGCAGCTCTGTCGCTCTCCTCTTTGATCGACGTGCACAGACACAAACACGTCCCAAACTCACGTTCCTTCATAATCTCATCTGTTCTTCTCTCCGTGCAGCGTCAGGGTTTATGCCTCCGTCCGACCTTTCGTTCATCCCCATATATATATAAATATATCTCAAGCACACCGTTAGGGAATTTCTTCAAACTTACAGATTAACTGACTAGATTTTAGGTGTTCATACTGAGGGTCAAAGGTCACGGTGGCCCCTCAAAACCCTCTTTTTGGCCCCTCGAACATGAGAGCTCAAGTCTGCCTCCGGGGAATTTCTTGAAATTTTGAGCAGTTGTCACTTGGACTCAAAGATGAACTGCTGAGGTTTAAGTGGTCAAAGGTCAAAGGTCACGCCGATCTCATATTGTCTTTGTGAACTGAAGCTGCACTCGCCGGTGGCGGTAAGCACAGGGTGATGATCGTAGTTTCCTTCTTAGTCGGCTACAGGATTTCTCTCCAATATTTGAGTGAGGACCTTTCACAATAAATAAACTTTTCACTCTGGGCTTGAGTCCAGTTTGTCTCTGTTTCTGTTTCTTGTCCAGCACGATTTCTTAAAAGGCAATGAACAGATTTCTTTTTGGTTCACTGGACAAACGGACATTTTAAACTGCCCACGTGTGGGTCATTGATACGAAGGCACTTAGGGAAGTGAAATATGATTCAAACAGAGAACAATGTTTTAAATAGTTGTCTTTGTCAACGAGATTCTGACCAGAACTATTCCCAGAAACAACAGAGAGAAATTTGAAATAAACATCTGGGTGTTTTCCAGTTATATGCATGCATCTGCCCTCCATTGTTTTATTACCTCTGCCAGGAGGGATTTGTTTTCATCTCAGTTTGTTTGTCTGTTTTTTAAAAGGAGTAGTAATCGATTTTTATCATTATTCAGACTTTCTTTTCACTTTCTTTGTGCGAGAATTTCCAACATTTTCGTTGATTTCTCAAAGAATAATTAATGGAACTTGATGAGATAAATCCGTCATGTTGAGGGGACTGGTATTTATGATTTATTGGTTTACGCTGTGGCGGCTGTGTCACATGATCTCCCCGGGACCAATATGTGTATCTCTTAATAACAGTCATCTAAAATGACATGATCTGTGGCGTTGAGACCCACAGTTCAGTGTCATGGATAAGATGCAGTTGTCATGAAATTACACTCGTGTGCTATAGTACGAGTCCGTGAGGAAAGATATTCTGGGATTTAAGCTCTTGCACATGTGTACATGGAACACACATGCCTACCCCCTGCACTGTGTAAGTGATAGTGGATGGAGCAGTGACATATGGAGAGGTTGAGAGGATGATCCCTTACAGAGGCATCGAGCTACAACAGGCTGTTTACCACCCAGTGATTTGATCCCCGGCTCCTCCTGTCTGTAAGTGTGAAGTGACCTACAGTCTGATTTGGGGTTCAGTGTCTGTAGGTCTAATGCCCTTTGACCCCCAGTGTGTGATCACCACCTCATACTGTTCCTTTATACTCCCAGACATAGCTGTTAATGCTCTGCTCATATTCTTTATTTATTATACTGTTTACATTTATATGCTAGTGTTTACAGTTTGTTATTACAGTTTTTTTTTGTAGAGTTCTATAACAATATTTATCTTTAAATTATTACCTCTGGAGGAGGTTATGTTTTCACCCCTGTTTGTTTGTTTGTTGGTTGGTTGGTTTGTTTGTGAGCAAGATAACACAAAAACTGCTGAACAGATTACTATGAAACTTGGTGGAAGGATGCAGAATGAATCAGGGAAAGACTCATTCAATTTTGGTGCAGATCCAGGAATTGTTTTTCCATCTACTTTGACTTTGAGAGACTGCCACCACGCCCAGTCGTCTTAATACAGCGAGAAATGGCATGAGGTCCAAGCCCTCTTGACATATATAGGATTACAGATCATGTATGTGTGAGGCTGGGTCACATGTTGCACCACCTGTGGTTGTATGTCGGCCTCCAGTATCTACACAGGGTTCCTTATTGTGGACATCCTGCTCCGGCATTCACTGAGCAGCTGCTGAGCTTTAGCATCGGTCAACAAATGTTAATGTCAAGATTTTTCTAATGAAAGCAGATCCAGAATATAATTCTGTTGTTAGCACTTATTCCAGAATATTAAAAAAACCTTTGTGTGTCTGTAAGTGCTGAAATGTGTTGGTGCTATTGTGCGTCTCTGGTCACACATACATGTTGAGCTCATGTGGTGAAAGAGTGGACTCTGCTGGCCTAAAGAGAACTAATGAAAAAACTAAACGAAGTTAGACTTGATGGCAAACAAAAATAAAACCAAGTAAAAACAGAAATAAACCCTTTATCCTGAAAGTTCAAGAAAAAAGAATTACACAACTCTCAACATTCAAGATTCAATTCAGTGTGAAATCTCATTATACTTGTATAACAGAATAAAACATTGCAGCAATCGATAATAAAATAGTGAGTTGATTGGGTTAATTGCTTGTTTTCGTTTTTGTTTCCTCTGTTAACCCTTTTCAGCTTAAAGGGAAAGTTCAAAGAAACATTTAAATCCACTCATTATCTATATTCTCACTAAGGTTTTCCACTTGGGCAAAATGAATTCCATCACTTTACTGCAATAGAGCCAATACGTAAGATAGGTGATGTTTAGAAAAGTGAAATTCATCTCAGCGTTCCTCAGTAAGACAGTTATTCCACCTGGTAAACAAAACAGATCAACTTTAATTTCACTGTTGTTTAGAGAGAAGATGTTTGTGTTAATACAAATCAGAGGTAACCTACAGCTTTGTATTCACTGTTATAGTGTTTTTTGTATGTGAAGTGTGTGTGGTATGAAATACAATGGCATCATCATTATGAACAGCTTACATTTACACACAAATATCACATCAATTAAATATATTTACATCGAAAACACATTATATTTAGACCATTATTTCTTTGTGTCATATTACAAACAAATATATATTTTGTGTTCACATTTCATCCTGAGATTTAATCAATTCTTTTGATCGCTGACAAAGTTCAATCAACATCTCGAATCAAATCTCCAGAAAAACACAACAATCTTCTCTTCCTACTCACTGTAGATTTACAGCACACCTCTGGCTTTAACACACTTTTAGGACACTTTTTCATATTTCAGGTAAATACTCTGAGTCCCCAGCATCCAGCAGCGGGTTGGGACCAAAAAAAATAAACAATAAAGGAAATAAAAATAAATCTATAAAGAAAACATTTAACAGTTTGATCACCTGAGAACAAGTTGTTGCTTTCGACCACTGAGTCATAAAAAAGTTGTTTCTACGTTGTTCCAATACATATATACATATACATATGCTTATGTATATACTTATAAGTATACATATACATTATACATACCAGTCCAGTAGTTTCTGCGTAATCCTACTAAATAACACACAGACAAACAAAAGCAGACAAAAGCAGAACCTTCTTGGTGGAGGTAATGACGCCTACTCCTCATGATTCAGGAGACTTGCATGAAAAGAAAGTGCTTCATAAATGGCCACATGGTGGCACCATTGGGTTTGGATCTGCACCTAAATTTATACAAAACTTCACCAGTGATGTTTCTTAGATACGCTGCTAAATAACAAACTGGACTGTACGCACAGCCACCACTGAGGGAAATGAAACACAGTTTAACGATAATCATACACGGCGATAAAATCTATCAAAGTGTTTTAGTGGTTTTGGAAAATGCAGCGTAAACTCCTGGCACTGCAGCTTTAAACCTGGTGTTGTCTCTGTAGCTTTCATCATCTCTGTGTCATCCTCACATTCATTACCACACAAACAAAAACACCCCACAATAAAAAAAAAGGTCCTTTAGAATATTGTAAACTCCAGTTACAAGCTCGCTCAAGTCCAAGGTTTAGTGCAATAATCAAAACTGTGTATAACAGTGGGATGGGCCCGGCTTATGGTTGTGTCACAGTTTGTGATTGTACCACGTCTGTGTGAGGTCGAGGTGTTATCGGATGCACAGGAACATTGTGTTCTGTGTAGGCAGGGGGAAGATCATCAGGTTTGAATCCCAGCTGAAACACACAGAGACAAACATAAAGCATTAAATCCAAATACCAGGAAACAAACATTAAAGGGATAATTCACCCAAAAATGAAAGTTCACTCATTATGTACTCTCCACTCTGCCGATGGAGGAGTGGGTGAAGTGTTTGAGTTCACAAAACACTTCTGGAGTTTCAGAGGGAAAAACAGCGTTGCAGCCAAGTCGATTACGATTGAAGTAAATGGTGAGCGATTCTTCAAACGTATATAAAAACATAAAATGGCTCCATACTGCTGCTGTGGTGTCGTCCAAGTGTCCAGAAGCCCCCGACATTCAACTTTGACTCGAAACGCCATTTACACATGTTTTAAGCCTAAATGTCCTCTAAAATAAAAGGTATTCAGTTCAATTCAATTTTAAGTGATGAGTAAATTATCATTTTTGGGTGAACTACGCCTTTATCTTAGGTGTTTCCCATCTGAGGCAACAATACAAGTAATTCATGTGAGTTTTCACCTCATTGTAGGCGGGTGGGGGCCCAGCGTGCTCAGTGGTGTATTGTGGAGATGTGAGGACCTCCTCGCTGTATCGAGGCACCCGCATGTCCTCACTGTCCTGCTGTGGAATGCTTCCATGGAAGGGAATGAAATATATGGAAGGCGGGCGTCCGTCCTGCTCGCTGCGTCTCCACACCTCCCTCTCTATCTGCTCTTCTCTGAGGCGAGTGCACGCCCTGCAGAAGGTGGTGCAGAACATGATGGAGAGACCAAAGCCCAGCATGCCCAGGAAAATCCTTGGAGATGAGGAAGATAAAGATTTGGCTTTATACTGTAACCAGTTGCGATTTTTAAAGACTTACATGCTCATGGATAATTTATTACTGTTAAGGTTCAATAAGGTTTTTAAATGTTGCAGGATCCTGGAGATGCTAAAACATACTTGTTTATAACATATAAACATGAAAGCAATCCTTTTATTGTGTGAATACAATGTTTTATGGTCATTTCGATATTTTGAAACCTCAATTAAAGCAACACTGTGTCACTTTTACTGATCAACAGCGCCCCCTGGAGCCACACATGGTGAATAATTCTGTTGGGCTGTGTGTCCGAGCGGTTATATGGTTTTCATGTAGAGAAAAAACAAAGACTATGACTGGACGTCTGATTGCATCGTCGCGCTCCCTGAACTAAAACACAACTGAACAGTGGATATTACCCATGATCCCCGGCTTCCTGAACAAGAAGAGCTGCTGATCCACCAAACTCTATTTGGAATTATTGATATTTTAAAAGTTTCCCGCTGAATATTGGAGATAAACAAAGTTTATTTATGTCTTTTCAACTGATCCACAGTTCAGCATCACTCTGAAACTTAATGCTGCACCTGATGCTGACTATTGAAGTTGCGACTATGAGTCAGTTCCACACTTCTCATGGGAGAAGTTACACAGAGAAAGAACAGACGTTCAGGGTGAGGAGTGGGAGTGAAAGAGGAAACATTCTCCTAATTCCAAAGAAAGGAGTTCAATCAATAACCAATGAAACTTATTGATGAAAAAGAAACGTGTCTTACTCTAGAAAAGGAATGTCCATAGTGGACAGTGTTTGGAGTCGTGGACCAGAATGGAAGAGGAGCAGAATCCACTGAATGAACCTGAAGGGGAAACAAGAAAAACTTTGCATATGAACTATGTCAGCAAATCACACTGTATTCATTCATCTTTCTACAGCTGCTTAACTTAATAGACTTGAAACACTCTTTCGTTGTATGTTTTAGAAGCTACAGGCCCATTTTTCACTCCCTGTACACTAGTCTTTGCAGAACCAAACCAACTGATGGACAGAAATACTTTGAACTTAAGACCCATAAATGATTTGTCCCAGATAAAATGATCCAATAGCGTTTTATTGCCCGTCTCTATTTGGAGAATTAATAGACAAGAAAAGCATTTACCCTGCACTGACCTCACATGGTTTACAGGCCAAACGCTGATTAGAGTTATTACGTAAAGATACTTGTTCCACCGTGATTGTAAACGCGACAGGTGATAGACGGACATTTTCTTCTTTAGACACATCTGTGTAAAAAGGCTTTTATCATATGATGTATATGAATTACTTAAGTTATTGTTATTGTTGTTATTATTATTATTATATTGAGATAATAGTGTAATTTATTTAACGTTAATTTAAGATCAGAGAGATTTTCAAAACAGAGATTTTGCATCTTTTAAATCCCAATGAGACAAATTGTGATTTGTGAATATGGGCTACAAAAATTAAATTTGATTGATTGAAAGACTTTTGTGTCTTTGGTTAAAGTTATGACAATTTCAAAACACATTATCTGGAAATATATTTGTAAATGACCCCCCTTTCTTTTTCCTTATTGCTCTATTTTTTTGAATATTTATCATCTCATTTTGGGGATTTCTGAATTTTTCAAGACAAGCCTGTTAAAACCCACCTGAAATACTTGTGAAATGCATTTTTTCACAAAGTTGTTTCTAAACCAAACCCTGTAAAAGTCTCAACACACCAGCATAATACTTTGCTGATCAGGTGTAATTTAAATCAAGGAAGGGATGTGCGTCTTCAAAATGAACACACTACTGTTGCAGACACACTTGTTGTGTGTCCTTACACAAGTCTGACACTGAGACTGGATCTAAGTGGGTTAAACCAGCACTCACCCACAGTCCTTGTTATCAGGCTGTCACTGTGGCCTGATTTCCTGTTTTGTGAGGGAGGAAATTACAAGGAACTGTGGGGCCATACATTTATTACAGGGTCAATTTAATTTCAATTTAACTTTTACTAATATGTGGAGGGAAACAAATTCAGATTACAACGTTCACTTTTTGCCACCTGGACTCTAAATGTGGATCAAGTCCTCGACAGGATGTTGAATCTGTACTTAAATAAACTTTATAGATGTAAATATTTATCTCTGTTGGAAAGTTGAATGGATTAGCAAAGCAAACAACAAACCACAAAAAACACAAGAGGGAGGTGAGGTCAAAATTCCCAACACGCGGTCAGCGAGCACTTTGTCACAGAAGCCACGTCTGTAAGTACTGACTGAACAAACAAAGAGCTTCCACTGGTTTTCATATTTCTGTACTTTTCACTGATATTCATTTGAACAGGTTCTATGTAACCGAGCAGTAAGTTTCATTCGGAGGAAGCAGGAAGAACAACGTGAGGCTCTTACCTTCTGGTCAGGTGTAGCACTGGGAAGACAAACCCACTGGTCCAGAATGTGGTTTCTACTGTGGGTGTGCTGTTGAGGGGGCGGAGTGTGAGTGTGCGTGCGTGTGTGAATGAGTGTGTGTCCGTGCACTGAAGCGAGTGCAAAGCTCACAATATATCTCATCCCCTGAAACTCCTTTAGAAAGGAAGGTATTGTTGTGTTCTCATGTCAGCAGCGTGTTTACGGTTGTTCTCATCTTCTACACAAATGTGATGTGTATGAATAAAGGCCCACACGCACATATATAAGTGTGTGTTTTATCAGTTGGACAGTGTGTGATAGTAGTTTGAGCCAAAGGTCCATCAGAGAAATTTATGGCGGCATCAGAAGATTTAAAGTCACAGCTGCCTTTTTCCACAGGGGCTCCGCTGACAGGCAGGTCACCATAGAAACTAAAATAGATTTTAACATTCAGATTAATAAGAATAAAAAATTTCATTTATTAGTTTAATTGGTTTAAATCCTGAATTCACAGGATTTTCACTCACTAGAATTTGTGTCTTTCATTTAATTAAATGTTTGTCACAGGGGCTCTGATATTATGGATGAGGCTAGAACGAGAACTTGGCAGCCTTCAGTTGTCATGACATGTTTTTTACGTGGTCAAAAGTGGTAAAAGCAAAGGTGAGATATGCCAAGTTTTATACCCTAGTACTGGTCCAGGTGGAAAGGCACTGGGTGCTACGTTTCCCATAGTTCAACTCGATAGCAGAACCTCAGTAATGTCTAACTAGGAAACAAATGTGTAGTTCAACCATCAGTGTGACATCATCAGAGGTTATTTCCCCATCCAGAGTATCAGGGACGTTATGCAACTGGTGTCACAGGCCAGTTCGTTCTCTCCCATTGACGAGTGAACTGATCCTCATGTGGAATTTCTGTTTAAACACCAAGTACTGGATTGTGTGACTGAAGGGAAACGCAGGCGCACCCATAAGTAGGAGATTACCCCATGAATCTGGAAATGTACGTTTTACTGGTTCGAAGTATGTGATCTGCCGATCAGATACGAGAAAAGGTCCGAAGGTCACATCCATAAAACTTCCAGGGATAAACTCATGACACAATCATAGAAGACAAATGGAAATCAAGGGATTTTAAAACTTTATTGGTCCAAATTCAAACGACACATATTCTCCTTAGGAAACAACAGAATTGCTCTGAATCCTCAGCCATTTAACAGAGGCGCGAAAAATCATATTCATACTGAATCAAACAAAATGAAGGTTTTTTTTCTAACGACACGTTCCCAATAGTGCATTTTCTTTTGTCACAACAGGTGAATTTAAATAAAGTTGAACATGTTTTGAAGTTTGTCTTATTACAGCAGTAAGTTTAAGTTTTAGACATTTTATCTCAAAAGTTATTCAAAGGCACAAGAACCATATAAAAAGTGCAATAGGATAAATTATCTTTGCTCTCGAACTTCATTCTGGTGTTGATGTTGTGGATATTCCCACTTTTTGAATGCTGGAGGTCATCAGGCCTCTTTTTTGGCTTCTTTCTCTAGGGAGACTGTCCAGTCTTATTTTGGTTTTGTTTGGGTTTTTACGTGAAGGAAAGATTTGTACCAAGATATTTGAGAAAAATCAAATATCAGATGCAGCGGAGTGCATTTCGTTTGTGCATCATTCACCAACTGCACAAAGCTGTACAATGTTTCCATTGTCGTCTGCACCGTTAATGAACATCAACAACACAAAAACTGAGACTTCAAACCAGCTGCAGTGCACTTATCTTTGAATTAAAAGTTAAAAGCTCACACACAACTCACATTTAATCCGCAAAACACACACACACACACACCTGCACAAACACACACTAAGTCACAGACAGATACAGACACACGCAGCCAGCTCTGAAAAGAAAACTCAGGTGTTACATCTGTTGCAGAGAAACAAATTGAGAAATAAAACTCCAACTCAAAGATGTTTCCCTGAAAAAAAAAGGATGTTACTTCCTCAGACCTGTCACGAATGTTGCTTCTTTAACGAAACACAAATGCTGATACCCCCTCCCTCTGTTACTCGAACCAGCCTTTACACAGCTCATGTCACTATCCATCTCTGAAAAGTCAGACAAATTCTCTACTCTGGTTTCATCTCTTGATTTGTTTGAGGACTTTTTTAGTCACACAAACCAGAGGGAAACGTCACCAGGGGTCGTTTTCACCTGAGCGCTTCGTATTGGACTTTCTCTTCTTTCTCTATAAATAAGAGGAGGATGATATCTTTACACAGAACATAGTTTGTGGCTGCTATATTGATGTTTAAAATCTGTTTAAGGCTACTGAGGAAATGTATTACTTTTTCACAGTATTTATTTAGGCTATAGTTTTACAGAGGTGTACAAAAAGTCTGGGTCAATTAGTTTTGGAGTGTCAAATAAAATAGATCACATATTCCAAAGCATGAAACTTCTGTTTGTTATGTTTTTCAATCTACCATCAGGATTTTTCTTTGTTAAAGTCAGTGTTGGGAAGTAAGTAGGTTTTTCCATTCTAGTCGCCCCAACACTTGGGACTTGAGTGCACACTTGCCTTTAGCAACATAACTATGCACACCAGACTTTTTGCTTCTCCTGGCGCTATAAATCCTCATGAGACATTCTGGGGCTGCGTCGGTCGAGCCAGGCCTTCAGCAGAGGAAGGTTGGTGTCCATCCAGCGGATGTTGTCCTCGATGGTCTCATAGGTCTGCTGGATGCATCTCATCTCTGAGCCCGCCTCCTCGGTCAGGGAGTCAAAGAAGCTTCGTACCTGAGCACATGCAGAGGAGGAAAGACTTAACATACACAGGTTAGATTTGACACATGAGACCTGAAAATACACATTCATCCCCGGAACAAGCATTAAAGTTGAACAACAAGCTGTGACGACAAGAGACAAAAAACTAAATATGGACTCTTTATATAGAGTGCCAGATGGAAGACACAAAGAAATGATGTGCTTCAAAGTGCAAAGAACTGTTAAACCTGTACTTCTTTCTCTTACCTCATGTAGCATCTCCCTGGTAGAATACTGGTTGGTCACACCCTTCACCATGTATGAGACTGAGTTGGAGCCGAGGTCAAACCTGTGTCATCAAAGCAAACACAGTGAAACACAATTCAAGTTTCTTTTGAGTTTTTCATTTTGTCCAGCGCCATCTAGGTTTATTAAAACCAGAAGTAACCATATTTGGAAGGACGGGGGTGGAGCCGAACTAAATGCATTCACTGCTTTATCGTCTCTTTGACTCTAAATGGGACCATCATTTCCAAAATGGACATCATGCTGTGTTGAAGAAGACTTGAAGCTAGAGACTGAGACCATAAACTCCTCAGGACAATGTTTTACTGACGTTATAAATCAAGTGAGAAGCGAGAAGTGATTTTCTTATAGACTTTTGACAGAAACAAACTTTAACCTGTGGGGTCGCCATCTGCTGGACATTTGAGATAATACATGTTTCTGGCACTTCTGCCTTGGCTTCACTTTCTTTACCCAGAGTCTGGGTCCATTTTTAATAAACAGTCTATGGTTCCTCCTTGTTAGTGTGAGCTGCTGGCTGGTGTCCGACCTGATCAATGACACAACCCATACATAAAATGCAACCCCATTTAGTAATGTAGGTCACTGACTTCTTGATGAAGTTGTGCCAGTTGGCTCGGAAGAAGTCCCAGGCCAGTTTGTAGCCGTGGGGGTTCTTGCTGACGGAGACGACCACGTCTGGGAGGTCCTGAGTCTTCATCACTTCCCCGCGGAGGCTCTGCTCCATCATCCTGCAGACACAAAGAGAAAGGTAAAGGGAGCGGCCAGGAGAGGTGACTGATATATTACTGATCTTTTCCAATTTCACATGAAGTACGCACCACTTGAGCTTGTCCTGCAGCGGAGTGACAGCCATTGCGATTTTAATGCGGCTCTTGAAAGACATTTGCATGGAGTGGCGGTATTTCTCGAACAAGAAGTCCCACCCCTCTGGCGTGCGAGCTCCAATCACGAACACAGCCATGGTGATGTCGACCGGGAGACTAAAAACAGACAAAACCACTTCTCCTTCAGAAACCAGCAGGTGAAAATCTTTACATACAAACTCTTGTACATATTGTCCTACAGTCTGTTTAGGACGCCTGACCTCATGTTGCCATTAGATTCCTTCCACTCGTTGAAGAGCTGCGTGGCTTTGGTCAAACAGGGGGGGTAGTTCCTGAAGCAGGCGAACAGCAGCAGGTAACTCTTGAGCACTCGCTCCGACACCGATCCAGAGTCGGTCCACACCTGACGATCAATCAGCCCCCGGAACAGATCCACAATGTAGGTCTGAGGAAACAACAATCAGCTCCTCTACTGAGATTCATATTCACCTTTAAGACAATATGGAGGACTTTGATGCTTTTTATCCACATGTTCTGTGACGCCTCATGAGTGCTGCCTTCACTGACCTTCATCTGGTTCTCCAGAGCCGGCATGTCTCTCTTCTCCATCAGTTTGTAGAGAGGTACGAGTTCTCCGAAGCCCTGAGTCACAGCCATGATCTCAGTCTCTCTGGACAGGTAGAGAGAGAGCTCCAGAGCCGTGTCCAGCCTCACCTTCCCCACACTGCAACACAAGTCAGGATTTCAAACCAACACCCGGCTGCAGCTTGGATTTCATATTCAGTCATTTGAAATTTGGATGTTAAAAGGAAAACAAATGGACAACCACTGATTTTCAAAATTTACAAACCACAATCACCGGTTTATATTCGGCAAAAAATAGTATGTATAGGAATTAAAATGGCTTCACTCAGACTAACTGATGTGGGATCTGATTAGTGGATGTGTAACAACCGACCTGACCAGCTGGAAGACGTTTTGGATGAGGCTGGCTCGGTCGTTGCTGGTCAGCGCCGTGTGGTTGTGCTGCAGCAGTTTGATGATAGAGTTCCACCCCTCGCCTGCATAGTGCACCATGTAGTAGCCACACATGTCCACGTTGAACTTCACCCAGTCCACCTCCTGCGGCAGGTACAGGACGTCTGCATGGAGGAGCACGGCGTAAAGAACAGCTCTGGAGCAAAGAGGACTTGTGGAAATAACATTTAGTTTGGGTGTATTACTCACCAGTCTTGGTTTTCAGCAGGAAGCGGTGGACGGTGTTGGAGGCGCTGGTCACATAGGTGAGTGGAATCTGCCACAGGAATCTACCAACACACAACATGACAAAATAAAATAAAATGAGAAGGAGCTGTTTTTAAAACTCTAGTTTAGCTTTTTTAAATGTCAGAATTTATGAAGCAACTCTTGCATTTTTACACTTCCCCTGCAAATGCAAATTCGGTACAGAACTTTGGTCAAAGTTTAGGACCGGAATCTGACGTCTTAGGATGAGTTTGATAGAAATGTTTCAGTGGCTTTAATATTTACCCTTCAGTGAGGGAGGGGTCGTCTGTCTTCAGGTAACGCTCCTGACTGAGCCTGACCTCGCGACCTCTGACCTCCACAGTGACCAGCGGGAAGCCCTCCTGCAATGTCCAGGTGTCCATGATGGCCCTGATGTCCAGCTCATCACCGGAGTACCACTTCTGCACGAACAAACACATATCGATACACAATAAATCATTTAACATTGTGTACAGTGACAGATTTGTGGCTACATCAATAGTTCATGAGAGAACTGAGGAAGTTTGCTCTGTTCAGCCTGGTCGCTGTAAAGCATGAAAACGTACGGAGGCTCCAGACTGGACTTTGCGTTTGGAGCAGAATTCTTTGTGTTTCATTCGGCCTTCGTCCAAATCATCTGAGCTGCAGATCTGTTGAGGAGAGGCACAGAACTTCAGCAGGGAAACATGATAGTAACAGACCCATTCAGCACAATCAGACATATTGTTACATCACATGACCTGCCTTGATTTTCAAACCTCTGAACGGCCAGATCATTGAAAACGAAGTGGTATTATAATTGAAGTATTTAAAAGCAGACAAGCACTGTGTCAATTCATTATTTCAAACTCAAATGTAAATGCTGTTTATCCCTCTTCCACTTCACCCACACACACCCATCACTCACATTAGTGAGGCTCTCCCACAGGTGGCTGTTGACAGTGTTTTGGTAGCTGAAGCGCTTCAGGTACTTGATGATGCCGATCTCAAAGGCCTCTGGAGTCAGGAAGTCCCGCAGCATATTCAGAATACATGCTCCCTAAAAGAAAAAGAAATACACACATGAATGCTGAATAACAAAACACCTCCAGTTGTGTGATTAATTACTTCAATAATTTTTGTACCTGGCTTTTAATGTTATATTTCAACTGCAGTTTTGAGGATATATGCAAATTCAGGGGAAATTGCTCGCTCAAATCTCGAGTCTATTTTCTAGCCCTTGACCGGGTAACAGCACAGTTTAAATACCCAAGAGCATCATCCCAGAATGAAGCTGACCTTGTCATACGACACGTCGTCGAACATCTCCTGGATCTGCATGGGGTTTTCCACGGGGGTGGAGACTGGGTGAGAGGAGCTGAGGGAGTCCACCTCCATGGCCTCAAAACATTTCCCCAAGAAAAAGTCATCCTGGGAGAAAAAGAAGGGAGGAGGGATGTGAGAATGCCGGGAGGAGAAAAGTATGTTCAGGTCAGACAGTTTACTAAAACACAGCCACCGCAAGGGATAAAATATTCGACAATCTGAGGTTTGAGGTCATTTTTTAATGGAATCTTTGTGGTCATATCTAACAAAAAGCTGTTTATTGACATAAGAGTTATAATCTTTCCTGTTATGCCAATAAAAATGTCTCAATATTTCTGAATTTAAATTAAGAGAGAACTCCAAAAGCAAATTAGATGATCTATATATGTGATAGCTGCTCATTCATGTGTTCTGAGTCAGATACATGTCAGTTCCCTGCACTCCGCTCTCACCACTTGCAGTTCTGGGTACGTGATGTCGAGAGAGACAAACTCCATGAATTTGGCGAAACCCTCGTTGAGCCACAGGTCGTTCCACCACTCCATCGTCACCAGGTTCCCGAACCACTGGAGAACATGGAAGAGAGAGAACATGGAAGAACAGCTTAGGACACCCCAGGACATGATGAAAATGAAACGGAAGCTAAGTAAAGTTCAGAGCTGAGTTGCTCTGTAGATACTGTAGATCATTAACACATTAGAAGTAAAAATTATTATTCATTATTTCCCAAATTTAGCAACTTTGAGAGTTGGGACAAACTGCAACTTTTACTCTTCATTTTCTAACTGAAGCTGACGGATGAAGCACAGGACAGACACACAACACGTACCTGGTGTGCGAGCTCATGGGCGATGACCTTAGTGATGGCCAGTTTGTCTGAAGCTGAAGACCTGTCGGCGTCGAAGAGGAGGCCCGCCTCTCTGTAGGTCGTCAGCCCCCAGTTCTCCATCGCACCTGACTGGAAGTCAGGGATAGCAGCCAGGTCTGCAGAGCACAACAACAAGCACATAAACACAGTGAAATGTTGTGTGTTCACCTGCTGCTCCGACTATTTCACAAGTGTATTCAAATCTCCTGTGAAACAGACATTCATACTCAATATTTTCAACATGCTGATTTTACTTTCCTACAGTTTCTTTGTTTGATCCAAGTTAGAAAAATATTTTATGTGGCCCAACCACAGAAAAGTTACACTAGTAAATGTTGAAATATATATGCGGTTAAGTCAAAGTGATCTGTGACTAAGCAGAAGGACTATTCTAAGCAGAATATTTATAAGGCTTTCTGACAGTTACATCCCATCACAAGTTTGAAATCAACAAGATAAAAAGTGTATCTACTGATATTCAGGTATAATATGATTTTTCCTACAGACCCTGTTTGGGAAGCGGGTAAGGAATATCAAAGTAGTCATCGTAGAAGTCCAGCAGCTTGACAGCAGCATCCAGAGCGAAGGCCGTCTGATCGATCTTCTCAGCGACAGCGTAGACTGAAATCTGATATAATATAATACAACAGGAAGTGGACAAGTTGACTGACAAAGTCAAATGTATGTTGCATACAATGTTCAAGATGTCTCTCCAAAGTACAGTAAATCTAAAAAGTAAAAAATATATCCCAACAAAACGATTACATGACCAGTGTTTGTTGTCGTCCTCACCTTGACGCCGTGCTGGGTGGTCCTGCTCACAGACAGGAAGTCAGACACGATGTAGGCCAGCAGGTACGTGCTCATCCTGACTGAGGTGTCAAAGTGATCCTCCAGCAAACCGCCTGGCAACTCCACTGTTTTAACCTGACAAATAAAATGTGTGGTGAGAGAAATGGAGAAAAGGGAGGAGAGGTCGGTGAGTCCATTAGAGTTGTGAGTTTCATTATTAGACGATAGAGGAACACAACATGTTCATGTGCTCATGTGTACCTGAGGCATGTTGGAGATGGTTATGTGGCGCGGCTCTCGTATGATCCGTATGGTGAAGTTGGCTTTGAAAGCAGGTTCATCAAAACAGGGGAAAGCTCCACGAGCAAACGTTGCTTCAAACTGTGTGGATGCCAGAACCCTAATAACATAAATAAATAAAGTGACATTATGTTAAATAATAACTTATGTAATGAGCTGAAGGACAGTTTCAGATTGTATATGTAGCATTTTGAACATCAATTTATATTTGACAAATTTGTTGCACATTTCCTTTCTGTCCTTCCTTCCAATGCTCTGTAGTTTTGCATGATTTTATTATTGTGTACCCTGTAAAATCTTTTTACACAAGATATCAATTAACTGCATTTAAGCCAATGTAGCAAAATCAATGTGGTGATGATTACATGATGGTTAAATGCTCCGTACACACTGCACCTCAAGAACAAGTCTCAGACTCTTACCGGACTTCCCCGCTGCTGGTGCGGTAGCTGCTCTTGTAGAAGCCGTGGAAGCTGTCAGACAAGTTGGCAGCAAACTCCAGCTGCACTTCGTACTTCCTTCCTTTAGTCAGCACGGAATCCGACTGCAGGGCGAGCTGATGGAAATGTGGATACTCCAGCACCCGGAGAGGCCTCACGCCTTCAGGCGCCAGGAGCATCACGTGAGATATCTGCATCTGCTTGGCATGGAGAACGATCATGCTGGTGTCTTCCAGCACGTCCAGCTCGATGCGAACAAGGCCAGTGAAGTCCAGGGTGGTCAGGTTGGGGTGGATGGTGAGGTCATAGTGGAGCGGGTAGATGGTTTTGGGAAGTCTCATGCGGTCCCACGGGAACGGCTGGCCATTAGTGGCGATGGGGGGGTCTTTGGCTTGGCCCTGATTGGGCAGCTGTGCTCCAGATGAGGGAGGGAAAGGAAGGAACAGCAGCAGCAGGAGAGGAGCCAAAGACATGGTGACACTGAAAGTAGAGAATCCTCTCACCTGTAAAAGCCAATTTCACACAAATGCATAATCATGTTCAGGAATATTATTACATGTCATCGTAGTTTGTTTTGTTATCTAATTGTAACATTACAACATCATAACTTTGAGAGAGCATCACATCTCTTAACTGTAGTTGCTAAAAGATGTAATCAATAGCTCAATTTTTAAATCAAACTGTCAAGATAATCAGTCGATATTGATAATGATCAAGTTAAACATCACATTATTAACACTTTACAAATCTGAGGTGGATCGTATATATGTCTTATAGCTCCTTACTTAATTTATAAGAAATATATATAATTTAATATATTGCTATAGATGAACGTTGTTTTATTGATATAGTTTAATTGCACAGTCTTACTTCAACACAACTAGACAATGACAAAGCACAAACACATGGCACTTGATCCGGGAAACACGACACTTTCGTTCTCACACTAGTTTATCCATGATCCAAATAAAACCTCATAGTAAATAACCCAACAGAATCTGACAGCATGGACTGGGTCGATCTTTAGATCAGTAACAATCATAACAATGATCTTATTTCATTATGTTTTCCACTCACCTTCGTTTCCTGCTCGAAGTTCACGTTCAAATAATCCAAGAGTGAAAGTGAAAGAGATTGCAGAGAGGGAATTGCATTGTGGGAAAAAAACACATGATCCCTTCTCCACTGTGTTAAATTCAGTGTAAATCTAAGATTATTGTGATCTTAAAAATGTGAATTACAAATAATAAGAATGTCTGAATTTACATTTCTGCAGATTATACAGGAAACCAAGGTCGTGTACGTTCATATACGCTTTTTTTTATCAAATAAAATCCTCGACCTTTAAATGTAGTTGTAGAGTTAGTGAAAGAGTCCGTGATGTTTGTAAAACTGAGCCAGAATAAAGAGAAACGACGGAAAGAAGTAGAAGAGAAAAGTCGTGTTTACAGGAACTTCCGTGTTGTTGCTAAGACCCACCTATACATTGCCTCTGATTGGCTTACTCTCACACGCCCCCTTAATGCTAACAAATCACCAGTCTTCCTGCCTTAACCTAAACCAATCAGATGCAGGTTAGGGGGCGGGTCTTCTCCCACCTCAGGAAACACTGAAACCACAGTAATCTGCAGTCATACATCTCACCACTAGAGGGTGCCATTTCCATTCCTGTTAATTTCTCTGTGAATCAAAGTTTTTCATTTTTTTCTTTCAAAAGAGACTTTATTAAATTAATAATTTAAAGTATATTCAGAGCCTGCTACTGATTAATTAAAAATATGTAAATGTAAAGATTCCTTCACAAATACTGTTATTCATATATCATCACAAATCACCCAAACTTTGAAATGACACTGTCAAACTTATTGTGTATGTGTTTTTTTTATTTTACAACTGATTTCACAAAGCAAAGAATGTCTTGTAAAAGTTCTTTATGCAATAAAATACATGGTCATGAATTTAACAATGTTGCTTCATAAAATATAATAAAACATCTGAATAACAAGTTAAACAGCTTCACATGTTATGATGTTCTCAAAATAAAACAGAAAATGTTCAGGTTTGAGTCTGAAGTGAAAACAAATTGAGAGTTGATTTCCTTCACACATGTTAGTAAATATACATTTTCAATCTTTCCAGTGAATTTCTCACAGGAGTTAATCTTTACCTTGAGTAACTTGAATTGTCTGAGTTCATAAAACTCTCTCATGTGGCCGTCTGGCCTGGAAATGTTGTGATTTTATTGTTGCACTAAAAGCTTTTTTATTGTACACAGAATATTGTTTGGACTTAGAGGTTTTGGTTAGACACACCGATATCGTATTCAAAGTTTTACTTGTTCAGGTAGGATTAAACATTTTAACCAAAAACAAATGATGCACTATTGTCGATCACCTGAACTTCAAATACTGTATGTTTGTGCGTCTGTGAGTGTGAACATTGCAAATGAATGGATTTAAACTCCCTCACATATACACGTAGGGCTAAAGTCCATCCCATCTGCAAACAGTAATGAGTAAACGTTGCCATGATAATACCTCTGTCTTATGGGAGGTCCCTCAGCAGCTGCTCTGGTGTCACGGCGATCATTTGGGAATCAGAAAGGACGATTTTCTCTGACATAAAGGGTTCAAAAGCAAAACTCTGTCACCAAAACCACTGTGATCTCTGGAGAGCGCCACCAGACTCAGGACCACCGAGGAGGGGGACTCGACTGTTTTCTTGAGGAGCTTGTCCCAGGGAGGAGAATGATAAAGCAGGTGTTGATTGGGCTCCTGAGTGGCGCTGCCGTGCTGACCGCAGGTATCCTGATCGGCCACTATGGAATCACAGAGAGCAGCAGCCCGGCACCGTCCTGGATGAATGATGTGGTGAAGGATGTGGACGAGAGTCTCATTGAGAAGTTCCTGTCTGAGGTGGACAACATCCAGATCCAGGAAAACTTACGGTGAATAGATGAATGATTATGTTAAGATTCTGTTAAGGTTCCATGATGATTACAAGTGATTTTAAAATGTGTAAATAGAAAATCAATAAAGGAAAAACATTTTAGTTTGTAAGTTATAAAAGAGGGAGATTATAAAAGGATTTCATACTGAATCATCTTTGCTCAGCATATTCCTGAAGGTTTCCTCCAATTCTAGAAGCTTTAACAGATTTCACGATCCCTTTGTGATTCCCTCAAGGAATCAGTGTCGGGTTTTACTTAATGGAGCCAAACTCGTCTGTATCCTCTTGTTCCTCCACAGGGAGCTGACAAAAGTGCCCCACATGGCCACCACAGCTGGAGATGAGAAGACGGTGCAGTTCATGCTGAAGAGATGGCAAGACTCAGAGACGGGTCTGGACCAGGCCTGGAGAGAGGAGTACATGGTCTACCTGTCCTTCCCGGACCCCAAGAAGCCCAACAAGGTCACTGTAGGTGAGCGGACAGGCCACAGCCTCCTCATCCAGCAAATACTGTCGAGTCTGAAAAGCCCAAAATTAAGATTAGGTAGCTGAATCAGGTCTTTTTCAGATGATCCCATTTAAAGGAGCAGCTTCAGCACAATGTGTTCACAGACACTAATCTGGATTTGAATTGTCTTTATCATAATTAGGCCAGAATCCTCAAGCTATTAAATGTGTCACAATAATATTTCTTTGCTTTAAAATAAAAATAAAACCAAACAAATCCCCCCAATAAGTCCACAGAATGTTAGATTTCCATCATATTCTCGTGGTCGTCCAACATTCATGAGGTTTTCATTCCGCCTGTGAGCTTTATACCGACAGACCAGTCACCATGAGTTGTTGATTTCAGTGAACGCGTCTGAAACCGTGCTGTACGCTGCCAGAGAGAAAGAGAAGCCTTACACTGCGGATCAAGCTGATCCTGAGGTGGTTCAGCCGTACGCTGCGTACTCCCCTGCAGGACACGCAAAGGTAACAAGCAAATACGCCTCCCTGTGCATCTCACACTCAGTCTATGTGGTGGCTAATCCCAAATCTAACAGCCAAGTATTTGAATCCAGTGATTTAATCGGATTTAGTTTCAGATTACTCCATAACCTGAAAAGTCATGAATACTTTCACACTTTCCTACATCTAAGGCAGCAGATAAGCCGACAAAGGCACAATGCACGTGCATATTCTCTGAATCATTATGAAATAACGAGCTATCCAAGCTAAACTAATAAAGAAGCCGAATAATACAACACAGTGTCACCAGAAGCATCTAGAACTTCTTTCATTTCATGTTTGTGCCAGTAGGTCCGTTGATGGGTGGGTAGATGGACAAATTAAAAAGTCGGCTGGTGTTTGTTGTAGTAATTCACTAAAACTATAAAAGTCACATGATCGTCACCTCTCTGATTTACAGGCCCACATCATGTGCTCACCTGTTGTAACCTTCAAGGCAGACAGATAACACATTTATCTGCTTTTATGTCGACTCACAGGAACATCTGTGGAAATGCATAAGTTCAGAGTTGATTGAAATATTGAAGTTTGAAGTTTGACAGAGCAGGAATCTCTCGACCCCAAAAGCACATGAATCAATGACTCTGCATGTAATCGAATGTTAAAAGCAATAAATCATAATTTTTCCTGCTACCATCGATGTGTGTTAAGCTGCAGCATCTTCAAGGCCTAAACCTTTTTTTTGCGTGTGTCTTATCAAGACGATAAGATGATAATGAAGTTTATAAACCAACAAGTGCCCATCAGTTAAGATTGACACAAGACAGGTTTATATGGAACATCACTATCTCTATGAGATAGTAATAAAGAAAAAGATAAGAATACACAGTCCTTTGTTTGTTTGTATTATATCTGAAATCACAGAAAAGAGGTTGTGGAGAATCTGAAAAAACATGTATAGATGTTTTGTGGGGTATAAATGGTGGGTACATGCACAGAAGTTCTACTCTTTATGTTTGAGTTACTCCTGCATCATTGCTTTTGTCATAACGTTGACCTTTTGTGATGGTTTCAGGGGAAACTGGTTTACGCCAACCAGGGGAAACCAAGTGACTATCGGCTGCTGAACCAGACAATCGACCTCAGAGGAACCATCGCCATCACCAGATACGGTGGAGCAGGAAGAGGAGCTAAAGTGAGCTCCACAATTAGAGATTAGATTAAGTTAATACATTTTTCAGTTGTGAGTGTGTGTGTGTGTGTGTGTGTGTGTGTGTGTGTGTGTGTGTGTGTGTGTGTGTGTGTGTGTGTGTGTGTGTGTGTGTGTGTGTGTGTGTGTGTGTGTGTGTGTGTGTGTGTGTTGTAAGAAACGACAGGAGTCATCAGTCTCAACATCTCGACACCTTTACTGAGACAGTAAAATGTTTGGTGGACAAACTTTTTACGTCACTAAATCACTGTCTAACAAATCCAAACCAATCATAATGGGCCAGAGTTGTAATTGTAGCAGTGAGCCTGTGAGAATTGCGACGGTTATTTATTCTTTATAATAAATGAGGCCTATTGAATCTTTATACCGCACAAATCATCATCAGTATCATGTGAGGATTTTACTACATCACATATCTACCATTAATAATTTTGTCAAACCCAGTAGATCACACTGAAACTAAATAAATATAAAGGTTTGAGCAAACTCGTACTCGGAGGTTTCCAAGTGGTAATGGTCTGTTACACTGAGTTTATTTGTGTGTTTACTTCATCTTCATGGAAAGTACACGTTTAAGTGCAATGTCGTTCTTCACGGAGCAAAGTGCAATATAACATTCAATATAAAAAACAGAGCACGTCTACGAAGGGGGGGGGGACTGCAGGTTATTAAGATCGTGTTTGCATGTGTTTGCACTGTGCGTCATCACAGTAAACAGAAGCAAATATTACCAGAATGAATCATGAATACTAAACTAAACTAAGACAAGATAAAAATAATGAAGTAATTATGTTGATATGGTTCCTTGTAAGTAATTATGGAATAACAGCTCAGTATATACTATATAAAAAAGTGAGTATGTAGAAATATAACATCTAAAATCTGTAAGCATGAATAGAAAATAGTATAAAAACCATATAGATATATAGAAATATGTATAATTAAAAACTGAAAGCATGTAGAAATAAGGTTTAAATTCAATAGACATATAGAATATAAAAGTATTATACAACAGTGTAGTATATAGAAAATAATACAACTGCATTTCTACAGTATAATAAATTAGTAGGCGATAACAATTAAAGACTGTAAAGGTTTAATAGGTGTAATAATGATAAAAAGTAGTATTAATTAAAGTATTTAAGCAATGTTGAAATATAATATTCATATATGTGGTTTATATCATATCAACGCCAATAATATGTAGCCAATGTATTTACACATGTACAAATACCACGTGTGTCTCATCCAGGCCATCAACGCAGCAGCGTACGGGGTCCTGGGCGTGCTCGTCTACACGGACCCTCTGGACATCAACGACGGTCTGATGTCCGACGTGAACGAGACGTATCCTCACTCCTGGTACCTGCCGCCCTCTGGTGTGGAGAGAGGATCCTTCAACAGTCACTTTGGAGACACGCTCACTCCCTACCTGGCTGCCAAAGGTAAAGAGCCCTCACAACCAAGTACACACACACAGTAGTGTTTCTCTTTTTATTGTGTGTGGTCATCTTTACCTTTTTCATAAATCCTACAGAAAAATAAGTTTTTGATTGGTAATCTACTGCGTCATTATTTTGCAGAGGACACCTACAGGATTCCAGTCGAGAACATCACAGGATTCCCTCCTATTCCAATCCAACCAATCGGATTTGAGGATGCGTACAAATTGATCTGGTCTGAGATTAAATTAACATTTGAACCTATGTTATTGACACAGCTAGAAATAGTCAATATGATCTGAAACCTTTCTTCTCCTCTGGGGTGGTTCAGTGAACTGGGAGGAGAAGCAGCTCCAGCTTCATGGCAGGGAGCCTTCAACTGTGCCTACAGCTTTGGAGGTCCAGGGTTCAGGAACACATCAGAATTCAGCAACAGGTGAAGCAACACACACAGTCAGGGAATAACTGAAGTCTGAAGTCTGAATAGTAATAATTATCATTATTCTTGAAATGGGTTCATGGTGTTAAAACAGAGATGAGCAGCATCCAATTCATTACAAAACAGAAAAGGTGGAAAGTTCAAAACATAATTTAAGGCATTTTCCTGCACTGCATTTTTAAATTTCGAGGGCAACTCAAACTATCGATAATTTATCTTTCATAATTATAAAAGTGTGAGTTTGACATAGTTTCTGCTACCCAGGTGTGTTTCCCTCAGATATTTTACATGACTTCTCTAAAGTCTGCGTTTTAGTGAAATCTTATTTACACAGTTCATATTGTCCTTCAATATTTTTTATTTGGTTTATTAAAAAATCATATTTTGTGGAGCAATGTCTTTACAGTGATGAGATAAGATAAACATTTTCTTTTTAGGAAAATACAAAAACCTTCAATATCAGCTCTTAACTTCAAATTATTGTATTTTGCTATGATCCTGCAGACACTTGTATTTACACGGATTACACGGAATCTCACCTTGATTTCGAAATTACAAAATGAACTTTATGAAGTATATATTTTGTAAATATATGCAAAACTTCCTTTGCTACTTCATACTTCATACCGGCTGAATTTCTGCTCCAGCGATGTGAAACTGGACGTCTTCAACTATGAAGAGGTGAAGAACTCCTCCAACGTGATGGGAGTGATCAGAGGGAGCGTGGAGCCGGGTGAGACCGGTGATACAAAACCAAATGATGATGTCAAACCTTTCCATCCTGTGATTAACCTGTGTGTGTGTGTGTGTGTGTGTTTACGTCCACAGACAGGTACGTGATCTACGGGAACCACCGGGACAGTTGGGTTCACGGTGCCATCGACCCCAGCAGCGGGACCTCGGTCATGTTGGAGCTGACCAGGGTTCTGGGCCAGATGGTGAAGCAGGGTGAGGAGAGTCGTGGCTTCTGATTGTGTCACACACTGAATGTGGTGCTGGATGAAAAAACAATCTAACTTCCTCTCCTCTCTGCTGCAGGTAAATGGAGGCCTCGCAGGTCCATTATCTTTGGAAGCTGGGGAGCGGAGGAGTTTGGACTCATTGGGTCTGCAGAGTACACAGAGGTGATAATGAATCTACACACTTTGACTAAAAGAACAGTCTCTCTCTCTCTCTCTCTCTCTCTCTCTCTCTCTCTCTCTCTCTCTCTCTCTCTCTCTGCTCTGACCAGTATCACTAAGTCATTTTACTGGATTCCTATACTTGTGCTACTGTATCGCTAAGTTTCCCATTATTCCATTGTTGTCACTATGGTTCCAAACAATAAATATCACAATAACTATTCAAGTTTCAAGTATATTTTTTATATTTATGTCATTCCAGCCGCGTCTGTTCACACAAACAGTTAGAAGACAAAACAAAAAAATGCAGCAGTTTTAAAAGACAAGTGCAATAATCACAACGTGCAATCAAGTGCCTGAGTTTAAAATAACTTAAAAAAACATAAGGGTAGACATAATAAATAAAGGTTTAAAAGTCAAGGTAGATTGAATACGCACCTGCTCATAATCTCATAAGGCTTTTGAGATTAATCTAGTTGTTTTAATCCACACCATGGCATTTTAATTTAATTTAATTTAATTGTATGTTATATTTTTCAATTTTATGCATTTCATGTTTTTTGCTGTATAAATATATTTGACTTGACTGGATCTTGTCTTTTCTGCAGCAATACTTCACCAAGCTCAGCGAACGCACCGTCGCTTACATCAACGTGGACATCGCTGTTTTTGGTAAGAAATCGTCACAAGCTTTGTTGACTGTCTGCTTCGAGAAAACATTTGGAAACTACATTTTTCCCTGGTGTTTTAGCCTCAGATGTTTAAAGGATATCCTTATGACACAAAATATCTAATTCATGAAGAGGAATTACAGTCCCTGCCAATGTAGGTCGTGTTCACTGACCAGTGTCCAAGTCTCATTGTCTCATGTCAAGTTAATAATGAATCCAATGTTACCGTCTTCCACTGTTCAGCCAACGCCACCCTCAGAGCTTCAGGGATGCCATCAATTCAGAACATCCTCTTCACAGCCGCTAAGCAGGTGAAAGAATATCTCAAGTCGTTCTCTGCAGCATCAGGATTCGCCCAGGACCCTGTCACACGTCTCTGTGCTTGTTCACCAGGTAAATGCACCAGGACTGGACTCCACGTCTGTGTACGACAACTGGATACGATACTTCAACAGGACGAGCCCGGCCCATGGCGTCATTCCCAGGTAATGAACTGCAACGGTAACAGCCTACGTGTTGCATTGCATCCTGGGAGAAGGGTTACAAAGGTTTTATTCCAATTCCCACAATCTGTAGTCGATGAGCTTTGAGTGATTGGATATTTCAAACAATATAATGAAGGTCGGTTAACTGTTCATATCCTGGATCCGATTGTCGACTGTGAAAAGAAGTATCCAGATAACCTGAGATGTTTTGTTGCTTTTCATTTCCAGTATGTGGTCGCGACACTTTGAATTATTGTCAGAGCAGCTTGGTCCCTATACAGCCCATCATTCATCATCTGTGTTGTGAGCTTTTATTCCCTTAGAAATCTCCGGTCTGACGATAAATCATTAAACGGATGCAATAAATGAATAAAATGACACTTCTTGTTTTTCTCTGTCTACCTCGGACAGGGTGGGATACCTGTCGGGTGCCGGGAGTGATTACGCTGCCTTCGTCCATTACCTCGGAATCACTTCGATGGACCTGTCATACACATACGACAGGGTAAGAAACTCACTGTTGCTGTAGCCATTCAGATTTCAGAAGTGTGATATAGTGGGTCAGAGAAGTCAAAATCAACCAGCAGTCTTCATTTGTGCAAAGCATTTAGACTTTTATTTGGCCAGTACTTAGTTCATCCAAAAACCAAACAAGTTTTTCATTTCCCTGTGCAGGTATGAGGAGAATATTCAGATTCAGAAATGTTACTTGGATATTTTTCTTCCCACAGAGTAAAACGAATGCTCGTATTTACCCAGCGTACCACACAGCATACGACACCTTTGACTACGCCTCAAAGTTCATTGATCCCGGTAAAGGACGCTGTCTTCATTCGTGTTTTCTTGTTCTATACTTCTTGTGCAGTGGTAGAAATCCCAGTGTCATGGACTGTACTTTATACTGTCTTGTGATGAAAAATGTGATGTATTTTCCCCAGTGGTCTTGTATTTCTCAGCCTTATAGTTTCTACTCGATCCCTCTTTCTCCTGATCTCTCCTCTCAGGGTTCGTCAGTCACCAAGCCATCGCCAGGACGGCTGGAAACGTCCTGATCCGATTGGCCGACAGCCTGGTGTTGCCACTGAACTGCAGTGACTACGCTGAGAGTCTGGAGGACTACCTGAAAAATGCAGTGACACTATATGAAGGGCAACTGAAAGCTAGGAACATATCCATGGGTAAGATGGTTTGAGGTGTTTAAAGGGAACATTACAGAACCCACACAGTCGCACAAGATTTAAACTTCTTAAAAACACACTTTATTATCAAGGTTTTCTGTTCTTGTTTTGTTTTATTCATTCTTAAATGTCCCCTCTGTAAAGCAGCCTTGGGTACCTTGAAAGGAGATATATAAATCAAATATAATCATAATGCAGGTATAGGTATATTTATTCTGGATTTTGTGTTTAATCATGTAATTTACAGTTTAATTTGTCAGTTTTTATCTCATGTTTTCATAATTTAGACTTTCTGCCATGTTGAGCCAAAGTTGCTAACTGTTGGACTGAAGCCACAGAAGATTAAGAGAAGGCGAGAACTTTGCCGAGAGTTTGCAATGATCTGTGTTTTCTTTCCAGAGCCACTAAAACGTGCAGTGAGCAGCTTTCGCAGTGCAGCTTCTCATTTGGACCAAGTGATTCACAGTTCAGACCTGGCAAACGAAACGTAGGAGCAAAACCATTCTGATCCCGCGCAGACGTGTTGCTATTTCCTCTGGTGTGCAGATAGAAGTCAAGGCCAATCATCCCTCTCTCTCTCTCTCTCTCTCTCTCTCTCTCTCTCTCTCTCTCTCTCTCTCTCCATCTCTCTTGTCTCAGACCACTGAAGGTCAGACGGATCAACGACCAGCTCATGCTGCTGGACCGAGCCTTCCTGGACCCTCTGGCCTTCCCAGATAAATATGCGTACAGGTGCGAATATGATCTGCTGAGCTCATGTCTTCATGCTGCTGTGTGTGTGTTAATTCTTTGGCTGCTTATCATTGTTATATCACTCTTTTGTCACACAGGCATGTTATCTGGGCTTCCAGCAGCGCCGGCAAACCGACCTTCCCAGGTCTGGCGGATGCTTACGTCAACGCTGAGTCATCAGCTCAGTCCAGCGACTGGGACAAAGTGCACTACCACCTGTCAGTCCTGAGCCAGGCCATCGAGGGCGCCGCCCACACGCTGGTTGACGTCATTTAGACGAAGAGGAGGAACGACACCTACTCATGGATTCTGATGTTGCTTTTTTAAAGCAGGGACCTGCAGCGAATGAGCACTGATCACATGGGCCAAGGTTTATTATTCATGGCTCCTACTGAGGGAGGTGATTTAGGAATCAATGAACAAAGCTCATCCCCAAACAAAAACATGAATGATGTCTTTGTCTTTGTCACTGGATTAAAAATATTTAAATATGAAGATGACTTTTCAACTGTATTCTTTCAAGTGAACATTAACTCTTTAAACTGGCTTTCACCTGCGTAAAGGTTTAAAGTATCTGGTTACACACATTTCCCTGCAGAGAAACTCCACCGTGGGAAACTGAATGTCTTTCTGCACAAGATCCATGAAAGCAACGACAATGAAAGACCCACAGACAAATGTGATGAAATCTCTGAACTAAACCTCAGTGAAGCATCACACAGTAGCTACTTTATCTTTTTCTCTCCATGTTCTTGTGAAGGACAAAGACGTCTTTTCTGTATGAAATCAATGAGCCACTCTCCGATCCTGGTTATGTTCAGAGTAACAGAGCCTCTAATCTTTTATCTTCCTCAGTATAACAGAGGAGATGACAGCGTGGCTGAATGTCTTCAAGTAAATGTTGGTTTTACATCTCAAAGAGTAAAATGATATGTCACCGGCTTTTTGAAGTAGCTCATTGAATGTTAGCCAAAAGGCATTCATGGATTTTATATATAAAGAAATTAGTAAAAGTGGATTTTTTCCATGAGCTATTTTTAGATTTCACTGCAATTAAACTTTTCATTTCGTAAACATGTACATGTGTGACAAAGGCATTTACAGAGAAAATGTTTGAGTTAATCATGGTTACAAGCATCGGTGCAGTGGTGCATCAAATTATTTAATATGTCAGAGTCCTAATTTGAAAGCTTTAGCCTGAAACTTTTTGGGCCCTCTGTTACTCATAGATGGACATAGGCCTACAATACCAGCGTGTACCAACAGGGGTCAGAAAATGCTTTGCAACAGTCCTACGGGCCAAGTTAGCATATAGTTGATATTGCAAATGTTGAGGAGTTGCAGCAGAGGCTGAAAAATAAAAAACAGCCATTGTCACCTGAGCATAGTTATATATAACTGTTAGTAATCAATAGAACTGTATAATAAAAGCTGCTCATATCATGGATTTCTTTAACTCTCTATCCTGTTCAGTCCCTCGTGTAAACACAGTCTCCCAGGGTGTTGGTTTGATCTAACCTCCTTCTCTCAGGTTAAAATGTACTGGTGTGTAAATTAATAAATGTGTTTGTGGATGAGAGAAGTGTTTCTAAATAAGAAGAATAAACTCTAAACCCCTCAGATTCATCACCTGCATCTTTGGTTGTGTTGGAGAGACTGAGTCACAAAACCAGAGGAACTGAGTGTGTGCATGGCCTTACCAAAGCTTTGACTGCAAATTGTGTTATTTAATTTGATGATTATTATTGATATTGCAATTTTATGGATATTATTATGTAAATGTTATATAATATGTAAATATTGTTTGAAAAAACATGCATTGGTTGACCTCATTCGTGGAAAACAATTTTCCCCATAGTTCAGGATCAGGTTAATTAACATTTTTGAATGTGGTTACATCTCACATTGTGGGCAGTGTACAGCATCTATATATATATATATATATATATGTGTGTTCCTCAGTATTTTTAGCAGCGGGACATTTACTTAACATCATTTCCTTTTTCAGCAAAACTGACTTGATATTTGCAGAATTGCTCAGAATAACCAAAGACTGTTTCCTCCCACAGAGAAGTTTCAGCGGAGCAGCCGAGGTCAGAGGAGGAAGAACTTTTATAACTAATAGATTCCTCTGATTTTTAAACATACTGCCAACAGGAATGTGTTTGTGACCGTTCATCAGCTGCCTCCTCCATTGTGTGTGTCTCTGTGTGTGTGTGGGTGTGTGTGTGTGTAATCAGAATCTGACGTTATGTCTTCACTTTTCTTTTTGTCTTGCTCGGTTAGAAAAGCTCATGTTAAGAGTACTGTAAATAAACAGCTTATGTAACCTTGATGGAACATTAACTTCTTTGTCAACTTGTTATTGATGTTTTTCAATGCAGATCATTCTCAGATGATAAACACTGGAAATAAAACATTGTGGTGTAACACAGATTAGCTGCTTATCGCCAGTCGGGGTGAAAATTAAAACACATAATTATTCATTTGACTTTGACACTATCTGTTTTGAAGAAAACTCTTGAATAGATCTAAAGGGGAACTACTACCACTACTTTCACAGACGTTTAGTTTACTTATCTTTATTATCATTATCATTATTATTATTATTAAGCCTGTGAAAACTGTTTTGTGGCCCTGAAAGTTTTTTTTATCAAGTTGGAAATTCCATTATTTTCTTTAAACTTCCTCAGACCCTATTTTTTAAATAGAAGCAATAGAAAGTGAACCTTCCTCTTGACTGTAACATGAAACTCAAATGCAGGCTGCTCTGATTACCTCCGCTAACGTGCTTATGCTTTCACACGTTTGTTGGTTTGGATATTTTGCAGGATAATGCACATACCACTGATTTGCTGGAAGGACGGAACGTGGGCCAAAACAAACCCCATCACATTTTAGTGCAGATGCGAACAAAGAGGATCCATCCATCCTCCCCCCACTTTCTTTTACATTGTGAGACAGGGCTTGTTTGGACATTTTTCCCAATTTCTCAAAGAACAATTCATGGATCTTGATGAGAAAGAACAGGCGTGTTTAAGGAGACTGATTTCTGTGAGTGTGTGCAGATGTAGTAATTTAGTCTGGCTGATTTAAATGTGGTTTCAAAGTTGGGTGGACAAAGGAACAGATCCAGAAATGAAATCACTTTCTTTAACGTTGCAAGATACGACCGTTACTGGAGGTAAACGCTCTACTGAGTTACGTGTTCTCCGAGTGGGTCAGTCGAGGAATAAGCAACTCAAATTAGAAAACAATAACTAATAATCAGTTTTCTTTCCTTTACATATTAATTCACATTTTTTCCTCTTTCAGTTTAAGTGTGTGTTTCGTTTTATATGCTTTTTCTTGATCCGCCTATCTGTCCCTGTACTTACCAGGTTTTCACATGTCATCGATTCATTATCTGTCTGTGTATGTTCTGAATATAAAACAATTGTCTACATGTTATTTGCACGTTTCACCCTCAACTCATCAGGGACTGCAGATGAAAACCAGCCTGCATGGAAAAAAATCAGGCACATTTACATGTATGACTTCAGTAGAGATATGAATTCATGTAAGTTGTCTCTTTTAGATGAACATAAAAAAAAAAACCTGTTGTAAAATGATGAATAAGATAATATTTTGTACCAGACATTGTCGTGGCAGCCATGACTGGAAGACTAACTACTAAACACAACAGTTCATGACATGATGAAGAAAGTGGCCGGTGAGCAATCCACTGAATAGAGTTAGTATGTTTGCAAGTAGAGATCTGGTGGAAAGACAAAATTGCAGCGTCAGCAGTGATGTGGTCTGTCAATCAAAAAAGCAACAACAAACACAGGCGTTACCCACTAGTCGCGAGAGTTTATTCTTTTAAATATACATAGACTTTTTTCCCCATATTAAATTACCCCTCCCTCCCCACTCATCCCTCCCTCCTGCATTTCCTCCCTCGCTCTCTATTCTCCGCTTTCCTCTCTCTCCCCCCTCCCTTCAGAGAGAAAGCTCGTCCGACTGAAAAACACACTCTACTTTGTGCAGTATATTGCTTATTAAGACATTTGCGAAAAAACATAAATTAAAAATACTACAGCTCGTCTTTTTTCTTTTCTGCTCCGACGTCAGAATTTTCTGAACAGAATAAAAAAAAGAAATTTTAAAAAAAGAAAGAAAAGAGCACAGTGTCCCTCAGTCTGGCTACATCGCATGAAATGAACTCCCCTGTTTTCCATGACATGCTATGACCCTCTTGCTTCACAGTGGTCTGTACCATTGTAAGTGAAATGGTAAAAAAGAGAAATCTATTCTGTAACGGACGTCCTGAGTTTGATCAAATCGTGTTGGTGCGGTTTTTACTGTGTGTCAAATGATAAAACATCCAATCAAGATGGCCGATTCCCATTCCGCCCTTCGCTTCTTCTCGCGTTTCATGTCTCTGCTCATCTCCAGAAAGTGTGTGAGTGTGCAAAGGGTGGGGTTGGGGGTTGGGGGGGGGTCATCATCATCATCATCAACCCCCAACAAGCAGGGATGTGCTCATTGTTTGTGTCTTTTTGTCAAATCCAAAGCTGTGGAACTGATTGGTCCGATGAGGCGGTCGGAGCTGCAGGCAGAGTGAAGGACAGTGTGATACGGCACTAGAGGAAAATTCAGGTGTTTAAGTCACAAGGCATGCATGTTAACACTGAACTCAGAGAGTCGCCACCAGGCGTTTTCAGCCGTGACGCGTGTGGTATGTGCTGTGATCGTGGCATTTGGTGTGCGAGTGTGTGTTTGTGTGTATCTGTTTTTGTTCAGGTGATGAAAAAGTCCAGCTTTTGACTGCATGCAAACTCCACTGCTCCCGCACAAATATTTCAGTTTTTTAATATTTTCAGTGAATGGAAGATACCAGGAATGCCGTGTTTGTTTGAGTGACAGTTTATATCTCGATTAGAATTTGCAAACGGAGAATACGTGCATCAAAAGTGGGACTTTTCCAATGACCAACAGTGTGTGATATGTGCACGTGAGTCCTGTGTGCATGTGGCATGTCTCATCCAGTCTTAATCAAGTTTTGTGTCCATCATCATTCTAGCAGTCTGTCCGTTCCCCTCCCTCCTCTTTAGGAAGCACAGGAGGGTCCGTGAGGATCGAAGGGTCAAGCTGGGGTCAAACGCGGGGGGAGTATTTAGGGTTTCTTGGCACCTCGGTGAAAGATTTCAGCTCGTAAGGGATCCCCGTGTCCACTTCGATGGATTTGCGGGAGAATAGCAGCCGGATATCGTTGTGCAAGTAGATCTTCCCAGATTTGGAGCTCTGGAATCTGAGAAGGGCAGAAACGAGAGCAGTGTCAGCAAAACACTGAACAAAAACTGTTCAAGTCGCTGAAACAAAGCTGTAAAGGATATTTTGTGAATCAATTATTTGCTGTTTTGCAGAGTTACATGAGAAAATCAATATCAGTTATATCTGTCCATTTAATACTGAGCCTCACCCAGCAACCAGTTATCTGGTTAAGCAGCTGGTGTGGCTCTGTCCAAAGATAACATTTCTTAGCTGGAAGCAATGACAGAGCGAGGCTAGCTGTTCCTCCCTGATTCCAGTCTTTATGCTAAGCTAAACTAACCTGCTGCTGGCTGGAATAGCTTTGTGTTTGCAGAACAAACATGAGTGAAGTCAATCATCTCATATCGACTCTTGGCAAGAATGTGAATAAACACACATTTCCCAAAATATTTACCTACTGATGTTACACTGGAATTTAACTGCCAATAGTTTCCAAGCATTTATAAAAAAAATCTCATGAATATACAAAGCACTAAAAGTAGTGTAAAGTAATGAAATCAGACTGTGACTATTAATATATTTTATATATTCTTGTGTCGCTTACAAGCTTTAAATCAAGTATCTTATAAGAAACTCAGGTATAAAAAGTAAAGCAGCCGGATGAAACCTCAGCCGTACCTGAGATGCATCAGGTAGCAGAGAATCTTCTTCCTCTCTATTGCTCCGCCCCCTGGAGACACCTCGCCTTTCCCCTCCACCCCCTCCTCCACAGGCACCAGGAAGATACGATGGCGCAGGAAGGTCATGTGATTGACGGGCATGTCGCCAAAGTTGTAGGTCACCAGGAACATCTTCACCACAGTTTTGTTGGGATTAAATAAGGTCTGGGGAAGAAAGATGTCAGACCAAAGTCGGCATTTCAAAATAAGACAGGTAGGTTTTAATTTAAGCATAAAAAAAATGTACCTGACCCTTAATATGAGGATCCCAATATCAACATGTTGTCTGCCATCATAACTTAAATGTTGTGGTGGCACAGATGAAAAATGATACGAAACCTGTGCAAAGAATGAGCAAATCAAACTCACCACTTGAATGGTCCCTGCTTTGGGTATGCTATATCCTTTCTTTCCCAGAGGCTCGAGGGAAATCACCCCCTGCGAGAGCGAGACACAGAAACATGGCACTCGATAAACATTCTCAGTTACAGTAATAATGAAATACTGTTAGGTACAGTTTTATAGCTCCAGAATCAGGATCTAGATTAAATGTCCTAATGTCACAACAATACGAGTGAAAGGTGCAGTTTGGCTCTTTGAAGGGAGACGGATTGTATGGCTTATGTATGAAATCATCTCAAGGCTAATGATATGAAAGAGTAAGATTTGGATCAGAATCAAACTTAGACGTTCTCTTTGCATGTGTGGACTAACAGCACCGAATTACTTGTAATGGGAGACCTACTGTCAATAAGTTCCCTCCTCACCCTTCTCAGTGACAGAAATCACATGAAAGCCAGTTACATGGCTTTAGGGCGGCAAAATATGGGCACAAATATAAAAGGAACGGCTCAAGTAGCCAACGACTTTGTTCCCCCCGCTCTTCCCAAAGAACCGTCGAAGAGAATCCGATTGTTGTGAATGCCACATCACCGGCAAGAGCAGCAGCGTGAAAGCAGTAATAATATTAATTCAGTTTCTGGTTTGATCTCATACGAAGGTAAAACAATTCATCATCAAAAACACAACAAAAGCCAAAATGAAAGCGCACCGACTCTAAAAATAACTACATTATGATGCAGGCAGCTACACAGGGAGTCACATTATGTTAAGTGTAATTAACAGTTCAAAGAACTCCATCAAAAGATGCCGACAATCACCACTTTCATACAAAACAATTCAAAGTCAACATGAGGCCTGAAGCTGAGAGAGGGAAAACAGCTGGTTTCCAAATGGACCAGTGTAACAGACATCATGGTTCTTATTGTAAGTAGAACTAAAGTTGTTCACATATTAATGCTGGTCCTCCCTCACTTCCTTCATATGTTGCATGATTACATATCGGATGAATGTATAGAAGTCAGTGCTGATGTGGACAGATGTGGCAAAAGGTTTTATGATTTAAACGGGGAAAAGGGAAAACGCATCAGATATTCTTTTACATCTGGTTCTGAAGGAGGAAGCCAGCATCCACTCTGCTGAGGCCAATTCTACAGTTGGTTTTGTTTTGGGTCGTTATTCTGATCTTTAATTTTGCTTTGTCTTTCCTTTCCATGGTTTTTATTACTTTCATACTCGGCAAACAACCCTGCTCTGTGCGATAAACAGTGTTGAGTGTTTGTTTGATTTATTGTTTATGCCTGGCTAAGAGTGCACGTAACCATTCACACACACAAAAACGGACCAGATCTGGCAGATGCACACAGACGAGGACTGACCAGAAAGGGCGAGGGAGCGCTGTGCTCGGAGATGTCGTAGTATGTGACCTGCACAGGCAGGGTGACGTGCTGAGGGCAGTAGGAGCCGCTGGCCCCGATCTCTGCCGTGAAGCCTTCGATCCGGCCAGACGGAGAGAATCGTCCCTTCAGTATGGACTCCTGCACGACAAAGAGAAGAGCGAGTAGATGAGCAGGAGCCTTTAATTGAAACCAAAGTAGTTTTGAAGGTGTGAGCCAATAGGAGGTTGTCTTTGAATGAGCAACACTGAGGGATCAAACACTATAAAATGTTTTCGATATGTTCACTGAGTCATTTTGACTTTATCTTATTTTCTGGATTAACTGTAAATCTTTGTAATCCCGGGTGAGGCTCTGCAACAATTAGACAAGCATCTCGGCCCATTTAACAACAGAGGAGGACAAAAGGAAAAATGATTTCAGCACTGGAAAGATCGCCAGGAGTTGTTTTTTCAAACAGGACATAGTCAGAAAAACAGCAAAAGCTTGACAATATAATGCAACGTGATCAAAATATATAAAGTTTTTCTTAAAGACACACTTGAAATGTTAATTATAGACTAAAACCTCCATTTAAATTGTTGAGTTATTTCAAAGATTTTTTGGGCATTTGGCCTTTATTGTTGGCACAGTGCAAGTGTGACATGGGGAAGACACACACGCAGCCAAGGCCTTTTTGTTATTGGATTCAATTTGTTTGATTTTAGCTTGTGGAAATAAATTAAATAAAAACTTCGATCCTTATGAAATGTCCAAATCAGACCATAACCTGTCCCTGGCTCCACATGATGACATTTAACATTGATTAAAGCTTTGCATCTTGGAGTGACACTGACGCCAGCATTATCTGTGACCTGCAGCAAACTGCGTCTCAGGAAGTTGTCAAAGTGATAGTTCAAATTTTTACCTCAAAGTTGCCAAGTAGTGATCTGCTGATGGAGGATGAGGGCCAGCTGGAACGTGTGGAGCGTCCGGTGTCTGTGTGTCTGCCGCTGCGCAGCTGCCGACTGAATATCACCAGAAAAAACACACAAAACAGACCGGTGGTTAGTGGTTGAGATTACACTAATTTCGCTTTAACCGACATGTCACATGCCTGTGAGCGTGTCTGGGTTTTCAAGTCCAGACACAAAACCCTTTAATTTAGAAGAGCATACAACCTCCCCTGACTCCCACCTCCTTTCCCTGTGTTCCCTGCAGTCGATCTTTCATTGAACTGAACTCATCCTTCCACATGTGCTTACACTTAAAAAGGTAAAACATGGAACTTTTCTGCATTAGACTGACAAACGCATGTTAGAAGTTGTATATTTGCATTATCCCAATTTTCTAAATAAGACAAATCTGACTGATGCGTCTCAAATGGTGTATTTTATCAAATTTTAAGCCAAATTCCGACAATATACCTTTAAGATACTGGTAATTTTAAAGGAAATATTTTAACGAGATATAACATTTTAGTTGTCTGATGTCAGGATCTTAAGTGATCAAAGAAACAAGCTGACAAACGCTACCAGCAGCTTGGCTCACAGCCACTTAGAAACATCCTGTGTTCGCTGAACAGAGTCGGAAAAACACAGATTCTTAACATAGAAATGTTGTTTTCTGTTTTTTTTAGCGAGTTGATTCACCAGGTGCTGTTGGGACAATAATTCAGCTCACGGACAATAATTCCTGAGACATTAACACCGAAGGAGTCCTACACAGGGGAAGCTCACTTCAACGAGGGGCTAGGTGTTGAAGACATCCCATGATCCCACGCTACTTCAAGTCACCAAACGCTGTCTTTTGTTATTGTTTTGATTGGGAAACCCATGACTCACCTTTTTAACCGCAGCCCACTCTTCAGTCGTCTCCCTGACCTTGTGCAATCTGTGGCAGTCTAGAGAAAGAGGGAAGAAAGGAAATAATTATTTCTTTTTGTCAGCGTATATTCCAATTCCTCACTTAGTGTGCACAAAGTTCAGAATATAAAAAATAATGGTCATGCTGGTTTTTTCTGTGCATCTCTCGTAATTGGGCACTTCATATGACCTCTTACTTACTGAGCGCTGACTACTGGACGCTGTGTCATGCGCACAAACATTCCCCATTTCCAGGCTGCAGTTCACACTAAAGGCCACCACGCTGTCAGATGACCCATCACCAGCCGACGCTACGCTACCTGCTGGCCATTTGCTCACAGCGAACCTTTCACTCATGGTTAGCTTTTTGGTATCAGCTGGTCCTCGGTTGCACTGGCTCTCTACAGAGCTCGAAGGTCTTTGTCAGCTGGTCGCCTCATCACACTCGATCAAAACCACACAGGGCATTTTCAGAATAGTATCCCTTCTTACCTTTCTGTGTCTTTAAAATATCTTTTTCTAACTGTTATTTACCTAATTATCACCTGTGACTGCCTCGCTCTTATATTTCCACTGTCCCTCTATGTCTCTCCAGTTTGTGTCCTTGAGCCTGTCTTGCATCTATCTGTTTCTCCCTGTGCTTCCCTCACACAAACACTCAACGTCTCTCGTCATAATGATCCCACAACTGTATGAGGCCGAACTGGTGAACCCTATTGTGACCATGAGCACGCTCCCCATCCCACAAACCCACACACTCAAAGCTCTTTCTGGCCACCCAGTGTTCAAAAATGGCCAATTCACTTCCAGAACCATTTTTTACAGCCAGATGTATGTATGTATGTGTGTGTGTGAGAGAGACACACACAGTACACTCGTGTGGGGGAACAATTGACCTTCCCTCAATGGGCTTTATTCTGGAGCTACTCAGCCTGTTCCAGTGTGGCGTGATGAGTCGGCCATCAGTTCATTCTTGTACTTTTATTTGTTCTCTTTTATTTGTTCTCTTAGTTCCTCTTTATTTACGCCTTGGCCCCTTTTCCAGGACGGTCACGGCTCATAGATGTCTTACCATCAACCACTTGACTTTGGACAACTACTCTTAAATCTATATTCAAAGTCTTAGAGGCCTCCGTGTAGAAAGGGCCTTCATGTTGTGAGGCTTAAAAGCATGTTATTTGCATGTAAATGTGCACATGCTGTTTTTAATGGATGTGACAATAAAAATCCACTACAGCCTCTTTCTAGCTGCAGTTAATTAGAGAAATAAATTAGAAAACCAAATAATTTAGCCGTTAATCTGAAAACTGTTTTCCTCAACTATTATATTTTATTAGGATATGTAGTTTGACACCATGGTTGTCCTGTTATTACAGTCAAGTAGCATAACGTCAAATGTTAGCCATTAGCTTGTACAGGAGTTGGAATATTAGGCTGATGCAGTTGTGGCAAATTACAAAAACACATATATGACGCGTGTAGGTGAGTGTGCTCACCTTAGACCGGTCCCATGCAGAGGGCAGCAGGTGGTTCCAGTACGGAGCAGCTTTGGCATCAGTGCTGCGACATGAGGCAGGACCAAGTCCTGGAGCCAGCAGTGACAGCCTGCTTCTCTTGGATGTGGAGGGTCCCTCATCTTCTGAACACGACTCCCCAGTCTCGCTTGGGGAAAGCAGCCTCTTTTTGGCCGGCCAGTGACCTCCAGAGGATAGACGGTGGCCATTACTGCTGGGCGTTTTCTCCCAGGGAGCCAGGCCATTAGAGGAGGACGAGGCAGCCTGGGTGGCACTTCGCTCAGGTGGGGAGGATTCAAGTCCAACTTCCCATTCAGTTGCCTCCCCTGGTTCCTGCAGCTCTGTGTGGTGTGGGGGAGAGAAGGGGCCTGGGGGACTAGTGGGACTGGCAGGGTTGGGAGTTTCGTATGTGGACATTTCATATATGTGGGGGCTGGGCTGGCCTCCAGATGAGCCATTACTACAGCTGTCATGTCCAGGGCTGCCTAGAGAGAAGGTGGGTGTGCGGCCCCCATTAGGAGACTCAGTCCTGGCGGAGCTTCCAAAGGAGTGGCCCTGGTCGTAGAGATGCCCATGTGGGTCGCACATTGGGGTCGATTTAGGTGACAGCGGAGCAAATACATCAGGAATGGGCTTATCGTGATTGTGCTGAGTAGGGCGCCTGGAGGGGGTGTGGCTTGGGGAGAGGGGAGGAGATCTGGGTAAAGGCCCCCCCTCAGAGTCTCTGTGCTCAATCTGTGTGCAAGAGAAAACAGAACCAGGCCCACTAGGACCTGTCGCTAACCCTATCCCAACATCTTCAGCAGGTACTGGCCCACACAGCACCCCTCCCTCCAGTTCCTCCCTGTCTGAGGCATCTCCCAGGTGAGGACGCTTATAAGTCAACTGAGGCTCCTCTAGCCCCCGTTTCACACCCAGCCGGACAGGTCTCTGTTGAGTATCAGTGTTGGATTCTGTGGAGGTAGAAAATCCCCCCAGCTGGGAGAAAATGGAGAGCTGGTAGACCTTTTGAAGCCGCAACTCCTCCTGACCAAAGTGTCTAGGCGCCCCCGGTCTGACCCCAGGGTCTATGCTTTGTGTTGGTGCTGTCGGTGGAGGCAGGTCTCCCTCGCGGGCTGGAAGCTCTAATGGAGCCTTTTTGTGGGCCAATTCCACGTGAATGTGCCGCATGGTTGCGATGTTGGAGGGCAAGAGTCTTGACTAAGTTTTGTGCAACCGGTCAAGTAGGTCCTCGGGAGAGCCAGGAGGCAGAGCAAGATGTTCCACAGGAATAGGAAGTCCTATAGTTCCTGCTGTGATGTTGTCAAACACAGGGAAACAGGAAGTTGAGCTGCACAGCACCTGATGGGAACAAAATACAGTTTTACTATTTAGGACTCCTTTCAAGCAATAGCACACTTTTGCTTTGACACTTGGCTATGTGCAACAAACCAATGCACAGTGCAAATGCCTGTTAGCCTTTTTTATCACCACTTGGAACCTCTCTCGTGAAGCTGCTGTAAATCAGCTGTCCCACGGCTGTTAGCCTTTGACTTCCTGACTGATGTCATGACTTCAATATGTCATTGTGTTATCTGAACAATTTCTGCCCTGAGATTGTATTCTTACCACAAAAACAGTGGGGAAATCAGATACTAATCCCTTCTTACAAAGTTCCAGCTTTAAAGCAGTATGAAAATAAAGCTATTTAATTGCTTTAATGTGACATAGTGAACTGCGGGAAAGACATAAGCCTATTGTGTCTCAGGTCTAATTTAGTAATATATTGAAGACATTGCCCAAGATCTGTATCTCACCTCTGTGCGGGTCCTTGTCTAATTCTGCCCGTGTGGACAAGCTGCATTTGGCACAACATCTGGAAGTTGTGTGTAAAATGGTCTACAAAAGGAACCCGTCTATCTCCATGGCAGCTGCCACAGAACAACGCCAACATCCCAAGATAGGTGACCAGGAAACAGCAAAGACCCCAGAGGAGGCAGGAGTGAAGTTGGTGGGCACAGGAGCTATGACCTGCAGAGAAATGAAAGTAAAAGTTGGTTTGTTAGAAAATACATTAGTAAGAATAAGAAAGTTTTCATTTGTTTGAAGCATTAGAAGTTACAAGCAACTTGTTCAGGCAACCCGTTGGGTCAGTCCATATGAATTAGATTATCTACTGTTTGTTTAAAAAATACTTTTGATCAAATCATCACCCTGAGGGATAAAACTAACCAGAGAGGTGGAGTTCCAGTAATTGAGGAGGTTCTTGAGAGGAAATACTTATACACTAGAATTGGATGGAACTCTACTGGGGCTGCCTCTGCGATTGGCTGATAGCCAGACACACCCTCTTCGGTCACCTAAGCCTGGGGTGTAGCTTGGCTATGGCATCATTACAGGGTAACTCCACCCAAAATATCTGAACAGACAGAAACACATAAAAATAAAAACAAGTCAATTGTCAGACTGTTGCTTTTTATTAACAACTAACTGTTACTAACATGGGACAAACACCGTTTGTGTCAGATACATATGTCTGATGTATACATTTTAAATTATCAAAACCAAAGGAAGCCTCAGAAACGCCCTCATATCTTTTGTCACCACAGTAGAGAGCACAAATAACATGCAAACGCGACAACTTGGGTTGTCAATATTTAAGTTCCTTACTGGTCTTTAATCCTCATTTGAATACTCAACAAATAGGGAGGGAGAAGTATTATTCTCATTTTCGGAATGAAACAAAAGGAGGAGCCACTGATGGAGCCGAGAGTTGATTCTTCTGTCGCTAACTTGGCACTGATCGGTGACAGGTCAAGAGAAGTGGGTCATTTCCGACCCACTTGGACCAGAACTTGGGAATGTGGGGTGGGGAGGTTGTCACAGCGAGCAGTCGCCCTGGCAACCAGTAGCCCAAGGATAACAGCTCCTTTGTGTATGGCGACAAAGACGGAGAGAAAGAAACAGAGTCATGGACGGAGAGAGAGAGAGAAAAAAAGAGAGAGAGGTGGGGGGGCAGGATTGGCAAAGATGCTCCTCCAAGAAATTATCTGCAAACACAAAAGAAAATGGCCTCACAGACTATAACACACTGTGCGGCCTGTGTTCTGTTAACCTGAAGCTGGCCATTGATTGAAACTTCCAAAGCAACCAAAAGCTTGAAATGTAAAATGGGAAAATATCTCTCCATATTTAAGAAAGCGAAAGAAACTTCCTGGATCTGCCTGTTTATCTGCATTAGTTTCAAAATATAATGGGTTCTTCCTTGGGATGAGCCCCACCCCTTCACAAAGTGCCATGGAAATCGGTTCAGAAGTTTTTTAATAAATCCTGGTGACACATAAACAAACAGCAATGAAAACATAACCTCCTTGAGGTAATAGATAGAGAGAAACGCAACTGGTTCCCATTCAGACCTACATTACAGCAACTAGTTACTTCACGTTTTTGTATTTCCTTTTGACGAAATCATGATGACGCAGGACGAGATCAGTTACTAACGTAGAAATGATGACAAAGGCCAAAAGATCACGTGTGAGGAAAGAGAGCAGGAAGTGAGAAAAGATGAATGTAATTAATGAGAGTTGTTCATGTGTATTTTCCACTAGATTGAAATATTATTGATGAATATTGAATACCTGGTGTTGAATAAAATCAGTGCAATGATCAAAGTAGGCGAGTAATAGAGGGTTTTGTAAAAACACAGTCCACAACTTGAACATTAATAGAGTGATCATCTGTTTAAGTTGAACGAAGAATAAGAGATATCCTGACAGAGGATATAGAGACCTGCAGACTTTTCACCCCCCACCACCCTTAATATTTCTCCGGGTGGAAGACTCCTGACAGCTAAATCCGAACTGTCCCAGTCAAACAGGCATATCTGGTTAATTTAAATGACAAACTATTGGCAGCGACACTTATCTATGAGAGTTCAGTCAACATAATACAAAGAGTATCTTCCTCTTGTTTTTGTCCCCGTGAGGACAGGTGGACTCTCCTGAGCGAGTGCCCAGGGGAGGACATGGGGAGTGGGGGGATGGGGAGGAATGGGAGAGGAGTCAGCGGGTGAGTATTTATAGTTATTGCCTATGCCTGTGTCACAGCTTACTGTGAGAACCCAAAGGCTCCTTTAGGAAACCCCACTTGATTTCTGACCTTAATTTTAACGAACTGAGCAGGAGGCTTGCAGAAGCTTCCCAACCCCTTTTTCAGATTGAGTCCAGCACCGGGCACAGGAGGGGGGACACTCTGGCTTCACCCCAGGAAAGGCTTCAGGTTCCTGGGGGACGTGTGCTGACTTGAGAACTGAACAATTTTTTATATTCCAAACCAGAACACTTTCCTAAATATGGGTAAATAAAACAAATGTCATCTCGTCTCATCTGTTTGCTAAATTCCATTACATTGAAATGTTATCTCACATTTCCTGAACGCTGCTGACGTGAAGCACAAGGATGTGACGCATCACTAGCAGGCCAGGTGCAATTCTTGACCTGACATCCGTGGCAACATAGGAAATGGACCCGCAGTCATTCAGAAAGAGTCAGAGCGAGAGTAGAAATGAGGTCAGATGACAGAGAATATGACCAACACCTGACAACATGACAGCCAGACAGAGAGAGGAGAAAGAGAAATTTATCTCCACCCATACAAATGAGTGGAGATAAATTAGACCCTAAAAAAGACTGGCTGGGAAGAAACCTAACTCTGGCTCATCAAGTTTTACACGTTCACACTTTAGGGTTATTTGCATGCACAAATGAGGAGGAGAGACAAATGAGAAAAGAGAAATTCAAATGGAAAAAGCATGAAAACCTAATGTAATGGAGACCCAAGAAAGTGGTGTACAAGACCAATAGGACCAATGGAAAAAAATCCATATTAAAAAAAATAAAAACAGTCCAGTGTTCCTTGGCCCAGGCTTCGCTCTGGATCACGATGAAAGTAGAATGAATGCTTACAAAAACATTAAAATAAAATTTGCTAATAATCAAACCTGGATAATTACTTGATAGCTGCAATAATTAGGAAAATGAGGTGGGACAATGAATGGCCAGCTTCTTCCTATTAAGACGCACAGCAGGATACAAGCAATGTCAACACTGTGATGACTGTCTTGGAAACAGTTTTTCATGAGGATATGGTTACTAGATGTCATAGTGGAGTGAAACTAAAGCATCAGCGAAACACCAACGCCCTTCACCTGTGACTGTACCTGCTGCGGAGCCTTCAACGAGGAGATTTATCTGCTGAGGTGTGTTAAAACATGCATGTGTGTTCAGAGGAATGAATGCATGCCTGTGAAAAGCACCATTGTGTGTCAGTATGACACACACACACACCTTAAAAAGGTCAAGGAAGACTGCAGTCAGGAAGTCAAAGGCTAACAGTCGTGGGTCAGCTGATTTACAGCAGCTTCACGAGAGAGGTGGCGTTCCAAGTGGTGGTAAAAGGCCAACGGGCATTTGCACTGTGCATAGGTTTGTTGCACAGCTGATAAAGGGCTTGTGAGACTGCGACGCATCATCACTTATTGGCGTGAACCCTGTAAACACACACTTTCCATTCGGAGCTCTGCTGACGGTGGCTCTGACCCAGAAAGCAGCTCTCAGTGACATGAATGGAGGTGGAGGGGGCAGAGTTCACAGCCAGCATCTATCCTCAGGAACTACCCTGACATTTGGCCCATATACTTTCAACACCCAGATGACGCATGCAAACACAGGCGCACACAGAGCACAGTATTAAAAACACCATTGCCTGGTCTCTTTCAGCAACTAGGATCACACGCAATTCAAAAAATGTACCACGGGGGAAACAACATTTACAAGAACTTTTAACTTTGGTTTCTTCTACTCGTCAGAAGAGCAACAGATGCGGCCACTGCATAATTTATATATTTTTTCTGTGTGCTCTTTGACATTTGCTCTACTCCACCTTTGAGAAATCGTTCATGGGAGAACAGCTGATGTTTACTACTGTCTAAATCTAATGTCTAAATTTACTTTGCTTGTTTGTTTTAATATAAAGATTTGATTCATATCATATTATACTTTATACACCAAGCGGAGTTGCAAATTGTGGCAAAGTGAAACAACAATTGTAATATGTTCTTCTTCCCATTCAGGGATAATACTGTAATAACATTTTGAATCATTTCATGAGTTCCTCCTGCAGCAGCCGTGGGTTCGGTTCCGACCCGACCCTTTGCTGCGTGTCTCCCCCCTTTCTCTCTCCCTGTTTCACGATTACTTTCCTGTTGACGAAGGTGGAAAAGCCCTGACAAAAATCTTAAAACAAATATTCCCCCCAGGATTTTTTACTTCACCAGGCGTACTTTTGGCAGCAAATGAACGTGGAAATCTGGGTGCGAGCAACAGCGCGAGAAATTAAACATTGTTCATCATCATTTACAAGAGCTGGTTAAAAAGCGACAAAGTTCCCCTTTTACATAAAAAATAGTTCAGCAGCAAAGACAGATAAAGCCTTGTGCAGAACCAAAAACTATAGGGTACGACGTCTATTCAACGTAAAATTGGCTTTCAGCCTATAACAGAGGTTTGATAGCATCAGCATGAGGTTAGCAGCTCCCAAACTGCCTTGATTGTCTCATCAGCTTTAAGCGGAGCCCCACCCAGCCCCAGGCCTGTGCCTGGGGCTGATGAACACTCACACACACTTGTGTGCAAATTCTCAAGAAAAGTTGCCAAGTGGTGCTGCAAAACAATCACCTGTTGATTAGAGTACAGGATATCTGATGTCACTGTGCCACTGCTCACTGAGACAGCGGGTTAAATGACAGCTGATTGTGTGTGTGTGTGTGAGACAAATACAGAAGACAGGAAGCCAGAACGTGACGGAAGGAGAGAGGTGAGTCGGAAGTGAGTCGATTGAAACTGATCAAGCGAGGCAGCGTCACACACACACACACACACACACACACACACACACACACACACACACACACGAGTCATGGCAGACTGAACTAAGCTGGCTCAGTGACATAGTTGCTGAGAATGCTGTTTGACACAGGGTCCCTTTCTGTCTCACCCTCCCCCCCCACCTCTGTCTATACAGTATGTCCCTTTCATGTAGCCATTTTAGGAGACGTTGAGTCACCCATAGCTCAGCTGACAATGTGACAGCAATCAACAGGAGCAACTCTAACACAAGTGACTTGACAGCCAGGCAACTTGTGACACTCACCCTCCTGAGAAGATGGACTGTATCTCTCTGCCTCACCCTCCTTCCTTCCTCTTTTTGTCGTCTGCGGGCTGTTGACGTGTGGCTGCGCTGGCTTTTCTGTCTCTCCTCCTCTTGTGTTTCTACATCCACTGGGTCAGGCTGCCTTCTCTCGTTCTCTCCACTCTCCGGTTTGTTGCCTCTCTTCCTTCCTCCTGCAGAGGTGGTGTTGAGACAGACGGAGAAATGTCACGTCGTCCTGCCTCCATCTGCTTGTTTAAGTCACTCTCCCCCGGCACTATAGCTGTCTTCTCCTTCTCCGAATCTTGTTTTCTTCCTGTCTACCTCTCTCCACCCTCAGTCCCACATACACAAATCAAAACCCCCTCAGCAACTTTCACCCCCAACCAGTCTTGGTCTTTTCCCCTGCCTCTCCTTTTCTCTCTCGGGCTTCCCCCTCCTCTGTTCTCTCATTCGTGCCCCTCCAAAATATCTTGAATACAAAAGCCACTCCACATGCTAGTGTTCCCCCCTTTCCTCTCCTCCCATTCGTTCTCTTCCTCTATCTACTTTCAGGGCCCTCCTATCAATCCTCTCGCCGTCCCACCCTCTTTCTCTCTCGCCCTCGTTGTGTGTGTGTGTGTGTGTGTGTGTGTGTGTGTGTGTGTTTTCTTTCTGTCGGTTTCCTCTCAGCTGATAGAGCAAGGTGTGCTTTGCTTTGCTCAGCAGTGAAGGCATACAGGGGAAAGAAAAGGGTAGGGGGGAGATACTGCCAGCTAATTGGCTACAGAAAAGGGGGGTCAGCTCAGGGGGAGAGATTCAGAGGAGGGAGGAGGCGTGGCAGAGCTTAAACCACGCCCATTCATCCCTGCTCGGCCTGTTCTGCAGAGGAACCGGACTGAAGAGCACTTTCCCTGGTGTGTGTGTGTGTGTGTGTGTGTGTGTGTGTGTGTGTGTGTGTGTGATGGCAGCTTCAAGCCTGTTTTGTGTATATAGTAGTTATGCGTAAATTTTTTCTAAAGCTTACCAGCCACATTTCTAGTTGTGTGTCTGTGTGCTTCAAAGAACGACACCTTACAACAGAAGGAGTTAACGCCTCAGAGAATAAAGATACAAACATCTGTGCGTTTCAGCCACCACCCCTTCCTTTGCTGTTTAAGCGGTTTTAGACAGGAACTCCGGAAAATTGGATCCAGACATTTTCCAGAATTGGCCTTTCACAAATAAAGAATGCAGCAGGAGATTGTTCAGGTCAGACATCTTTCAGGCGAAGGGTGGCACCTGGGTTTTGTGAGCGCGAGGCAGGACATGACGTATAACCTCCACACAGAAAATCACGTGTTTTTGTTACCAGCCGTCGGCGTCTTCTATGTTTATGGTGCCGCTTTTAATTTTCTCAGTTTGATATCTGCCGTGGAAACATAATTAACGCACCCGCTGTAAATTTCGATACATTGTCCTGCTGTATTTTCACATGGGCTCACTCACACTGGATATTTAGGGTGTTGGCAGGAAAAGTTGACTCAGACATCTGCGTTCTCAGACACAGCCACTCCGGCATATGTCAGGCAGGAGAATGTTAGGACTTCAGTCTGAAAGCAGCTTGAGTATCTGTATCCTACACAAGCTCAATAGCAGGCGGCTTATCTGTTGCTGGATTGCAGATAGAGAATGAAGTGCATGTGAAAAACTTTATCAGCTCAGTACCAGGAGCAGCCCTCATCCACGTGTGTACTGTATATCTTGCCGTCTGTGAGCTAATAAGGAACAGCATGTTGACGAGGCAAGAACTATTTTCAACTGAGTGGTGTGGTCAAAGTGCGCACACACAGTGGGAGCTAGTGCATCACACGCTTATTTCACCGCACACAAACACACTGTACACAAAACACACCAAGTTGTCAAGAACAGATATTTAACACACCACTTCTGCCCAGGCCTTCTTGTTACAGACACAGCGACCCTGTTATGCTTTATCCTTATATAGGAAACCAGGGTTGACTTGAGACAAAACTATTGATAGCTCTTTGCCTCTGTTGTTTTCAGCCACTGTCTGCCTCTTCTGTCTTTCCCTCAATCCTCATCTGAGTCCGTCTCAAGTTCCGTTTCTACGAAAAGTTGAGTTGGTGCTGAGCTGCAACATTATCACAGTAATGCAGAAGGAGTTTTTCTTCACCTACTCATTTAAAAGCTTGTTCTATGCAACCAACAATCCAAAACCCCAATATTTTCAATTTACTATCATATAAGACATTTAAACACTAAGATTTGAAGGGGAAAACTTAATCCATTTGAATAAAAAGTGACTGAAACTATTTGAAAATGATCAAAACAGTTGTTGATTGAGTTTCTGCCGACGGAGTAATCGATTTATCAGCCAACTGCTTCAGCTCTGCATACATGTCCTTGTAGATGTGTGTGGGAGGATGGCACACTTGTTTTGATGAGTGTGTGTGAACAGTGAAAGTGTGCAGAGAGGAGGTTTGAAAAACAAGACACGTCTCTGGCTACGTACCTTCAAATATAGAGATGAGGGGAGGGAGGAGGGGAGGTGGTGAAGGGGTAGAAGACAGAAGACAGGAAGACAGACAGAGAAGAACAAACTCTCAAGGGTGATACTGAAATAAGATTAAGTTTCTCCTGTCTAATAACTTGCTTCTGACGGAAAAGCTTACTAAAAAATACACCGAGTGTAATGAAGACTTTCTGCTCGCAAGCAGCACTGTTTTCAAAAGCTTGTGTTTCTGAATACACAAACACACACACTCACACACTTCTGCACCTTTAAGAGCCTGCGTGGCCTTCCATATTAGGAGAAAAGGGGTGTGTCCTCTCTTTAAAGACCCTCCTCTATTCAAGGGCGCCCTTAGTGCAGCTGAGTAGAAAGAAGCATTGAAAACACTCACTCACATTCCATCAAGCACATGCATTGATGCAATCCTGATGCGAGAGCAGGGCAGTGTTTGTTTTGACGATTATAAAACTGCGGCAGGTTGGATTCTCAATCCTAGCACGTGTAACGCCGCGTCACAAGACAGACACTAGGCCTTGTTTTCTGAGGCCTCTCAAAGTGACACCAGCTGTATTTTCTATTTTTTGGGAAATGGGGGTTACCCATCCGCTCTAACTAAACAGCCACAGCCTTTTAAAAACTTCAGTTCGACTCCACCAGCCCCAAAAACCTCCTTGGGACAATCAGTTAGTCACAGTTTTCATTGAGCAGTTTTAGATATCGAAAACAAGGTCCAATTCACCCTCCTTCTTCTGGGAGGGGGAGAACAAAAGGGGGAGAGGGAGAGGAGAGGTGGAGGAAGGGTGGGAAAAGAAAGTGTGTGTCTGTGTATTGGGGAGAATACACAGCGTGTTTAAAGAGCCGTAGATCCCTCTGTGTGTGTCGGAGAGTGTGTTAGTAGTACACACATGGAGATGTACAGTGTGTTCCAGAGGGGAACACAGCAACGCCAGGAAAGCTCCAATGTGCTGGAGCAACTTTCACAGCTAATATTTACAGGGAAACTACAGCCAATGCTGTGTTGACTTGCAATGTGTTTGATTTTACTGTAACGTGTGCGTAAATTATGTGTAATGTGTTTTAGGAAGGCTGTCAAGCTTTATTTAAAGGGGACATAGCATGCAAATTCCACTTTGTTAGTGCTTCTACAGGTTAATGTGGGTATCTGGCATGTCTACCAACCCAAAAACTCTGGGGAAAAAACACTCGCGCGTTTTGTTATAGTTCCTCTAAGTCAGAAACGTCATGCTTGAGCGACTCGATTGCGCTTCCTGGGTTTTGTGTCGTAACAAGGAACTGGAAGTCTCCCTACATGGTCTTACAGTAGTTATGCCGGGTTACAGTAGTTCCGCCGGGTTACAGTAGTTACGCCGGGGTACACCGGACGCGGAAGCGCCGCTGCGAGGCAGCGCAGCGCCGTTCTCCAGCACGCAGCCGCCTGGCTGTTCACACGGGACGAGCATTTCTCCGCTGGTCAGCCCCATAGACTGTATATATATATATAAGGTCAGCCCGCGATTCTGCTTTCTCCGCTTGTTGTTGTACCCGTTGAATGTCGGGGTTCGGGGTAAATGATGGTCTTCATAGCCCCCACCTCTCTCTCTGTCTGTCTGCTTGTGTGCTTGTAGTGGATGGGCAGAGGGGGACATTTAATTATGTGATTGGGAAAATTAAAACTCCAGGACAACAGAAGGGGAATACAAAGTATGGGATGCATATTTGATAATTTATATCATATAAAATATGTAATTTATATCGTTTAAAATCATGGGGGGAGAGGGGGGAGGGGGGAGCTGGCTCATTAGCATTTAAAGGAACAGGCACTCAAAACAGGTCACTCTGTGGAGGGCTGTTTTATACAGGGTAAAAAGGGTGCTGTTTTATATGATCCTTGTGGTATTTTGACCAAAGTATGTTACAGACATTTCATTAAGACCCCAAGGAACCATATCAACTTGTGGTAAAATGGGCATGCTATGTCCCCTTTAAAGCTAATGCTATGAAAGACCTGTTCCATGTACAGTGCTACACCAGGATTATGGTTGGCAATTTAAAATACAAGACTTGCTTTTTGTCATAAACTGTTTTCAGACATGAACTCTGTAAAATGTCAGAAAGATGGCGTTTTCATCCTGAGATATTGCTTTCTATTCTCAACATTTCAGCCTGTACACTTTCTGTCTTCAGGCAGAAGGTGGATTTTACAGTAGATGTGAATAAAATGCTTACCTGCCAATCTAACTGCGGCCACCCCATCCAAAATCCCTCAGCAATCTTACCAGATTATCAGATAACAAGTTTCCGTAGATACTTTCCCTCCCCGAGTGGTTTCTTTATATTTACATTTCTAAGGCGAAGTAACAATCTGGTGAGATGAACTGTGAGTGGAAGGGCATGTTTGACCAGCTGCCTGTTGATAAATAAGCTCTACAAGCTGAAAAGAGACAGAGAGCCCATTTAAAGTATAATCATTTTACTTAGCTGCTCAGGGAAAAACTGAGTGTGTGTCCTTTGCTCTTTTTGCCATCTCAGTAAATTGGCTGCTAATATTGGACCTATAAAAACTCAGGTTAACTTTATGATTCGGACCGAGGTTTAAATTGAGCAGATGCAGAAAATATGCATCCCTGAATATAGACTATTTGTTTGTCTGTTTTAAACACAGGAACAGCCAAATAAAGTATTCCTGAAATAAGTTGTATTTGTTGTTCCGTGACCTGACACTGATGTCGCTCTATGAAAAGCTGAATCAAGTACGACCTGAAACTGGACTTCAGTCCTGACTGACCCCTAGAGACTCCAAATCAATCTGTAGCATTAAGATCATTTTGTAAACCCCCCACACTCCTGGATTATTTGGTCAGATAATCGGCACAGATTCCTCCAGTCAGGAACGCCCCCGCAATTGTCGGAGGGGGAAATCGGGTCCAACATCGGCCCGATTATCCTCCAGTGTGCAGCAGCCTTTATCAATCCAATATGTAGCAGAAAGGAGAGTTGACTCACTTATGAGAGTGCAGGAACTATTATTTTGTGTTTCCTGTGATTTCTGATTACATTTATTCCTTCCATTCACAAGATCTGACGTTCGCTCTCAAAAGGAAGAGGAGATTTTAAAAAGATATGTGCAATCAGAAAAGCAAGAGACAAGAGTGCTCTGGGAAGAAATGTGAAGATGGGGAGGAGTAGTGGCACCCTGAGTCTTGGTGACAGGCCGGGCCAGCTCAGAGGATGGAATGTTCCAGAGAAATATGTTGCCTATTCATGGAGGACAGGAAATAAAGCTCGCTCGCTCTCCTTCTGCACCTCTCCTCCCTTTTCTCTCTGTCACTCCTTCACCCTGAATTCGGCTGCTTGTCTTTTCACATATCTGTGTGTGTGAGAGTGTGTGCTTCCTCCTTCTCCTGGCCATTGACTGTTTCTTGTGCATCTTCCTTCAGTTCTAGAATCAATTCCTTTTTTCCCCCCTTTCATGCTTGGGGAACTTGCACAGCATGGGGTTGAACCACGACTGGTAGCGGGTGAAAGAAGTCTAGCCTGCCATCTGGCTGGTAAAAAGGGAAAGAAAAAGTTGCCATCATTTGCTATGTAGCATACTGTCTCTATATAATAAGCTAACCTGACTGATTATTAGTAACTAGAAAAAGCGGATGGTAGAGAAAATTGTAAAAGTACTTTCAAGCTCATTTATAACCACATTTGTTGCTGTGTGATCATTTTCCACCAGAGTGAGTAGGAAATGAGAAAAAACCAACGCACAACTTCACAAAGAACTTATAGAGAAGACCATGAAGTTCGATGAAGCTCGTGTTTATGGGCACACAACTTAGAGAATGGCTCATCCATTCTGGTTTAGTAGACATTACAGGGTGGAGGGTAGAGCGAGAGGTCTGGCCGGGGTTAATCCTGAGATCAGTCCAACACAAACACACACCTACACACAAATACACACACGCTTGCAGTCGTTAAGCAGCAGTTATTAACGAGAAGCTTTGGGACCAGGAGAGTTGCTGTTCTGTGGTTGAGTCTAAGGCCATGTCCACATGTACAGTGGTGTTTTGGGTGGTGATTTGGCCTTTTGAGCATCTGTACCAAATTTCAAGGCAATCCTACCGAATATGAATTCACTTAAACCCACAAATATCGACAACTAGGGTACAAGATACGTGAAAAGTTTGACCTGTTGAAATAGATAAAATGGATATTTTCGCCTCATTGAAAACAAAAATCTCCATCCATTATACCTTTGTTTTACAAGATATCACAATCTAGACGAGGACAAAGCAAAATGACTACAAATGCTCAAACGAGCATGCCGAGCCAGGAGGGGGCGATAGTGTCTACATTAACAATCAGTCAAAAACCAGAGAAGAACACTGTGGTCTGAGTAATATCGCGTGAGGCAGACTGTGAATGTCGGCAATGTGGTGCAGTAATGCTAAATTTAGATGCAATTAATTAGACCTAGCAGTGCTAACAGAGTAAAGAAAAAACTGAATATATGCACAATTGTTGTTGTAGTTTGTGGTGCAAATTACTCATTGTTACATCATTGTCATGTTTGCAAAAATACACAGAAACTGTATATGAAAAACTGCACTTTGGAAGGTGATCTAATTTTTTGCGACTTAAACCTGTGTTTGCGTGTGGACGAGAGGCACACACTCAAGAGGAAAAAGTTTGTTTTGCAAAAATCCTCATTAATGTCCGCAGGGCATAAAGGAGAATTCAGGTCAGGAGGGTAAACATTCACTATTAATGACACATAGCTCTGATTTGCACAGTCAGGTTGAGTGGCACAATAAATCCCTTTGAGTCAATAATGCTCAGGCTAAGGTTGTTCCCTGGCTCTAATGGCACTAGAACAGCCAGTTAAACACGCAAACCTTTACTTCAGCACAACAATGAACCACAACCACAAAAGAAAAGGCATCATTTTTATGTACGCCTAACACGAGATTAGCACTCACTTCACTAACGCTTTAACTGTGGAAAACAAATTCACACGCACACATGCACAGCCCTGTATTGCTTTAAGGTGTTCTGTGTACACCACGGCTTTTAAACTCTCTGGGAGGACGAGGCATACTGATGCATTCAGGCCTGCAGGAAACACACCATTGTGTGTGTTCTTTTATATCAGGAAAAACATGACTGGGCAACTGACGGTTTCAACTGAACCCTTGAAGTATGTACTTCCAGTTCCAGTTCAGGTTCATGCACTGGCGTCAAAAGGCTCTTGATCCACGTTGGATTATTTCCTTTAGATCGTTCCTGCTTTTTTTATTTATTTATCCAAACATGCAAATCCAGTATGTAAAACAATATGATAAATTAATTTCCGACAGTGGGTGTCACAGTTTTTCAAAGGGGAACATTCTTTATAAAACTCAATTTAAGTGACAAATGGTGCATGCGAAGGCCTGATGCTGTCATACACTGTCAGCCTCCTCATGATGGAGAGATGGGAATAAAAGCAGCACAGAGAGATGCAGGGCTTTGATGCTGGATGAAGGGAACGAGACAAATGACCGTATAGTGGAGAGTAATGGACAGAGGAAGCAAGACAAGGACGAGAGGGAGAGGGGCAGAGAGGGAACAGGTCTTAGCTTGATAAGCTCTGTGTTGACCTATATAATGCAAAGAGACACATCTGCTTTCCAGCATCTACTCGTTGATTCTGGTTGTTGTATGGAAGGTATATCAACAGACTGGCTCAGGCTACGTTCAGTCCACTTAGTGGTATCAACAACACCCGAGAGGTTGTTTCTTATTTATACTAATTTTACTAGTGAGTGTAAAAGATTGTTACTGAAATGTAAATATTGCACACAGATGCAATGGTGAATAAACGGTAATAACTTCCATTTCCCACAGCCACATACAAACACTGTACAGAGCTTAATTTTGCCTCTCGGGGTGTAATGTCAAACCATGCTGATTTATTCAGCAGGTGGTACTGTCACCTTGCCATCATCCTCTCTGGAAGTCTGTTGTCAGATGTGTTTGGATAAGGCCGAGCAGACTGCCACTGAACAAAGATGGAGTACTAAACAGGACAGAAACTTCCAGATTGTCTGATGCTGGTTTCCTACTATAAATGAAACTTGAGCGAGAGAATAAAGGAAGTGAAAGAAGTAGTGCAGTCTCTCTATAGCTGCTTTCAGACAAGCACTGAAGCCCAGACATTTTCCTGAAATTATCCAGGGGCGCTGTGTGTGCGTTTTTCATGCCAGGGCCCTTCGCATCAGAATATATACGTCATATCCTTCCTCCCATGTGCTCTTCCCACCCCTCACCTGAATATTTTGACATTTTCCTGCTGTTGATAATGAATCTGCCCTGAAAAATGTCCTGCTCCGTTCTTCATATGTGAAAGGCAAACTCTGGAACATGTCTGGACCTATTTAGGGATGTTGTGTCTGAAAATAGCTTTTATTTGAGATTTCTAAATCCTCAGATACCCAAGATAGTACACGTCAATTCTCTCCATTTTGCAGGTTTTACAACTGCAATGATCCTCAATGAGGCAATGTGTGCTAAAACTGATTTATATTATTCTACTACTACTGAATACTTCATGGAGTTATGGGTTTGTGGCCCTCTTTTCCCTTATTCATTCAAAAAGTTATTCAGAAGCAATATATTGAATTGATATTCAATCCTGGCTTAAGAAGCCTCATCATACATGGTGGTGCACCAGTGAAAACGCAGACCGATCAACTAAGATTGGACCTAATACAATGAAAACAGTAAAAAGCCTTGAAAATATGGTTGACCTCATACCTTATTTGATCTTATGTTTATATGTCAGTAAATTCAGACAGCATATGAGACAATCTCCAGATGCTCACTTATTGAAAGCATCCTTGAAATGTATTGGCTTTCCCTTCCATGCCCTAAAAACATGTTATTAACCACAGCCAGTCAATGCTCAAAACACTCGGATAACTAGCTCCTCTTATTGACAGACTGTTAAGTAGACTAACTGACCTTCAATGGTAAGCCTCAAGCTGGGTTTAGTTAGTGTGCAGGTTTGTGTGTGTGATGTGTAAAGAGCAGAGGTAACAGAGTGAGGGTCTTAAGTCAAAGGTGAAAGGATGCAGCAGTCGGAGCTGCGCAAGTGCTATTTTAGGAGCTCGGGTATAAGCTGTGATTAAGTAGAGTGAAAACGTGATTTAACACATGCATGGTCTCACACATAAAAAAAGGATCCCTTGCTTTATCGCCTTGAAACACTGCAGAAGTGACAACCAGAGGGACATCTTCACAGTGGAGGCGTTCCTTTCCAGTCCGTGGAGTGTGAGGACATTTGGTTATCATTAAGGTGGAAATGACGTCGAGACGCTCGCAGTTAATGTTGCCCTTTGACCCCGACCTCTTGTTAATTTTACGTTTCATCTCGACCTGCCAACGTTCCGTCCCTGAACTGAGCCGAGGTATCTTCTGGCAAACAGCATCGCTCTCACTCCGCCATTAAAAAACATATTTTTCATCCACTGGGCTTCGAATCGAAAGTGAATCAGGGAAGAGACATAAAAATGATCTTTCATTAGAGTTGCGTCATGTGAATTGGAGGGTCTTTATTTTAACGCAGCACTGACGGATCAATAAGGCTTACACTGACATTCAAGAGAATCTCCTGAGAAAAGGTAGCATTTCTCTATTTTCAGACAAGAAATAGACTAGATTCTATTCAGTCTGTGAGTCACCACTGGTTCTTAGTGATGGCTTTGTGTTTATGCATTCACATACAAATGCTTGCATGACTATACATTAGTGGATAGCTCTCCTTCTCTTAACCTCATGTATAACCCTTAATGGTGAAATATCTTTGTATTTGAAGAGAGGCCATTGAGCTCACATGTGGATGCAAACAAGATGTGCACGTACACACACACCTCCCCATCACATACACACTGGAGATCAATATTGCCCCAGAGCATTGTTGAGTACTGGATCTAACCCACATAATCATCTGTAATCTCTGACATCAAATCCTGCAGAGACACATTGGAGGGCTGACAACAAGCCTTCATCAGCTCAAAGCGTTTTAATAGCCACACACACACACACACACACACACACACACACACACACACACACACACACACACACACACACACACACACACACACACACACACACACACACACACACACACACACACACACACACACACACACACGGAGAATTGCAACCATGCACCATAACCACTTAGCTAGAAACGCACAAGAGTTAAACATCATTGGTTGGGTGCACAGAGGACGACAGCTTTAATGACGTCCTTTGGCTCGGATCCCTTAATGTCACACATTGTCAGCTGATCTACACGTGCATAAGCTGAACTGCAGGCAAGAGGAGCCAACTGCAGGCCAACGTTTGACTGACGCTGTAACACTGTTAGTCTGGGCCTAATCTATTCAGACAGAATCAGGAGAGACTGGGATCTTATAGTGTTACAGGTCTCAAGTTAGCGTCATATTGGCCATAATGTACAAATCTAAACAGCCTAACAAGGCACTGGTGGCTCTAAATATTACCCTGAGAAAACACATGGCTACTCATGACCACACTGAGATTGAATATATTAGTAATTGTACATTTTGAGTTTGTTACCCTCTACCTCCCTTCTCCTCTGATGTGAGAGCGTTTTCTCAGTTTCTTTGTCTCACCTGAACAGACAGACCATCTTGGTTTTTTTTTACAGCATAAAAAGAACTGTGTGACTGCGCACAGGACAAGCCCAGACCCAGGTCCCGCTGAACAACATGCACCTCGCCTGTAGGGTTGGTTAGAGCAAGGATCTGCATGACGCCACACTCAGCTGAGGACAAAGCCCACTGGTTTCTCACAGACAGGGAGGTGGGGAGGGGGGTGTGACTGTCAGACCAAGGCAGGGACAAGAGAAAAAAGAAAAAAAAGAGACAAAAATGTAGACTTGCAGATGGATTTGCTGCATCAATGTGTGTGTGTGTGTGTGTGTGTGCATGTTTGTGCAGAAATCTGCTATTTGCATGCATGTGACAGCTGGTGGATTGCAGTGTGCTGTATGGGTGATGTAGAGTGAGGGTGACTGCATATACACGTGTGCCTAATGTGTATGTCAATGCCACCATGTCCTGTCTTACACGACAATGGGAGGAAGTGCACTGCAGCTGAGCGTAATAACACTGCAATTACTGACTCTTAACACACTATAGGTCTTTTATGCTGTAGCGAGGGTTCAGTACCCACATCATCATTGCATAATGCATAATACAATACCACCCAGTGCTATCCTTTCTCCATGTAAGCTTTACAGTGATCACCATCACTCTACCCACTGGGATACAGTCATAATCTCACAGATATACACAAGTGCTGATTGATCCAGCCTCCATCCTCCTTGCACAGCCCAGATATGCACAATCCCAAAGAGGGCAGGAGTGTGTGTGTGCAGTGCAATTATAATCAAAATCAAATATTCACACATGCATTTTGATGTGCACGCGAGACACAAACCTATGACTGTGACCGATGCACGGATTCCTCCATCATTTTGTCAGGGTGCATGCACGAACACACACACATAAAGGAAAGGGAGCAGACAAAGCAGGGGAACGCCCCCCTACACCCTGCAAGATGCTGCTGGCAGGACATCAGCTGGCTCAGGCTGGATTCCACTCATTCTTTTGCTCACGTTGACAAAGACGGATAATGACAGTGATGATGACCCGCGGGGTGAAACATTTACCTGACACCACGAGGAGAGATCTCCAGACAGCCTTTGTGTCAGTGAAGTTCCCCCAATGCCAGGAGACTACAGAGGAGCGAGCTGGCTAGAGGTGGTTTTCAGAGGCCGACTCACCTCACAGGGAAACGGGGGAAGTCAGGAGGGGAAAAACACGGTGTTGGATGACGCGTCCGGGTGTTTGGCCTTTTTCTTGTTTCACCTCTCTGCTGCGTTGTCACGTTCCCGGTAGCTAACGCTCGGTCCCGGAGCTAAACCAAAAGCCGTTAGCCGCTCGTAGCCGTGGATTTGACGGGTGGAAAACAACGGGGCAGTTCCAGTGTCCTCTCCCCACATCTCTCGCTGGCTGTGCCGTCCACGTCCCTTCCTCTCTCCGAGTCTCTCTTCGTGCTCGCAGCTGTTTCCGTTGTTTCTGGAATTCCTCCTCTGGCCCTTTAAGCTACAGCGTTTCCGGGGTTTGCCAGGGTATATATCAAGTAGGCGGGGCTTCGCGGCCCAGCTGAGCGGCCTGTCATTTAGCCGATTGGCCGCCCTTGTTCCCCTCGACCAATCGGCGCCCGGGGCATTAAGCTGTGGTTAAAACATGCAGATCTATTCAAACGATCCCGCTCCGTGATTGGACCGTGGATTAACCCAGGAAACGCCCAGTACACGTGCTTTTTCTCCCCTCCCATCCTTCACTGTGAAGAAAGGCTGTTGTAGACTTTGTCATTTTTAATTAAAAAATCCTCAACAAACCGCGTTACACACAAGTGAAGAAGCGCCGAACAAAAACTTTATTCAGTTACTGACATTTAATAAAACAACATATTGCAGTGGTTAAATGTGCAGTTATCCCCCCCTGCTTTTCTTACGCTTGTACAGAAAGGGCCATGTTGTCACAGAGCTAAGAATAGATGAGCTACACGTTGTATCCCCATATTGCTTTGCGGCTGCACTGAGCTCCACGCCCATCCACCCAGAGCACACTGGGGCCTGATTACACCAGAGGAGGAGGAGGCCTGCAGAGATCACACACTGTATGCTGCAGATAAAAGAAGCTCAGGGGCTGTAACAGAAGATGTTGCATCTACTGCTCCTCACCATTTGTCCATCTTTGTGCTGATGATGCACTTGGCGATGCGATGGCTGCATGTTTCAAATAGCTATTTTTATGCATGATCATACACTGCATTGCAGGAAATGAAAAGCCAATCATTATACCTTCCACCAAACCAGTTATCAGTTGATACCTTATCATTTTATAATATACATGATATCATTTTATAATATACACATGTAATAAATCATGTGTATAGATGGGTTTTAGAGATCAGCTGTAGTTCCGCATGTCAGGATACAGAAGTTGGATTTCAAGGCTTTCCAGTGGGCCTGCCTTGTGGTTACAAAAATGAAATGGCAAATTTCCACATTAGTGTTTATCGGTTTTATACAAATGTGTAAAACAGTAACACAAAAACAAAGCAAACCACTGTGGAGATGGTTTACATTTTTGTTTGTGGTGCAATTCACCTTTATCAGGATGTTTAGCGTTAGAGTTTGGCACAAGTACACAACAGAGGAAAGCTGAGTCCTTCATCAAATGTTCCATCCGTCAGAGAAATACCACAATCATAGTATTTTTAACTCATGGTATGTACTGTGTGTTTTATAGGATTGCAAATAGAGACTGATCCTCCTTGTTTAAGAGAGAACTGAATCTGACGTATTGGTACTACTGCGACAAAATATATTTTTAAATAGTTGTTTACACATTTCATCATATCTTATTTCAACACGACCAGCATTTTAATATATATACAAACTAATTTATTGTAGAGGAAAATACTGATAGGTCAAAATACGAGACGAGAGAGGAAAAACGCTCAGCTGCAAAAAAGTGGTTTTACCAAATACCTGACATTTTATCTTTTGCCATACATGTTTCCTGAAAAGGGATAATGCAGTGAAAGCTGTTATCGCGTCACTTCAACAGATTCCTTTCAGGTCAACTCTTCATCTAACACACAGCAGGTGCCTTTGTTAGAAGAGTGTCTTGCGCCCCCTAGTGTTTACTTGACAGAACCGTCCAGTTGTCCTCACATTTGAAAGAGCTGCAGTAAAGTTACAGATCTGGGATCTGAGTCCTGGACTTGGTGGAGGAATTTGTTCTGGAAACTAATTTCACTGAGGCCTCCTTCTCTCTGTGTGTTTAAGACTGAAGTCACAGTTTAGCAGTTTATCTAATAAAAGTAGCTCAGTGAAGGAATTTGGTTTAATAATGGTTTAAATCTTTAAGTGTGTATCAGCGAATTGTTGACTGATTTGTACATGAGGTATACCATTACATTTTTATACACAGCATACAATTATTAAATATATGGCACACTTTCCAAAGACCACATCCCCCCTGTCCTCCAGAACCTACACTGGCTTCCGGCCCTTCATCGCATCGAATTCAAAATCCTCCTCCTCCCCCGAAAAGAAATATGGTTTAATTATTTTATGTCTTTCTTTCAAACTCTATGTAAAGTGTCTTTCAGTTCCTTGAAATGCGCCATACAAATAAAATGTGTTATTAATATTATTATTATTATTATTATTATTATTATTATTAATAAAATGTGGTATAGACACTTTTGATAGGATTCTCGACAGAGTGGACAATGGACAATAGTGGGAAATGTTTGGAGTATTATGGAGACAGTACCAAAAAAATGGAGGAAATTGATTTTTAAATTTTTTTCACTATATAATTGGACAAACTGATTTTTGGATGACTCCCAGAGAGAAGATCGCCTGTAGATGGCAGTAATGCAACACCGTGGATGCAAGCTGCCCGACAACACCGAGAAAGAAGAAGAGGAGGAGGCGGAAGGGCATGATGGTTTGTCAACAGTATTGAGAAGAAGGTGTTGATTAATACACTCATGGTCGTGTTTACCTTTGTGACTATTGGTTTCATAGTGTGTAGTAGTTATACATATCAGCTAGGTTAACTGAGGGCTGGCCGCCATCCGTCGTATTTGGTCTTCGCTGCGTTAGCTCGCTATAGTGTTTGAATAGGAAATGTCAACATGGCAGAGTGCGAGGATGAGATCTATCGTCAGCACAGACTGATGGATATCATCTGCGAACCTGAAATACAGCCGCACAGAAAAGGTCTGTAAAACATCGATTAGCTTAATTAACTCATGTTAATCATATGGTCTTTTTACCCACTTCTGTCCATTGTCTCCTCCAGAGCTCCCACAGCAACATGTCTGTATCAAGGAAGAGTTTCCTGCTGACCTGCTGGAGAGGAACCCCAGTCCAGACCAAGAGGAGCCAGAACCTCCACAGATTAAGGAGGAACAGGAGGAGCACTGCATCGGTCTGGAAGTCGAGCAGCTTGTACTGAAGCAGGAGGACGATGATGACTTCTTGTTCAATCCTACTTTCGAGGAAAGTGACCACAATGAACCAGATCCAAGTGACCACCAGCTCCTCTCCCACAACTCAGCTCAAAGCCAAGATCTCAAAGGTGAATGTAGTCGACCTGCATACGGCACAGTGATCTGACACCGGTCTGCAGATGGGCGCCACCACTGAGTCTGGTTCTGCTCCAGGTTTTTTCCAGTTAATGAGTTTTTTCTCTCCACAGTCACCGAAGTGCTTGCTCATTCAGGGAATTGTTGAGTTTCTCAATAAATTGTAAGGTCTTGTTCTTGTTATGTTATGATTTGGCACTTAAAATTGAACTGAATTGAATACCTTTTATTTTAGTTCATTCATTTTTTGCCATGGATTTTTGTGAAGCACTTTGTAACCTTGTCTGGATAAGTTATTATCCACTGATACAGCGAGTTATAAACTGAGAGTATACTAGAGATGAACTGATGCAAAACCAATCAATATTCAATAAAATTGTATTTGTGTAGCCCATATTCACAAATCACAATTTGTCTCACAGGGTTTCACAAGGTGCGACATCTTCTGCCCTTAAACCTCAACAAGAGTAAGGAAAAACTACCAAATAAACCCAATTATACATGAGAAAACCGGAACTGGAGCTAAAATCCAACAGGCAAGGGAGGTTATGTTTTCATCTGCATTTGTTTGTTTGTTTGTTTGTTTGTTAGCAGGATTACACAAAAACTTCCAGACAGGTTACCATGAAATGAGTAGATCCAGATCATGGGGCGGAACTATTCTTAGTTTTTTTTCTTTAACATTGCAACATAGTCTGTTTTTCAACATTTTCCTTGATTGCTCAGAGAAAGAGAATGTAACTCGGTAGAGTGCATACCTCCAACAAGACCCAACAATCACTTTATGGAAATATAAATCTGGATCTTGTGAATATAAATGTGCTTTCATAAGGGGACAGTTTGTACTCTACTGAGTGTCATTCTAGTGCTATCAACTGCCATTTTTAATTAGCAGAATTATTCGTAAGTAAGAGGATGAGATTGATTATCGGCACAGACTGCCGGATCTAATTGGGAAAACCTGAAATAAAGCTACACAGAAACCTTAATTAGATATTATTTGACCACACTTATATTCCTGACCCCTGTTAGTTTAAACATGTGATCTTTTTACCACAACATTAGTTACCTACTCCTGTCCATTGTCTCCTCTAGAGCTCCCAAAGCAACATGTCTGTAATGAGGAAGAGTTTCCTGCTGACCAGCAGCTCTTGAACCTTGAGAGGAACCCCAGTCTGGACAATGAGGAGCCAGAACCTCCCCAGATTAAAGAGGAGGACGAGCTCTGCACCAGTCTGGAAATAGAGCAGCTTGTACTGAAGCAGGAGGATGATGACTTCTTGTTCAATACTTCTTTCAAGGAAAGTGACCAAGATCTCAAAGGTGAATGTACTTGACCTACATACGGTACAGTGATGTGCATATCCATTGAAACAGAGAGTTATAACCTGAGAGTATACTAGAGCTGAACTGATGCAGAACCTGAGCTTAAACCAAACAGGAAAGGGAGGTTATATTTTCGTCGTTGTTTGTCTGTCTGTCTGTCGGCAGGAATATAAAGAAAAAAAACTACTGGGTGGACCATCATGAAAAGTGGTGGAAGGATGTGGTATTGGTCAGGAAGGACCCCATTATGTTCTGGTGCGGATCTCCGATCATAGGGCAGATCTGGGATTTTTTGCGAGATAGGGCATTTTTCAACTTGTTTTTGGTCTCTCTGAGAAGTTGAAGGGCACTCAGTAGAGTCCATACCTCAGCCAAGGACCAAAAGTCCCCTTTTGAAACCACATTTAAATTCACTCGATCTGGATTTTTACCTATTTCTGTCTATTGTCTCCCCTAGAGCTCCCAGAGCAACATTTTCTGAATGAGGAAGAGTTTCCTGCTGACCAGCAGCTCTTGAGCCTTGAGAGGAACCCCAGTCTGGACCAAGGGGAACCAGAACCTCCACAGATTAAAGAGGAGGAGGAGATCTGCACCAGTCTGGAAGTAGAGCAGCTTGTACTGGAGCAGGAGGATGATGATGACTTCTTGTTGAATCCTACTTTCAAGGAAAGTGGCCACAGTGAACCAGATCCAGGTGACCACCAGCTCCTCTCTCACAACTGTCATGTAGCACAGAGTCAAGATCTCAAAGGAGGCAAGCATGGAAACTCAAAATCAGTTAGAAATGCAAAGCCAGCATCAGAGAAGAGACATCACATCATCAAAAAAAAGGCAAAAAGTCACAGTAACTACGCATGTAAATCTACCATGTCAAAGATTATCCCAAATACCTGCAATGGTAAAAACATTTTCCAGTGTGACACTTGTGGAAAAGTCTATAAGTGGAAGTCACGATTAAATATACATCTGAGAGTTCACACAGGTGAGAAACCATATTTTTGCAAAGCATGTGGGAAGGGTTACACGTGTAACAATAGCTTACGGGTCCACATGAGAATGCACACAGGTGAGAAGCCGTTTTGTTGCGAAACCTGCGGGAAAAGTTTTGCATTCAGCAATAGCTTGCTTGTCCACATAAGAACACACACAGGTGAGAAACCTTTTTCTTGCACTACATGTGGAAAAAGCTTCATGTCAATGGGTGGTTTGCAGGTCCACATAAGACAGCACACAGGTGAGAAGCCGTATCCTTGTACAACCTGCGGGAAAAGATTTGGTGACATATCAGTACTAAATAAGCATTTGCATATCCACACAGGGGAGAAACCATATTCTTGTAAAGTATGTGGGAAAGATTTCAGATTTGCCGGTGATTACAAAGTCCACATGAGAACACATTCGGGTGAGAAGCCATACCTTTGCAACACCTGTGGGAAAAGATTTGCTCATGCGTCAAACTTAAAACAGCATATAAATATCCACTCTGATGAAAAGAGACATATCTGCGGAACATGTGGGGAAGGTTTCCTGTCTCGCAGTGACTTGCAGGACCACAGGAGAACACATCCGGTGGAGAAGCCATACCATTGCAACACATGTGGGAAAAGATTTGGTCGCTTGTCGACCTTAAAACGCCATACCAATATTCATACTGATGAAAAGCCACATATCTGCGGAACATGTGGAAAATCTTTCAGACTTTGGCAAAAGTTGGCAGTCCACATTCGACACATCCACCCTGAAAAGCAGCTTAACCCTGTAACACCAGCTGGAGAATGTACTTTGATGGTTCCCAATTTAAAAGCTGTATGAGGTCGCATAGACATAAGTAGCCTTCTATTTGTAGAAAATATGAGTGATGGATTTGTTGCAGTGGCAAATGGCTAAAACATACAAGAATGTGGGAAAAGGTTTTCCCAAATGCACGCAGATCCAGGAATATTTATTATCACTGAATGTTGAGAGATGGTTGTCAATGTGTCAGGAAAGACTGTGGATCATTATGTAAAAATCTGACATATTTGTGGTACAGAGATTTATAAGAACACAGTATGTGGTGCAGATTATCAGATGACTTCCCCTTTTCTTTTCTCTGTTTATTACAAAAGAAGAAAATCTCTTGTTAATGTGTACACAGTCCTAAATGACTGTCACTGTAAATGGTTGTTCTTTTGTACTACGTGTATTCAATACTTGAGTGCATTTGCAGTTTATTAAAGTTTCTTGAATTATGATGATTGTATTTTATGTCTGTCACATTTAATCTGTTTTTCTGTAAATTTGCAAAAAACTCCTGGACATCACCATGAAACTGGGTGAAAAGATGTGGCATGGGTCAGAAAAGAACTGATTACACTTTGGTGCAGATACAGGAATTCTTTCCACTTTCTTTAGTACAGGACTGTTTTTATATCTCTAATAGATGCCGGAGTTACAAGGAGAATTTAATGTTTTATTCTTGCATCTGTTTTGAGACACACTCCAATCCAGAAGGTGGCAGTAATGTGCCCGGAAGCTGTTTACCAACCTTCATTATAAAGAGAAGAAGAAGTACTGTTGTTAGCCTGCTATGCTAACATCCAACAGAACATGATGCTACTCGGCTAAATGCTTTCGGATCAAGTCTTCTACTACACACGTGGTTTTGTTGCGTTTATAACAATTGTCGGCAGAAGTAAAGCAAGTCGCCATCTTCCGTATTCGGTCTTCGCTGCGTTCTCGGAGAAGTTAGCTTCACTAAAGCGTTTGGATGGAAATGTCTACAATCCAGAGTTTAAGACAGTTTATCAACGAGAGGTTACAAACTGCTGCTGAAGACATATTAGGATGTTTTGAAGCGACTGTCGCAAAGTACGAGGATGAGATCGGTCGTCAGCGCAGACTGCTGGATGTAACTTTGAAACCTGTAGTAAAGCTGCAGAGAATAGGTCTGTATCACCTTAGTTAGCAAACTATACACCACACTTATAATCCCTGTTAGTCTAAACACATGGGCTCTTTTATCATGACTTCTGTCCATTGTCTCCAGAGCTCCCACAGCGACATGTCTGTATCAAGGAGGAGTTTCCTGCTGACCTGCTGGAGAGGAACCCCAGTCCAGACCAAGAGGAGCCAGAACCTCCACAGATTAAGGAGCAACAGGAGGAGCACTGCAGCGGTCTGTCTCCTTTTGAAACCACATTTAAATTAACTCAATCTGGATTTTTGCTTGGATCTGCACCAAATTGCACACACTCATAACTATCAGTAATCTATCATTTACCTACTTCTGTCTATTGTCTCCTCTAGAGCTCCCAGAGCAACATTTTCTGAATGAGGACGAGTTTCCTGCTGACCAGCAGCTCTGGAGCCTTGAGAGGAACCCCAGTCTGGACCAAGAGGAGCCAGAACCTCCACAGATTAAAGAGGAGGAGGAGCTCTGCACCAGTCTGGAAGTAGAGCAGCTTGTACTGAAGCAGGAGGATCAAGATAACCTTTTGTTGAATACTACTTTCAAGGAAAGTGACCACAGTGAACCAGAACCAAGTGACCACCAGCTCCTCTCCCACAGCTCAGCTCAGAGCCAAGATCTCAAAGGAGGCCAGCATGGAAACTCAACATCAGTTAGTAATGCAGAGCAGGCATCAGAAAAGGAACATCATGTCATCACAGTAGCAAAAGAAAGCACAAGTCCCAGTAACCTTGCATGTAGCACTACCATGTCAAAGATTGTGCCGAATATCTGCAAGAGTAAAAAGGTTTTCCAGTGTGACACTTGTGGAAAAGTCTTTAAGTGGAAGTCACGATTAAATGGACATCTGAAGGTGCACACAGATGAGAAACCATATGTTTGCAAAACCTGTGGAAAAAGATTTTGTTACAGGTCAGCACTAAAAACACATTTGAGAATCCACACAGGGGAGAAACTGCATTCTTGCGAAATGTGTGAAAAAGGTTTCACAACTAGAAGTAAGCTGCAGGTCCATGAGAGAACGCACACGGGCGAGAGACCTTTTTCTTGCAAAACCTGTGGGAAAAGTTTTAGCATGAGAAATACCCTTCAGAGACACAAGAAAACACACACGGGCAAGAAACCTTTTTCTTGCAAAACGTGTGGGAGAAGTTTTAGCCTGAGAAATACCCTGCAGAGACACGAGATAACGCACACGGGCGAGAGACCTTTTTCTTGCAAAACTTGTGGGAGAGGTTTTAGCATGAGAAATACCCTGCAGGTCCACGAGAGAACACACACGGGCGAGAGACCTTTTTCTTGCAAAACTTGTTGGAGAAGTTTTAATATTAGAAGTAACCTGCAGGTCCACGAGAGAACGCACACGGGCGAGAAACCTTTTTCTTGCAAAACCTGTGGGAAAAGTTTTAGCCTGAGAAATACCCTGCAGCGACACGAGATAACGCACACGGGCGAGAAACCTTTTTCTTGCAAAACTTGTGGGAAAAGTTTTACCATGAGAAATACCCTGCAGCGACACCAGACAACGCACATGGGCAAGAAACCTTTTTCTTGCAAAACCTGTGGGAAAAGTTTTAGCATGAGAAATACCCTGCAGCGACACGAGATAACGCACACGGGCGAGAGACCTTTTTCCTGCAAAACTTGTGGGAGAAGTTTTAATCTTAGAAGTAACTTGCAGCGACACGAGAGAACGCACACGGGTGAGAAACCTTTTTCTTGCAAAACTTGTGGGGAAAGTTTTATGCGTGTAAATACCCTGCAGGTCCACGAGATAACACACACGGGCGAGAAACCTTTTTCTTGCAAAACTTGTGAGAGAAGTTTTATACGTGGATGTAGGTTGAAAGTCCACATGAGAAGCCATAAAGGTGAGGAGTCGTATCCCTGCACAACTTGTGGGGAAAGATTTGTTAACCAATCCCTTCTAACAAAACATTTGAGTACCCACACATAGCAAAACTGATATTTTTGTAAAATGTTGGAAACATGTCTGACTTGCCAGTTCATACAAAGTCCACAGGAGAATACATCCAGTTGAGAAGCCACACCATGGCAACATGAGAGGGATAAGATTAGCTCAAGCGTTGTCAAAGAAGTTGTTACTTAGTTATTGATTCATTAATTAGTGATACAACAGTTAGCGAAAACGACACTGGAAATGTTTCCAGGGGACCAAAAAAGTGATGAACCTTGTTGTAGTTCAATGCTTTATGAAGTTCCATCACCACTGATGAGGAGCAGACTTCAATAACTTCACAAAGCATTGAACTACAGCCAGGTTCATCACTTAGAAATACACAAGAGATATTGTCTACATTTGCATTAGCTGCATCTCTGCAACTGAATGTGGAAAATATCCCATTGAGGAGACATCACAATATCTTTGATGCAGTACATGGTCAACAACATTTGCTGAAGTACCCACGTGTCTGTTCTTCATGTGACTGTCATTGATATTTACATCTGCAAAGGAAGTGATGTTTTCACCCATGTCTCTTTGTTTATTCATTTATCAGCCATTTATACCAAATGGTGCAGGAAGGGGACGGGGGTGAGAGAAATTGATTGGGTTAAAGTGGCAGATCCAGGATATTTTATTGTCACTGAATGTTGAGAGATGGTTGTCAATGTGTCAGGAAAGACTGTTGATCATGATGTAAAAATCTGACATATTTGTGGTACAGAGATTTATAAGAACACAGAATGTGGTGCAGATTATCAGATGATTTACCTTTTTCTATTCTCTTTTATTTCAAAAGAAGAAAATCTTTTGTTAATGTGTACACAGTCCTAAATGACTCTCACTGTAATTGGTTATTCTTTTGTACTATGTGTATTCAATACTTCAGAACATTTGCAGTTCATTAAAGTTTCTTGAATTATGATGATTTTATGTCTGTCACACATTTAATCTGTGTTTGTCTGTAAATTAGCAAAAAAACTCCTGGACATCACCATGAAACTGGGTGAAAAGATGTGGCTTCGGTCAGAAAAGAACTGAATACACTTTGGTGCAGATACAGGAATTCTTTCCACTTTCTTTAGTACAGGACTGTTTTTATATCTCTAATAGATGCCGGAGTTACAAGGAGAATTTAATGTTTTATTCTTGAATCTGCTTCGAGCCACACTCCAATCCAGAAGGTGGCAGTAGTGCACCCGGAAGCTGTTTGCCAACCTTCATTATAAGGAGAAGAACAAGTACTGTTGTTAGCCTGCTATGCTAACATCCAACAGAACATGATGCTACTCGGCTAAATACTTTCGGATCAAGTCTTCTACTACACACGTGGTTTTGTTGCGTTTCTAACAATTGTCGGCAGAAGTAAAGCAAGTCGCCATCTTCCGTATTCGGTCTTCGCTGCGTTCTCAGAGAAGTTAGTTTCACTAAAGCGTTTGGATGGAAATGTCTACAATCCAGAGTTTAAGACAGTTTATCAACGAGAGGTTACAAACTGCTGCTGAAGACATATTAGGATGTTTTGAAGCGACTGTCGCAAAGTACGAGGATGAGATCGGTCGTCAGCGCAGACTGCTGGATGTAACTTTGAAACCTGTAGTAAAGCTGCAGAGAATAGGTCTGTATCACCTTAGTTAGCAAACTATACACCACACTTATAATCCCTGTTAGTCTAAACACATGGGCTCTTTTATCATGACTTCTGTCCATTGTCTCCTCCAGAGCTCCCACAGCGACATGTCTGTATCAAGGAGGAGTTTCCTGCTGACCTGCTGGAGAGGAACCCCAGTCCAGACCAAGAGGAGCCAGAACCTCCACAGATTAAGGAGCAACAGGAGGAGCACTGCATCGGTCTGTCTCCTTTTGAAACCACATTTAAATTCACTCGATCTGGATTTTTGCTTGGATCTGCAGCAAATTGCACACACTCATAACTATCAGTAATCTATCAGTTACCTACTTCTGTCTATTGTCTCCTCTAGAGCTCCCAGAGCAACATTTTCTGAATGAGGAAGAGTTTCCATCTGACCAGCAGCTCTGGAGCCTTGAGAGGAACCCCAGTCTGGACCAAGAGGAGCCAGAACCTCCACAGATCAAAGAGGAGGAGGAGCTCTGCATCGGTCTGGAAGTAGAGCAGCTTGTACTGAAGCAGGAGGATCAAGATAACCTTTTGTTGAATCCTACTTTCAAGGAAAGTGACCACAGTGAACCAGAACCAAGTGACCACCAGCTCCTCTCCCACAGCTCAGCTCAGAGCCAAGATCTCAAAGGAGGCCAGCATGGAAACTCAACATCAGTTAGTAATGCTGAGCAGGCATCAGAAAAGGGACATCATGTCATCACAAGAGCAAAAGAAAGCACAAGTCCCAGTAACCTTGCATGTAGCATTACCATGTCAAAGATTGTGCCGAATATCTGCAAGAGTAAAAAGGTTTTCCAGTGTGACACTTGTGGAAAAGTCTTTAAGTGGAGGTCACAATTAAATGGACATCTGAAGGTGCACACAGATGAGAAACCATATCTTTGCAAAACCTGTGGAAAAAGATTTTGTTACAAGTCAGCACTAAAAACACATTTCAGAATCCACACAGGGGAGAAACTGCATTCTTGCGAAATGTGTGAAAAAAGTTTCACAAGTAGCACAAATTTGAAGATCCACGAGAGAACACACACGGGCGAGAGACCTTTTTCTTGCAAAACTTGTGGGGAAAGTTTTAGGCGTGGAGATACCCTGCAGGTCCACGAGAGAACACACACGGGCCAGAAACCTTTTTCTTGCAAAACTTGTGGGAGAGGTTTTAGCCTGAGAAATACCCTGCAGGTCCACGAGAGAACCCACACGGGCGAGAAACCTTTTTCTTGCAAAACTTGTGGGAAAAGTTTTAGGCTGAGAAATACCCTGCAGGTCCACGAGAGAACGCACACGGGCGAGAAACCTTTTTCTTGCAAAACTTGTGGGAAAAGTTTTACAACTAGAAATTACCTGAAGATACACGAGAGAAGTCACACGGGCGAGAAACCTTTTTCTTGCAAAACTTGTGGGAAAAGTTTTACGCGTGTAAATTACCTGCAGGTCCACGAGAGAAGGCACACGGGCGAGAGACCTTTTTCTTGCAAAACTTGTGGGAAAAGTTTTACAACTAGAAATGTCCTGAAGATACACGAGAGAACTCACACGGGCGAGAAACCTTTTTCTTGCAAAACTTGTGGGAAAAGTTTTACGCGTGTAAATTACCTGCAGGTCCACGAGAGAAGGCACACGGGCGAGAGACCTTTTTCTTGCAAAACTTGTGGGAAAAGTTTTACAACTAGAAATGTCCTGAAGACACGAGAGAGCACACGGGCGAGAAACCTTTTTCTTGCAAAACTTGTGGGAAAAGTTTTACGCGTGTAAATTACCTGCAGGTCCACGAGAGAAGGCACACGGGCGAGAGACCTTTTTCTTGCAAAACTTGTGGGAAAAGTTTTACAACTAGAAATGTCCTGAAGATACACGAGAGAACGCACACGGGCGAGAAACCTTTTTCTTGCAAAACTTGTGGGAAAAGTTATACACGTGGATGTAAGTTGAAAGTCCACATGAGAAGCCATAAAGGTGAGGAGCTGTATCCCTGTACAACTTGTGGGGAAAGATTTGTTAGCAAATCACTTCTAACCAAACATTTGATTACCCACACATAGCAAAACTGATATTTTTGTAAAATGTTGGAAAGATCTCTGTCTTGCCAGTTTATAAAAGCCCACAGGAGAATACATCCAGTTGAGAAGCCACACCATGGCCACACGAGAGAGATAAGATTTGCACAAGCGTTGTCAAAGAAGTTGTTACTTAGTTATTGATTCATTAATTAGTGATACAACAGTTAGCGAAAACGACACTGGAAATGTTTCCAGGGGACCAAAAAAGTGATGAACCTTGTTGTAGTTCAATGCTTTATGAAGTTCCATCACCACTGATGAGTAGCAGACTTCAATAACTTCACAAAGCATTGAACTACAGCCAGGTTCATCACTTACATCTACACAAGAGAGATTGTCTACATTTGCATTAGCTGCATCTCTGTAACTGAATGTGGAAAATATCCCATTGAGGAGACATCACAATATCTTTGATACAAGTCAGCACCAAATTGCACACACTCATAACTATCAGTAATCTATCAGTTACCTACTTCTGTCTATTGTCTCCTCTAGAGCTCCCAGAGCAACATTTTCTGAATGAGGAAGAGTTTCCTGCTGACCTGCAGCTCTGGAACCTTGAGAGGAACCCCAGTCTGGACCAAGAGGAGCCAGAACCTCCACATATTAAAGAGGAGGAGGAGATCTGCACCAGTCTGGAAGTAGAGCAGCTTGTATTGAAGCAGGAGGATCAAGATAACCTTTTGTTGAATCCTACTTTCAAGGAAAGTGACCACAGTGAACCAGAACCAAGTGACCACCAGCTCCTCCACCACAGCTAAGCTCAGAGCCAAGATCTCAAAGGAGGCAAGCATGGAAACTCTAAATCAGTTAGTAATGCAGAGCAGGCATCAGAAAAGGGACATCATGTCATCACAAGAGCAAAAGAAAGCACAAGTCCCAGTAACCTTGCATGTAGCATTACCATGTCAAAGGTTGTGCTGAATATCTGCAAGAGCAAAAAGGTTTTCCAGTGTGACACTTGTGGAAAAGTCTTTAAGTGGAAGTCACGATTAAATAGACATCTGAAGGTGCACACAGGTGAGAAACAGCATTCTTGCGAAATGTGTGCAAAAAGTTTCACAACTAGCACAAATTTGAAGATCAACGAGGCAACACACACGGGCAACAAACCTTTTTCTTGCAGAACTTGTGAGAAAAGTTATACAAATAGAAAAACACTGAAGATACACGAGAGAACGCACACGGGCGAGAAACCTTTTTCTTGCAAAACTTGTGAGAGAAGTTTTATACGTGGATATAGGTTGAAAGTCCACATGAGAAGCCATAAAGGTGAGGAGTCGTATCCCTGTACAACTTGTGGGGAAAGATTTGTTAGCAAATCCCTTCTAACAAAACATCTGATTACCCACACATAGCAAAACTGATATTTTTGTAAAATGTTGGAAAGATCTCTGACTTGCCAGTTCATACGAAGTCCACAGGAGTATACATCCAGTTGAGAAGCCACACCATGGCCACACGAGAGGGATACGATTTGCTCAAGCGTTGTCAAAGAAGTTGTTACTTAGTTATTGATTCATTAATTTGTGATACAACAGTTAGCGAAAACGACACTGGAAATGTTTCCAGGGGACCAAAAAAGTGATGAACCTTGTCGTAGTTCAATGCTTTATGAAGTTCCATCACCACTGATGAGGAGCAGACTTCAATAACTTCACAAAGCATTGAACTACAGCCAGGTTCATCACTTAGAAATACACAAGAGATATTGTCTACATTTGCATTAGCTGCATCTCTGTAACTGAATGGAAAATATCCCATTGAGGAGACATCACAATATCTTTGATGCAGTACATGGTCAACAACATTTGCTGAAGTACCCACGTTTCTGTTCTTCATGTGACTGTCATTGATATTTACATCTGCAAAGGAAGTGATGTTTTCACCCATGTCTCTTTGTTTATTTATTTATCAGCCATTTATACCAAATGGTGCAGGAAGGGGACGGGGGTGAGAGAAATTGATTGGGTTAAAGTGGCAGATCCAGGATATTTTATTATCACTGAATGTTGAGAGATGGTTGTCAATGTGTCAGGAAAGACTGTGGATCATGATGTAAAAATCTGACATATTTGTGGTACAGAGATTTATAAGAACACAGAATGTGGTGCAGATTATCAGATGACTTCCCTTTTTCTATTCTCTTTTATTTCAAAAGAAGAAAATCTCTTGTTAATGTGTTGTTGGGCCATGGTTTTGTGTGAAACCACACTTCGGCCTACATGTGCCATCGAACCCTGAAGCCGCATGTTCCCCCAGGACTCCGTCTCCCAGGGGCCATTAAAAACCAGAGCAAGGAACTCAGTCTCCCAGCAGGCAACAACTTCACACAGAGGGGTGGAAAACCCCCCAGGGACACAGGTTTCAACTCCCATTGGTCACTCTGGACCCCATGACCTGTGAGGTCACCGGGCCAATATAAGCCAGGTTCTCCAGCTTCTTGCGCTCGATCTCTCTCTTGCTAAAACCCCTCTAAGGAGAGAAGGCTGTTGAGCCTCTTCTGCCTCTTCCTACGATCCTTCCACGAGGGAAGGCTGTGGAGCCTCTTCTCCAGCTCACATCTTCTCTTCCCATCCAACTCTTCGAGAGGAGCACAAAGGTGCAGCTTCCAGCTCATCTCACCAAGGAAACCTCCTCGCCTCCAAGCTCTACCAACGTCCTAGCGCGACTCGATGTCCTGCTGGCAAACTTCAACAACTGAACTGAACTCAACCGAAACCAGCAAGACGACACAAAACTGCGAACTGCACAGCAACTTCCGTTTTCCCTTTCCACGGACTGGTAACACAACTGGGCTTAATAATTATACTAGGCTAAGCAAGACTGTTTATTCGATTCTGTGTGAGGGTATAAGTTTGATTTGTGGTGTTGTGGTATTTTGGGTACAAGTTATTGAGAAAGTAATGTTAGTCTGTTATGCTCTTCACAGTCTTTCGTTGCATCCAATCTAGTAACTTCCTCTAATTTGGCACACACACAGACACACGCATAACTCTTCACCTCATTAGCTCTACAGGTCGTAAACATTCCAATAGGTGGGGAAGGGTGTTATCTCTGTAGCCAACCATCTTGAAAGCACGCTGACTCACACAGACACACACACATGTATACACACATACCTATCTTTGTTTAGCAATTAGACCGTTAGTAATTTGTGTTTTTATACTTTATTATATTCATAATAAATGTTTTCCTTTCACAAATGTGTTTTCCATTAATGTTGCATAAGTGAATTCGCCAACCTCTACACTGTCAAGAACCCCATATCTTTCAACTTAGCTAACTATCTATATGGTAATTTTGGTTATAGTTATTAATTTAATTGTTAATCAGAGTTCCAAATTTGTAGTTAGAACCTTTATGAGACTTAATCAATAAATTGGCTATCTTTTCACTTCCTTTGAAGGGTGGTGCCCCGAGGTAACTTTAATCAATTAAAGTTATTATTTAATATTAATAATAAAATATTAATATTTAATATTTTTATCTTGATAACCAAATTTATTGAATGCCGAAAGGCACACCATTTTATGGTATCACGTTTGATGCATTATGGCACAACAGTGTACACAGTCCTAAATGACTCTCACTGTAAATGGTTATTCTTTTGTACTACGTGTATTCAATACTTCAGTGCATGTGCAGTTTATTAAAGTTTTTTGAATTATGCTGATTGTATTTTATGTCTCACACATATAATCTGTGTTTGTCTGTAAATTAGCAAAAAAATTCCAGGACATCACCATGAAACTGGGTGAAAAGATGTGGCATGGGTCAGAAAAGAACTGAATACACTTTGGTGTAGATACAGGAATTCTTTCCATTTTCTTTAGTACAGGACTGTTTTTATATCTCTAATAGATGCCGGATTTACAAGGAGAATTTAATGTTTTATTCTTGAATCTGCTTCGAACCACACTCCAATCCAGAAGGTGGCAGTAATGCGCCCGGAAGCTGTTTGCCAACCTTCATTATAAGTAGAAGACGAACTACTGTTGTTAGCCTGCTATGCTAACATCCAACAGAACATGATGCTACTCGGCTAAATGCTTTCGGATCAAGTCTTCTACTACACACGTGGTTTTGTTGCGTTTATAACAATTGTCGGCAGAAGTAAAGCAAGTCGCCATCTTCCTTATTCGTCTTCGCTGCGTTCTCGGAGAAGTTAGTTGGCTAAAGCGTTTGAATGGAAATGTCTACAATCCAGAGTTTAAGACAGTTTATCAACGAGAGGTTACAAACTGCTGCTGAAGACATATTAGGATGTTTTGAAGCGACTGTCGCAAAGTACGAGGATGAGATCGGTCGTCAGCGCAGAGTGCTGGATGTAACTTTGAAACCTGTAGTAAAGCTGCAGAGAATAGGTCTGTATCAATTTAGTTAGCAAACTATACACCACACTTATAATCCCTGTTAGTCTAAACACATGGGCTCTTTTATCATGACTTCTGTCTATTGTCTCCTCCAGAGCTCCCACAGCGACATGTCTGTATCAAGGAAGAGTTTCCTGCTGACCTGCTTGAGAGGAACCCCAGTCCAGACCAAGAGGAGCCAGAACCTCCACAGATTAAGGAGCAACAGGAGGAGCACTGCATCGGTCTGTCCCCTTTTGAAACCACATTTAAATTAACTCAATCTGGATTTTTGTTTGGATCTGCAGCAAATTGCACACACTCATAACTATCAGTAATCTTTCAATTACCTACTTCTGTCTATTGTCTCCTCTAGAGCTCCCAGAGCAACACTTTCTTAAAGAGGAAGAGTTTCCTGCTGACCAGCAGCTCTGGAGCCTTGAGAGGAAACCCAGTCTGGACCAAGAGGAGCCAGAACCTCCACAGATTAAAGAGGAGGAGGAGATCTGCACCAGTCTGGAAGTGGAGCAGCTTGTATTGAAGCAGGAGGATCAAGATAACCTTTTGTTGAATCCTACTTTCAAGGAAAGTGACCACAGTGAACCAGAACCAAGTGACCACCAGCTCCTCTCCCACAGCTCAGCTCAGAGCCAAGATCTCAAAGGAGGCCAGCATGGAAACTCAACATCAGTTAAAAATACAGAGCGGGCATCAGAAAAGGAACATCATGTCATCACAAGAGCAAAAGAAAGCACAAGTCCCAGTAACCTTGCATGTAGCATTACCATGTCAAAGATTGTGCCGAATATCTGCAAGAGTAAAAAGGTTTTCCAGTGTAACACTTGTGGAAAAGTCTTTAAGTGGAGGTCACGATTAAATAGACATCTGAAGGTGCACACAGATGAGAAACCATATGTTTGCAAAACCTGTGGAAAAAGATTTTGTTACAAGTCAGCACTAAAAACACATTTGAGAGTCCACACAGGGGAGAAACAGCATTCTTGCGAAATGTGTGCAAAAAGTTTCACAACTAGAAGTTACCTTCAGCGACACGAGATAACGCACACGGGCGAGAGACCTTTTCCTTGCAAAACTTGCGGAAGAAGTTTTACAACTAGAATGAATCTGCAGGTCCACGAGAGAATACACACGGGCGAGAAACCTTTTTCTTGCAAAACTTGTGGGGAAAGTTTTATGCGTGGAAATACCCTGCAGGTCCACGAGAGAACACACACGGGCGAAAAACCTTTTTCTTGCCAAACTTGTGGGATAAGTTTTAGTCTGAGAAATACCCTGCAGAGACACGAGAGAACACACACGGGCGAGAGACCTTTTCCTTGCAAAACTTGTGGGAGAAGTTTTACAACTAGAATGAATCTGCAGGTCCACGAGAGAACGCACACGGGCGAGAAACCTTTCTCTTGCAAAACTTGTGGGAAAAGTTTTACAACTAGAAATGTCCTGAAGATACACGAGAGAACGCACACGGGCGAGAGACCTTTTTCTTGCAAAACTTGTGGGAAAAGTTATACACGTGGATGTAGGTTGAAAGTTCACATGAGAAGCCATAAAGGTGAGGAGCCGTATCCCTGTACAACTTGTGGGGAAAGATTTGTTAGCAAATCACTTCTAACCAAACATTTGAGTACCCACACATAGCAAAACTGATATTTTTGTAAAATGTTGGAAAGATCTCTGTCTTGCCAGTTTATACAAAGTCCACAGGAGAGTACATCCAGTTGAGAAGCCAAATCAATGGCAACACGAGAGGGATAAGATTAGCTCATGCATTGCCAAAGAAGTTGTTACTTAGTTATTGATTCATTAATTAGTGATACAACAGTTAGCGAAAATGACACTGGAAATGTTTCCAGGAGACCAAAAAAGTGATGAACCTAGTTGTAGTTCAATGCTTTATGAAGTTCCATCACCACTGATGAGGAGCAGACTTCAATAACTTCACAAAGCATTGAACTACAGCCAGGTTCATCACTTACATCTACACAAGAGAGATTGTCTACATTTGCATTAGCTGCATCTCTGTAACTGAATGTGGAAAATATCCCATTGAGGAAACATCACAATATCTTTGATGCAGTACATGGTCAACAACATTTGCTGAAGTACCCACGTTTCTGTTCTTGATGTGACTGTCATTGATATTTACATCTGCAAAGGAAGTGATGTTTTCACCCATGTCTCTTTGTTTATTCATTTGTCAGCAATTTATACCAAATGGTGCAGGAAGGGGACGGGGGTGAGAGAAATTGATTGGGTTAAAGTGGCAGATCCAGGATATTTTATTATCACTGAATGTTGAGAGATTGTTGTCAATGTGTCAGGAAAGACTGGATCAAGATGTAAAAATCTGACATTTGTGGTACAGAGATTTATAAGAACACAGAATGTGGTGCAGATTATCAGATGACTTCTCTTTTTCTATTCTCTTTTGTTAATGTGTACACAGTCCTAAATGACTCTCACTGTAAATGGTTATTCTTTTGTACTACGTGTTTTCAATACTTCAGTGCATGTGCAGTTTATTAAAGTTTCTTGAATTATGATGATTGTATTTTATGTCTCACACATTTAATCTGTGTTTGTCTGTAAATTAGCAAAAAAACTCCTGCACATCACCATGAAACTGGGTGAAAAGATGTGGCATGGGTCAGAAAATAACTGATTGCACTTTAGTGCAGATACAGGAATTCTTTCCACTTTCTTTAGTACAGGACTGTTTTTATATCTCTAATAGATGCCGGAGTTACAAGGAGAATTTAATGTTTTATTCTTGAATCTGCTTCGAGCCACACTCCAATCCAGAAGGTGGCAGTAATGCACCCGGAAGCTGTTTGCCAACATTCATTAATATGAGAAGAAGAAGTAATGTTGTTAGCCTGCTATGCTAACATCCAACAGAACATGATGCTACTCGGCTAAATGCTTTCGGATCAAGTCCTCTGCTACACACGTGGTTTTGTTGCGTTTATAACAATTGTCGGCAGAAGTAAAGCAAGTCGCCATCTTCCGTATTCGGTCTTCGCTGCGTTCTCAGAGAAGTTAGTTGGCTAAAGCGTTTGGATGGAAATGTCTACAATCCAGAGTTTAAGACAGTTTATCAACGAGAGGTTACAAACTGCTGCTGAAGACATATTAGGATGTTTTGAAGCGACTGTCGCAAAGTACGAGGATGAGATCGGTCGTCAGCGCAGACTGCTGGATGTAACTTTGAAACCTGTAGTAAAGCTGCAGAGAATAGGTCTGTATCACCTTAGTTAGTGTTAAGACTAAAATCTATGTTTTTCTTTGTGTGTGTGTCTGTGAAGATGGCAATGAAACTGAACTCTAAACAAGTGCAGTATGTTCGACAGGGGTGGGGGCAGTTTGGGCTGAATATGTGGAGAATGTGTGGCCTTCACATAGTGACTTTTTGTAGCCGTTGCTGGCTGGTTTTAATCTTGAAGTTGGTTTGTGTGTGTGTGCGTCACATCGCAGTTCAGTCTCGCACCTGTCTGATAATGCCTGTTGTGGAGACTGTACATCTGTGGCATACAATACACTGTACTTTAACTTGTTCTCATACCTAACTTACTATATTACAGCCTAAACTCCATTAGCTTTTTTCAACATCACACATACATGAATGCACTGTGCTCATTAAGAAACTGTGACCTACCCTTAGAAAGAATTCAAGCAGCTGCCACTAGGTTCTGAAGGACAGATAGGAAAGGCGTTGTTTTGTCTAGAAAATGCGCATGCTTACGCACACAGAACATACAGCCGATAACGCAGGAACACAAGGTTTCTCACTCCAATGAACAACAACACCATATCTGCAAAAATACTGAAGACCCACAAGGCTTCAGCTGAAGGCCTGTCTGTAAAACATGAAACCAAACACTGTCAGAATGTGAAGATTTTCCCAGCTACTGTCAAAGGAGGGGCGAACCTGGGAGCGGCTCCTCATCATTCGTGGATTCCAGTGCCAATAGGCTGGGGACCACGCCTGTGCACCAGCAAGGGATAGCCAAGGTCTAAACCACGGTGACTCCCCCTCATAATAAATATTGCACCCGCCGTCCGTTCGGCCCGACTCTAGACTACCCCGTGCTATTAGAAGGCCGGGGCTGTGCGTTGAGTGCCCATAGCTATGTTGTAGCTTTTCATTGCTTCTAAATAAATACTTGTTGAACCAAACCGAGGCCGGCTCTTCTCATACCTCGGGACAAAAGAACACGACATTAGCAAACTATACACCACACTTATAATCCCTGTTCGTCTAAACACATGGGCTCTTTTATCATGACTTCTGTCCATTGTCTCCTCCAGAGCTCCCACAGCGACATGTCTGTATCAAGGAAGAGTTTCCTGCTGACCTGCTGGAGAGGAACCCCAGTCCAGACCAAGAGGAGCCAGAACCTCCACAGATTAAGGAACAACAGGAGGAGCACTGCATCGGTCGGTCCCCTTTTGAAACCACATTTAAATTCACTCAATCAGGATTTTTGCTTGGATCTGCACCAAATTGCACACACTCATAACTATCAGTAATCTTTCAGTTACCTACTTCTGTCTATTGTCTCCTCTAGAGCTCCCAGAGCAACATTTTCTAAATGAGGAAGAGTTTCCATCTGACCAGCAGCTCTGGAGCCTTGAGAGGAACCCCATTCTGGACCAAGAGGAGCCAGAACCTCCACAGATTAAAGAGGAGGAGGAGCTCTGCATTGGTCTGGAAGTAGAGCAGCTTGTACTGAAGCAGGAGGATCAAGATAACCTTTTGTTGAATCCTACTTTCAAGGAAAGTGACCACAGTGAAACAGAACCAAGTGACCACCAGCTCCTCTCCCACAGCTCAGCTCAGAGCCAAGATCTCAAAGGAGGCCAGCATGGAAACTCAACATCAGTTAGTAATGCAGAGCAGGCATCGGAAAGGGAACATCATGTCATCACAAGAGCAAAAGAAAGCACAAGTCCCAGTAACCTTGCATGTAGCATTACCATGTCAAAGATTATGCCGAATATCTGCAAGAGTAAAAAGATTTTCCAGTGTGACACTTGTGGAAAAGTCTTTAAATGGAAGTCACGATTAAATAGACATCTGAAGGTGCACACAGGTGAGAGGCCACATCTGTCCACTACCTGTGGAAAGAGATTTTGTTACAAGTCAGCACTAAAAACACATTTGAGTGTCCACACAGGGGAGAAACAGCATTCTTGCGAAATGTGTGAAAAAAGTTTCACAACTAGCACAAATTTGAAGATCCATGAGAGAACACACACGGGCGAGAGACCTTTTTTTTGCAAAACTTGTGGGGAAAGTTTTGGTACCACAACTACCCTGCAGGTCCACAAGAGAACACACACGGGCGAGAGACCTTTTTCTTGCAAAACCTGTGGGAAAAGTTTCACGCGTGTAAGTACCCTGAAGGTCCACGAGAGAACACACACGGGCGAGAAACCTTTTTCTTGTGAAACTTGTGGGAGAAGTTTTACAACTAGAATGAATCTGCAGGTCCACGAGAGAACGCACACGGGCGAGAAACCTTTTTCTTGCAAAACCTGTGGGAGAAGTTTTAATATTAGAAGTAACCTGCACGTTCACGAGAGAACGCACACGGGCGAGAAACCTTTTTCTTGCAAAACTTGTGAGAGAAGTTTTACAACTAGAATGAATCTGCAGGTCCACGAGAGAACGCATATGGGCGAGAAACCTTTTTCTTGCAAAACTTGTGGGAAAAGTTTTACAACTAGAAATATCTTGAAGATACACGAGAGAACGCACACGGGCGAGAGACCTTTTTCTTGCAAAACTTGTGGGAAAAGTTTTACAACTAGAAAAATCTTGAAGAGACACGAGAGAATGCACACGGGCGAGAGACCTTTTTCTTGCAAAACTTGTGGGGGAAGTTTTATATGTGGAAGTAGATTTAAAGTCCACATGAGAAGCCATAAAGGTGAGGAGCTTTATCCCTGTACAACTTGTGGGGAAAGATTTGTTAGCAAATCACTTCTAACCAAACATTTGAGTACCCACACGTAGCAAAGCTGATATTTTTGTAAAATGTTGGAAAGATCTCTGTCTTGCCAGTTTATACAAAGTCCACAGGAGAATACATCCAGTTGAGAAGCCACACCACGGCCACACGAGAAAGATAAGATTTGCCCAAGCGTTGTCAAAGAAGTTGTTACTTAGTTATTGATTCATTAATTAGTGATACAACAGTTAGCGAAAGCGACACTGGAAATGTTTCCAGGGGACCAAAAAAGTGATGAACCTAGTTGTAGTTCAATGCTTTATGAAATTCCATCACCACTGATGAGGAGCAGACTTCAATAACTTCACAAAGCATTGAACTACAGCCAGGTTCATCACTTAGATATACACAAGAGATATTGTCTACATTTGCATTAGCTGCATCTCTGTAACTGAATGTGGAAAATATCCCATTGAGGAAACATCACAATATCTTTGATGCAGTACATGGTCAACAGCATTTGCTGAAGTACCCACGTTTCTGTTCTTCATGTGACTCATTGATATTTACATCTGCAAAGGAAGTGATGTTTTCACCCATGTCTCTTTGTTTATTCATTTATCAGCCATTTGTACCAATTGGTGCAGGAAGGGGATGAGGGTGAGAGAAATTGATTGGGTTAAAGTGGCAGATCCAGGATATTTTATTGTCACTGAATGTTGAGAGATGGTTGTCAATGTGTCAGGAAACACTGTGGATCATGATGTAAAAATCTGACATATTTGTGGTACCGAGATTTATAAGAACACAGTATGTGGTGCAGATTATTAGATGACTTCTCTTTTTCTATTCTCTTTTATTTCAAAAGAAGAAAATCTCTAGTTAATGTGTACACAGTCCTAAATGACTCACTGTAAATGGTTATTATTTTGTACTACGTGTATTCAATACTTCAGTGCATGTGCAGTTTATTAAAGTTTCTTGAATTATGCTGATTGTATTTTATTTCTCACACATTTAATCTGTGTTTTTCTGTAAATTAGCAAAAAAACTCCTGGACATCACCATGAAACTGGGTGAAAAGATGTGGCATGGGTCAGAAAAGAACTGATTACACTTTGGTGCAGATACAGGAATTCTTTCCACTTTCTTTAGTACAGGACTGTTTTTATATCTGTAATAGATGCCGGAGTTACAAGGAGAATTTAATGTTTTATTCTTGAATCTGCTTCGAGCCACACTCCAATCCAGAAGGTGGCAGTAATGCACCCGGAAGCAGTTTGCCAACCTTCATTATATTGAGAAGAAGAAGTACTGTTGTTAGCCTGCTATGCTAACATTCAACAGAACATGATGCTAGTCGGCTAAATGCTTTCGGATCAAGTCTTCTACTACACACGTGGTTTTGTTGCGTTTACAACAATTGTCGGCAGAAGTGAAGCAAGTCGCCATCTTCTGTATTCGGTCTTCGCTGCGTTCTCAGAGAAGTTAGTTGGCTAAAGCGTTTGGATGGAAATGTCTACAATCCAGAGTTTAAGACAGTTTATCAACGAGAGGTTACAAACTGCTGCTGAAGACATATTAGGATGTTTTGAAGCGACTGTCGCAAAGTACGAGGATGAGATCGGTCGTCAGCGCAGACTGCTGGATGTAACTTTGAAACCTGTAGTAAAGCTGCAGAGAATAGGTCTGTATCACCTTAGTTAGTGTTAAGACTAAAATCTATGTTTTTCTTTGTGTGTGTGTCTGTGAAGATGGCAATGAAACTGAACTCTAAACAAGTGCAGTATGTTCGACAGGGGTGGGGGCAGTTTGGGCTGAATATGTGGAGAATGTGTGGCCTTCACATAGTGACTTTTGTAGCCGTTGCTGGCTGGTTTTAATCTTGAAGTTGGTTTGTGTGTGTGCGTCACATCGCAGTTCAGTCTCGCACCTGTCTGATAATGCCTGTTGTGGAGACTGTACATCTGTGGCATACAATACACTGTACTTTAACTTGTTCTCATACCTAACTTACTATATTACAGCCTAAACTCCATTAGCTTTTTTCAACATCACACATACATGAATGCACTGTGCTCATTAAGAAACTGTGACCTACCCTTAGAAAGAATTCAAGCAGCTGCCACTAGGTTCTGAAGGACAGATAGGAAAGGCGTTGTTTTGTCTAGAAAATGCGCATGCTACGCACACAGAACACAGGATACGCGGAACACAAGGTTTCCACCCAATGAACAACACCATATCTGCAAAAATACTGAAGACCCACAAGGCTTCAGCTGAAGGCCTGTCTGTAAAACATGAAACCAAACACTGTCAGAATGTGAAGATTTTCCCAGCTACTGTCAAAGGAGGGGCGAACCTGGGAGCGGCTCCTCATCATTCGTGGATTCCAGTGCCAATAGGCTGGGACCACGCCTGTGCACCAGCAAGGGATAGCCAAGGTCTAAACCACGGTGATTCCCTCATAATAAATATTGCACCCCGTCCGTTCGCCCGACTCTAGACTACCCTGCAGTAAGAAGGCCGGGGCTGTGCGTTGAGTGCCCATAGCTATGTTGTAGCTTTTCATTGCTTCTAAATAAATACTTGTTGAACCAAACCGAGGCCGGCTCTTCTCATACCTCGGGACAAAAGAACACGACATTAGCAACTATACACCACACTTATAATCCTGTTCGTCTAAACACATGGGCTCTTTTATCATGACTCTGTCCATTGTCTCTCAGAGCTCCACAGCGACATGTCTGTATCAAGGAAGAGTTTCCTGCTGACCTGCTGGGAGAACCCAGTCAGACCAGAGGCAGAACCTCACAGATTAAGGAGCAACAGGAGGACACTGCATCGGTCTGTCCCCTTTGAAACCACATTTAAATTCACTCAATCGGATTTTGCTTGGATCTGCACCAATTGCACACTCATAACTATCAGTAATCTTTCAGTTACCTACTTCTGTCTATTGTCTCCTCTAGAGCTCCCAGAGCAACATTTTCTAAATGAGGAAGAGTTTCCTGCTGACCAGCAGCTCTGGAGCCTTGAGAGGAACCCCATTCTGGACCAAGAGGAGCAAGAACCTCCACATATTAAAGAGGAGGAGGAGCTCTGCATTGGTCTGGAAGTAGAGCAGCTTGTACTGAAGCAGGAGGATCAAGATAACCTTTTGTTGAATCCTACTTTCAAGGAAAGTGACCACAGTGAACCAGAAACAAGTGACCACCAGCTCCTCTCCCACAGCTCAGCTCAGAGCCAAGATCTCAAAGGAGGCCAGCATGGAAACGCAACATCAGTTAAAAATGCAGAGCCGGCATCGGAAACGGAACATCATGTCATCACAAGAGCAAAAGAAAGCACAAGTCCCAGTAACCTTGCATGTAGCAGTACCATGTCAAAGATTATGCAGAATATCTGCAAGAGTAAAAAGGTTTTCCAGTGTGACACTTGTGGAAAAGTCTTTAAATGGAAGTCACGATTAAATAGACATCTGAAGGTGCACACAGGTGAGAGGCCACATCTGTCCACTACCTGTGGAAAGAGATTTTGTTACAAGTCAGCACTAAAACACATTTGAGTGTCCACACAGGAGAAACATCATTCTTGCGAAATGTGAAAAAAGTTTCACAACTAGCACATTTGAAGATCACGAGAGAACACACACGGCGAGACCTTTTTTCAAAACTTGTGGGGAAAGTTTTGGTACCACAACTACCCTGCAGGTCCACAAGAGAACACATGGGTGAGAAACCTTTTTCTTGTGAAACCTGTGGGGAAAGTTTTATGCGTGTAAGTACCCTGAAGGTCCACGAGAGAACACACACGGCGAGAAACCTTTTCTTGTGAAACTTGTGGAGAAGTTTTACAACTAGAATGAATCTGCAGGTCCACGAGAGAACGCACACGGCGAGAAACCTTTTCTTGCAAATCCTGTGGGAGAAGTTTTAATATTAGAAGTAACCTGCACTCACGAGAGAACGCACACGGCGAAACCTTTTCTTGCAAGACCTGTGGGAGAAGTTTTAATATTTAGAAGTAACCTGCACGTCACGAGAGAACGCACACGGGCGAAACCTTTTCTTGCAAAACTTGGGAGAGAAGTTTTACAACTAGAATGAATTCAGAGTACGAGAGAACGCACATGGCGAGAAACCTTTTTCTTGCAAAACTTGTGGGAAAAGTTTTACAACTCGAAAAATCTTGAAGAGACACGAGAGAACGCACACGGGCGAGAGACCTTTTTCTTGCAAAACTTGTGGGGGAAGTTTTATATGTGGAAGTAGCTTTAAAGTCCACATGAGAAGCCATAAAGGTGAGGAGCTTTATCCCTGTACAACTTGTGGGGGAAGATTTGTTAGCAAATCACTTCTAACAAAACATCTGATTACCCACACGTAGCAAAACTGATATTTTTGTAAAATGTTGGAAAGATCTCTGTCTTGCCAGTTTATACAAAGTCCACAGGAGAATACATCCAGTTGAGAAGCCACACCATGGCAACACGAGAGGGATACGATTTGCTCAAGCATTGTCAAAGAAGTTGTTACTTAGTTATTTATTCATTAATTAGTGATACAACAGTTCGCGAAAACGACACTGGAAATGTTTCCAGGGGACCAAAAAAGTGATGAACCTAGTTGTAGTTCAATGCTTTATGAAGTTCCATCACCACTGATGAGTAGCAGACTTCAATAACTTCACAAAGCATTGAACTACAGCCAGGTTCATCACTTAGATATACACAAGAGATATTGTCTACATTTGCATTAGCTGCATCTCTGTAACTGAATGTGGAAAATATCCCATTGAGGAGACATCACAATATCTTTGATGCAGTACATGGTCAACAACATTTGCTGAAGTACCCATGTTTCTGTTCTTCATGTGACTGTCATTGATATTTACATCTGCAAAGGAAGTGATGTTTTCACCCATGTCTCTTTGTTTATTAATTTATCAGCCACTTAGACCAAATGGTGCAGGAAGGGGACGGGGGTGAGAGAAATTGATTGGGTTAAAGTGGCAGATCCAGGATATTTTATTGTCACTGAATGTTGAGAGATGGTTGTCAATGTGTCAGGAAAGACTGTTGATCATGATTTAAAAATCTGACATATTTGTCGTACAGAGATTTATAAGAACACAGTATGTGGTGCAGATTATCAGATGACTTCCCTTTTCTCTGTTTATTACAAAAGAAGAAAATCTCTTGTTAATGTGTACACAGTCCTAAATGACTCTCACTGTAAATGGTTATTCTTTTGTACTACATGTATTCAATACTTCAGTGCATGTGCAGTTTATTAAAGTTTCTTGAATTATGCTGATTGTATTTTATGTCTCACACATATAATCTGTGTTTGTCTGTAAATTACCAAAAAAGCTCCTGGACATCACCATGAAACTGGGTGAAAAGATGTGGCATGGGTCAGAAAAGAACTGATTACACTTTGGTGCAGAAACAGGAATTCTTTCCACTTTCTTTAGTACAGGACTGTTTTTATATCTGTAATAGATGCCGGAGTTACAAGGAGAATTTAATGTTTTATTCTTGAATCTGCTTCGAGCCACACTCCAATCCAGAAGGTGGCAGTAATGCACCCGGAAGCTGTTTGCCAACATTCATTATAAGAAGAACAAGTACTGTTGTTAGCCTGCTATGCTAACATCCAACAGAACATGATGCTACTCGGCTAAATGCTTTCGGATCAAGTCTTCTACTACACACGTGGTTTTGTTGCGTTTATAACAATTGTCGGCAGAAGTAAAGCAAGTCGCCATCTTCCGTATTCGGTCTTCGCTGCGTTCTCGGAGAAGTTAGTTGGCTAAAGCGTTTGAATGGAAATGTCTACAATCCAGAGTTTAAGACAGTTTATCAACGAGAGGTTACAAACTGCTGCTGAAGACATATTAGGATGTTTTGAAGCGACTGTCGCAAAGTACGAGGATGAGATCGGTCGTCAGCGCAGACTGCTGGATGTAACTTTGAAACCTGTAGTAAAGCTGCAGAGAATAGGTCTGTATCACCTTAGTTAGCAAACTATACCCCACACTTATAATCCCTGTTAGTCTAAACACATGGGCTCTTTTATCATGACTTCTGTCCATTGTCTCCTCCAGAGCTCCCACAGCGACATGTCTGTATCAAGGAAGAGATTCCTGCTGACCTGCTGGAGAGGAACCCCAGTCCAGACCAAGAGGAGCCAGAACCTCCACAGATTAAGGAACAACAGGAGGAGCACTGCATCGGTCTGTCTCCTTTTGAAACCACATTTAAATTCACTCGATCTGGATTTTTGCTTGGATCTGCACCAAATTGCACACACTCATAACTATCAGTAATCTATCAGTTACCTACTTCTGTCTATTGTCTCCTCTAGAGCTCCCAGAGCAACATTTTCTGAATGAGGAAGAGTTTCCTGCTGACCAGCAGCTCTGGAGCCTTGAGAGGAACCCCAGTCTGGACCAAGAGGAGCCAGAACCTCCACAGATTAAAGAGGAGGAGGAGCTCTGCACCAGTCTGGAAGTAGAGCAGCTTGTACTGAAGCAGGAGGATCAAGATAACCTTTTGTTGAATCCTACTTTCAAGGAAAGTGACCACAGTGAACCAGAACTAAGTGACCACCAGCTCCTCTCCCACAGCTCAGCTGAGAGCCAAGATCTCAAAGGAGGCCAGCATGGAAACTCAACATCAGTTAGTAATGCAGAGCAGGCATCAGAAAAGGGACATCATGTCATCACAAGAGCAAAAGAAAGCACAAGTCCCAGTAACCTTGCATGTAGCACTACCATGTCAAAGATTGTGCCGAATATCTGCAAGAGTAAAAAGGTTTTCCAGTGTGACACTTGTGGAAAAGTCTTTAAGTGGAAGTCACGATTAAATGGACATCTGAAGGTGCACACAGGTGAGAAACCATATGTTTGCAAAACCTGTGGAAAAGGATTTTGTTCCAAGTCAGCACTAAAGAGACATTTGAGAGTCCACACAGGGGAGAAACAGCATTCTTGCGAAATGTGTGAAAAAAGTTTCACAACTAGAATGAGTCTGCAGGTCCATGAGAGAACGCACACGGGCGAGAAACCTTTTTCTTGCAAAACTTGTGAGAGAAGTTTTACAACTAGAAGGAGTCTGCAGGTCCACGAGAGAACACACACGGGCGAGAAACCTTTTTCTTGTAAAACGTGTGGGAAAAGTTTTACAACTAGAACTATCTTGAAGATACACGAGAGAACACACACGGGCGAGAGACCTTTTTCTTGCAAAACTTGTGGGAAAAGTTTTTCAATTAGAAATAGCTTGACGATACACGAGATAACACACACAGGCGAGAGACCTTTTTCTTGCAAAACTTGTGGGAGAAGTTTTACGCGTGTATATTACCTGCAGGACCACGAGAGAACGCACATGGGCAAGAAACCTTTTTCTTGCAAAACCTGTGAGAGAAGTTTTACAACTAGAAGGAGTCTGCAGGTCCACGAGAGAACACACACGGGCGAGAAACCTTTTTCTTGCAAAACGTGTGGGAAAAGTTTTACAACTAGAAATATCTTGAAGATACACGAGAGAACACACACGGGCGAGAGACCTTTTTCTTGCAAAACTTGTGGGAAAAGTTTTTCAATTAGAAATAGCTTGACGATACACGAAAGAACGCACACAGGCGAGAGACCTTTTTCTTGCATAACTTGTGGGAGAAGTTTTACAACTAGAAGGAGTCTGCAGGTCCACGAGAGAACACACACGGGCGAGAAACCTTTTTCTTGCAAAACGTGTGGGAAAAGTTTTACAACTAGAAATATCTTGAAGATACACGAGAGAAAACACACGGGCGAGAGACCTTTTTCTTGCAAAACTTGTGGGAAAAGTTTTTCAATTAGAAATAGCTTGAAGATACACGAGAGAACACACACAGGCGAGAGACCTTTTTCTTGCAAAACTTGTGAGAGAAGTTTTAATAACAGAAGTAACCTGCATCACCAGAGAACGCACACGAGAAACCTTTTTCTTGCAAAACTTGTGGGAGAAGTTTTACGCTGTAAATTACCTGCAGGACCACGAGAGAACGCACACGGGCGAGAAACCTTTTTCTTGCAAAACTTGTGAGAGAAGTTTTACAACTAGAATGAGTCTGCAGGTCCACGAGAGAACACACACGGGCGAGAAAGCTTTTTCTTGTAAAAGTTGTGGGGAAAGTTTTACGAGTGTAAAGACCCTTCAGGTCCACAAGATAACACACACGGGCGAGAAACCTTTTTCTTGCAAAACTTGTGGGAAAAGTTTTACGCGTATAAATACCCTGCATATCCACGAGAGAACACACACGGGCGAGAAACCTTTTTCTTGCAAAACTTGTGGGAAAAGTTTTACGCGTATAAATACCCTACATATCCACAAGCGAATGCACACGGGCGAGAAACCTTTTTCTTGCAAAACTTGTGGGAAAAGTTTTAGTGCGAGAAATACCCTTAAGAGACACGAGAGAACGCACACGGACGAGAAACCTTATTCTTGCAAAACTTGTGGGAAAAGTTTTAGTCTTAGAAGTTACCTTCAGGTCCACGAGAGAACGCACACTGGCGAGAAACCTTTTTCTTGCAAAACTTGTGGGAAAAGTTTTACGCTTTTAAATACCCTGCAGGTCCACGAGAGAACGCACACGGGCGAGAAACCTTTTTCTTGCAAAACTTGTGGGATAAGTTTTAGTGCGAGAAATACCCTTAAGAGACACGAGAGAAAGCACACGGGCGAGAGACCTTTTTCTTGCAAAACTAGTGGGAAAAGTTTTACACCTGGATGTAGTTTGAAAGTCCACCTGAGAAGCCGTAAAGGTGAGGAGTCGTATCCCTGTACAACTTGTGGGGAAAGATTTGTTAGCCAATCCCTTCTAACAAAACATATGAGTACCCACACATAGCAAAACTGATATTTTTATAAAATGTTGGAAAGATCTCTGTCTTGCCAGTTTATACAAAGTCCACAGGAGACTACATTCAGTTGAGAAGCCACACCATGGCAACACGAGAGGGATACGATTTGCTCAAGCGTTGTCAAAGAAGTTGTTACTTAGTTATTGATTCATTAATTAGTGATACAACAGTTAGCGAAAACGACACTGGAAATGTTTCCAGGGGACCAAAAAAGTGATGAACCTAGTTGTAGTTCAATGCTTTATGAAGTTCTATCACCACTGATGAGGAGCAGACTTCAATAACTTCACAAAGCATTGAACTACAGCCAGGTTCTTCACTTACATCTACACAAGAGAGATTGTCTACATTTGTATTAGCTGCATCTTTGTAACTGAATGTGGAAAATATCCCATTGAGGAAACATCACAATATCTTTGATGCAGTACATGGTCAACAACATTTGCTGAAGTACCCATGTTTTGTTCTTCATGTGACTGTCATTGATATTTACATCTGCAAAGGAAGTGATGTTTTCACCCTTGTCTCTTTGTTTTTTCATTTGTCAGCAATTTATACCAAATGGTGCAGGAAGGGGACGGGGGTGAGAGAAATTGATTGGGTTAAAGTGGCAGATCCAGGATATTTTATTGTCACTGAATGTTGAGAGATGGTTGTCAATGTGTCAGGAAAGACTGGATCATGATTTAAAAATCGGACAAATTTGTGGTACAGAGATTTATAAGAACACAGAATGTGGTGCAGATTATCAGATGACTTCCCTTTTCTCTGTTTATTACAAAAGAAGAAAATCTCTTGTTAATGTGTACACAGTCCTAAATTACTCTCACTGTAAATGGTTATTCTTTTGTACTACATGTATTCAGTACTTCAGTGCATGTGCAGTTTATTAAAGTTTCTTGAATTATGATGATTGTATTTTATGTCTCACACATTTAATCTGGACATCACCATGAAACTGGGTGAAAAGATGTGGCATGGGTCAGAAAAGAACTGATTACACTTTGGTGCAGATACAGGAATTCTTTCCACTTTCTTTAGTACAGGACTGTTTTTATATCTCTAATAGATGCCGGAGTTACAAGGAGAATTTAATGTTTCATTTTTGAATCTGCTTCGAGCCACACTCCAATCCAGAAGGTGGCAGTAATGCACCCGGAAGCTGTTTGCCAACATTCATTATAAGGACAAGAAGAACTACTGTTGTTCGCCTGCTATGCTAACATCCAACAGAACATGATGCTACTCGGCTAAATGCTTTCGGATCAAGTCTTCTACTACACACGTGGTTTTGTTGCGTTTATAACAATTGTCGGCAGAAGTAAAGCAAGTCGCCATCTTCCGTATTCGGTCTTCGCTGCGTTCTCAGAGAAGTTAGTTGGCTAAAGCGTTTTAATGGAAATGTCTACAATCCAGAGTTTAAGACAGTTTATCAACGAGAGGTTACAAACTGCTGCTGAAGACATATTAGGATGTTTTGAAGCGACTGTCGCAAAGTACGAGGATGAGATCGGTCGTCAGCGCAGACTGCTGGATGTAACTTTGAAACCTGTAGTAAAGCTGCAGAGAATAGGTCTGTAACACCTTCGTTAACAAACTATACACCACACTTATAATCCCTGTTAGTCTAAACACATGGGCTCTTTTATCATGACTTCTGTCCATTGTCTCCTCCAGAGCTCCCACAGCGACATGTCTGTATCAAGGAAGAGTTTCCTGCTGACCTGCTGGAGAGGAACCCCAGTCCAGACCAAGAGGAGCCAGAACCTCCACAGATTAAGGAGCAACAGGAGGAGCACTGCATCGGTCTGTCTCCTTTTGAAACCACATTTAAATTCACTCGATCTGGATTTTTGGTTGAATCTGCACCAAATTGCACACACTCATAACTATCAGTAATCTATCAGTTACCTACTTCGGTCTATTGTCTCCTCTAGAGCTCCCAGAGCAACATTTTCTTAAAGAGGAAGAGTTTCCTGCTGACCAGCAGCTCTGGAGCCTTGAGAGGAACCCCAGTCTGGACCAAGAGGAGCCAGAACCTCCACAGATTAAAGAGGAGGAGGAGCTCTGCACCAGTCTGGAAGTAGAGCAGCTTGTACTGAAGCAGGAGGATCAAGATCATCTTTTGTTGAATCCTACTTTAAAGGAAAGTGACCACAGTGAACCAGAACCAAGTGACCACCAGCTCCTCTCCCACAGCTCAGCTCAGAGCCAAGATCTCAAAGGAGGCCAGCATGGAAACTCAAAATCAGTTAGTAATGCAGAGCAGGCATCAGAAAAGGGACATCATGTCATCACAAGAGCAAAAGAAAGCACAAGTCCCAGTAACCTTGCATGTAGCACTACCATGTCAAAGATTGTGCCGAATATCTGCAAGAGTAAAAAGGTTTTCCAGTGTGACACTTGTGGAAAAGTCTTTAAGTGGAAGTCACGATTAAATGGACATCTGAAGGTGCACACAGGTGAGAAACCATATCTTTGCAAAACCTGTGGAAAAGGATTTTGTTCCAAGTCAGCACTAAAAAGACATTTGAGAGTCCACACAGGGGAGAAACTGCATTCTTGCGAAATGTGTGAAAAAAGTTTCACAACTAGAATGAGTCTGCAGGTCCATGAGAGAACGCACACGGGCGAGAAACCTTTTTCTTGCAAAACTTGTGAGAGAAGTTTTACAACTAGAAGGAGTCTGCAGGTCCACGAGAGAACACACACGGGCGAGAAACCTTTTTCTTGCAAAACATGTGGGAAAAGTTTTACAACTAGAAATATCTTGAAGATACACGAGAGAACACACACGGGCGAGAGACCTTTTTCTTGCAAAACTTGTGGGAAAAGTTTTTCAATTAGAAATAGCTTGACGATACATGAGATAACACACACAGGCGAGAGACCTTTTTCTTGCAAAACTTGTGGGAGAAGTTTTACGCGTGTATATTACCTGCAGGACCACGAGAGAACGCACACGGGCAAGAAACCTTTTTCTTGCAAAACTTGTGGGAAAAGTTTTACAACTAGAATGAGTCTGCAGGTCCACGAGAGAACACACACGGCGATAAACCTTTTTCCTGCAAAACGTGTGGGAAAAGTTTTACAACTAGAAATATCTTGAAGATACACGAGAGAACACACACGGGCGAGAGACCTTTTTCTTGCAAAACTTGTGGGAAAAGTTTTACAACTAGAAATATCTTGAAGATACACGAGAGAACACACACGGGCGAGAAACCTTTTTCTTGCAAAACGTGTGGGAAAAGTTTTACAACGAGAACTATCTTGAAGATACACGAGAGAAAACACACGGGCGAGAGACCTTTTTCTTGCAAAACTTGTGGGAAAAGTTTTTCAATTAGAAATAGCTTGAAGATACACGAGAGAACACACACAGGCGAGAGACCTTTTTCTTGCAAAACTTGTGAGAGAAGTTTTAATAACAGAAGTAACCTGCACGTTCACGAGAGAACGCACACGGGCGAGAAACCTTTTTCTTGCAAAACTTGTGGGAGAAGTTTTACGCGTGTAAATTACCTGCAGGACCACGAGAGGACGCACACGGGCGAGAAACCTTTTTCTTGCAAAAGTTGTGAGAGAAGTTTTACAACTAGAATGAGTCTGCAGGTCCACGAGAGAACACACACGGGCGAGAAAGCTTTTTCTTGTAAAACTTGTGGGGAAAGTTTTACGAGTGTAAAGACCCTTCAGGTCCACAAGATAACACACACGGGCGAGAAACCTTTTTCTTGCAAAACTTGTGGGAAAAGTTTTACGCGTATAAATACCCTACATATCCACAAGCGAATGCACACGGGGGAGAAACCTTTTTCTTGCAAAACTTGTGGGAAAAGTTTTAGTGCGAGAAATACCCTTAAGAGACACGAGAGAACGCACACGGACGAGAAACCTTATTCTTGCAAAACTTGTGGGAAAAGTTTTAGTCTTAGAAGTTACCTTCAGGTCCACGAGAGAACGCACACTGGCGAGAAACCTTTTTCTTGCAAAACTTGTGGGAAAAGTTTTACGCTTTTAAATACCCTGCAGGTCCACGAGAGAATGCACACGGGCGAGAAACCTTTTTCTTGCAAAACTTGTGGGATAAGTTTTAGTGCGAGAAATACCCTTAAGAGACACGAGAGAAAGCACACGGGCGAGAGACCTTTTTCTTGCAAAACTAGTGGGAAAAGTTTTACACCTGGATGTAGTTTGAAAGTCCACCTGAGAAGCCGTAAAGGTGAGGAGCCGTATCCCTGTACAACTTGTGGGGAAAGATTTGTTAGCCAATCCCTTCTAACAAAACATATGAGTACCCACACATAGCAAAACTGATATTTTTGTGAAATGTTGGAAACATGTCTGACTTGCCAGTTTATACGAAGTCCACAGGAGAATACATCCAGTTGAGAAGCCACACCATGGCCACACGAGAGGGATACGATTTGCTCAAGCGTTGTGAAAGAAGTTGTTACTTAGTTATTGATTCATTAATTAGTGATACAACAGTTAGCGAAAGCGACACTGGAAATGTTTCCAGTGGACCAAAAAAGTGATGAACCTAGTTGTAGTTCAATGCTTTATGAAGTTCCATCACCACTGATGAGGAGCAGACTTCAATAACTTCACATAGCATTGAACTACAGCCAGGTTCATCACTTACATCTACACAAGAGAGATTGTCTACATTTGCATTAGCTGCATCTTTGTAACTGAATGTGGAAAATATCCCATTGAGGAGACATCACAATATCTTTGATGCAGTACATGGTCAACAGCATTTGCTGAAGTACCCACGTTTCTGTTCTTGATGTGACTGTCATTGATATTTACATCTGCAAAGGAAGTGATGTTTTCACCCATGTCTCTTTGTTTTTTCATTTGTCAGCAATTTATACCAAATGGTGCAGGAAGGGGACGGGGGTGAGAGAAATTGATTGGGTTAAAGTGGCAGATCCATGATATTTTATTATCACTGAATGTTGAGAGATTGTTGTCAATGTGTCAGGAAAGACTGTGGATCAAGATGTAAAAATCTGACATATTTGTGGTACAGAGATTTATAAGAACACAGTATGTGGTGCAGATTATCAGATGACTTCCCTTTTTCTTTTCTCTGTTTATTACAAAACAATAAAATCTCTTGTTAATGTGTACACAGTCCTAAATGACTGTTACTGTAAATGGTTATTCTTTTGTACTTCGTGTATTCAATACTTCAGTGCATTTGCATTTTATTAAAGTTTCTTGAATTATGCTGATTGTATTTTATGTCTCACACATTTAATCTGGACATCACCATGAAACTGGGTGAAAAGATGTGGCATGGGTCAGAAAAGAACTGATTACACTTTGGTGCAGAAACAGGAATTCTTTCCACTTTCTTTAGTACAGGACTGTTTTTATATCTCTAATAGATGCCGGAGTTACAAGGAGAATTTAATGTTTTATTCTAGAATCTGTTTCGAGACACACTCCAATCCAGAAGGTGGCAGTAATGCACCCGGAAGCTGTTTGCCAACATTCATTATAAGTAGAAGAAGAACTACTGTTGTTAGCCTGCTATGCTAACATCCAACAGAACATGATGCTACTCGGCTAAATGCTTTCGGATCAAGTCTTCTACTACACACGTGGTTTTGTTTCGTTTATAACAATTGTCGGCAGAAGTAAAGCAAGTCGCCATCTTCCGTATTCGGTCTTCGCTGCGTTCTCGGAGAAGTTAGTTGGCTAAAGCGTTTGGATGGAAATGTCTACAATCCAGAGTTTAAGACAGTTTATCAACGAGAGGTTACAAACTGCTGCTGAAGACATATTAGGATGTTTTGAAGCGACTGTCGCAAAGTACGAGGATGAGATCGGTCGTCAGCGCAGACTGCTGGATGTAACTTTGAAACCTGTAGTAAAGCTGCAGAGAATAGGTCTGTATCACCTTAGTTAACAAACTATACCCCACACTTATAATCCCTGTTAGTCTAAACACATGGGCTCTTTTATCATGAATTCTGTCTATTGTCTCCTCCAGAGCTCCCACAGCGACATGTCTGTATCAAGGAAGAGTTTCCTGCTGACCTGCTGGAGAGGAACCCCAGTCCAGACCAAGAGGAGCCAGAACCTCCACAGATTAAGGAGCAACAGGAGGAGCACTGCATCGGTCTGTCTCCTTTTGAAACCACATTTAAATTCACTCGATCTGGATTTTTGTTTGGATCTGCACCAAATTACACACACTCATAACTATCAGTAATCTATCAGTTACCTACTTCTGTCTATTGTCTCCTCTAGAGCTCCCAGAGCAACATTTTCTGAATGAGGAAGAGTTTCCATCTGATCAGCAGCTCTGGAGCCTTGAGAGGAACCCCAGTCTGGACCAAGAGGAGCCAGATCCTCCACAGATTAAAGAGGAGGAGGAGCTGTGCACCAGTCTGGAAGTAGAGCAGCTTGTACTGAAGCAGGAGGATCAAGACAACCTTTTGTTTAATCCTACTTTCAAGGAAAGTGACCACAGTGAACCAGAACCAAGTGACCACCAGCTCCTCTCCCACAGCTCAGCTCAGAGCCAAGATCTCAAAGGAGGCCAGCATGGAAACTCAAAATCAGTTAGTAATGCAGAGCAGGCATCAGAAAAGGGACATCATGTCATCACAAGAGCAAAAGAAAGCACAAGTCCCAGTTACCTTGCATGTAGCACTACCATGTTAAAGATTGTGCCGAATATCTGCAAGAGTAAAAAGGTTTTCCAGTGTGACACTTGTGGAAAAGTCTTTAAGTGGAAGTCACAATTAAATAGACATCTGAAGGTGCACACAGGTGAGAAACCATATCTTTGCAAAACCTGTGGAAAAAGGTTTTGTTACAAGTCAGCACTAAAAACACATTTGAGAGTCCACACAGGGGAGAAACTGCATTCTTGCGAAATGTGTGAAAAAAGTTTCACAAGTAGCACAAATTTGAAGATCCACGAGAGAACACACACGGGCTGAAACCTTTTTCTTGCAAAACTTGTGGGAAAAGTTTTACAACTAGAAATTACCTGAAAATTCACGAGAGAACGCATACAGGCGAGATACCTTTTCCTTGCAAAACTTGTGGGAGAAGTTTTACAACTAGAATGAATCTGCAGGGCCACGAGAGAATACACACGGGCGAGAAACCTTTTTCTTGCAAAACTTGTGGGAAAAGTTTTACGCGTGTAAATTACCTGCATGTCCACGAGAGAACACACACGGGCGAGAAACCTTTTTCTTGCAAAACTTGTGGGATAAGTTTTAGTATGAGAAATACCCTGCAGAGACACGTGAGAACGCACACGGGCGAGAAACCTTTTTCTTGCAAAACTTGTGGGAAAAGTTTTACGCGTGTAAATTACCTGCATGTCCACGAGAGAACACACACGGGCGAGAAACCTTTTTCTTGCAAAACTTGTGGGAAAAGTTTTAGATCTAAATACACCCTGCAGAGACACGAGAGAACGCACACGGGCCAGAAACCTTTTTCTTGCAAAACTTGTGGGAAAAGTTTTTGTCTTAGAAGTTACCTTCAAGTCCACGAGAGAACGCACACGGGCGAGAGACCTTTTTCTTACAAAACTTGTGGGAAAAGTTCTACACCTGCATGTAGGTTGAAAGTCCACATGAGAAGCCAAAAAGGTGAGGAGTCGTATCCCTGTACAACTTGTGGGGAAAGATTTGTGAGCAAATCACTTCTAACAAAACATTTGAGTACCCACACATAGCAAAACTGATATTTTTGTAAAATGTTGGAAACATGTCTGACTTGCCAGTTTATACAAAGTCCAGAGGAGACTACATCCAGTTGAGAAGCCACACCATGGCAACACGAGAGGGATACGATTTGCTCAAGCGTTGTCAAAGAAGTTGTTACTTAGTTATTGATTCATTAATTAGTGATACAACAGTTAGCGAAAACGACACTGGAAATGTTTCCAGGGGACCAAAAAAGTGATGAACCTAGTTGTAGTTCAATGCTTTATGAAGTTCCATCACCACTGATGAGGAGCAGACTTCAATAACTTCACAAAGCATTGAACTACAGCCAGGTTCATCACTTACATCTACACAAGAGAGATTGTCTACATTTGCATTAGCTGCATCTCTGTAACTGAATGTGGAAAATATCACATTGAGGAAACATCACAATATCTTTGATGCAGTACATGGTCAACAGCATTTGCTGAAGTACCCACATTTCTGTTCTTGATGTGACTGTCATTGATATTTACATCTGCAAAGGAAGTGATGTTTTCACCCATGTCTCTTTGTTTATTCATTTGTCAGCCATTTATACGAAATGGTGCAGGAAGGGGACAGGGGTGAGAGAAATTGATTGGGTTAAAGTGGCAGATCCAGGATATTTTATTATCACTGAATGTTGAGAGATGGTTGTCAATGTTTCAGTAAAGACTGTGGATCAAGATGTAAAAATCTGACATATTTGTGGTACAGAGATTTATAAGAACACAGTATGTTGGTAGATTATCAGATGTCTTCCCTTTTTCTTTTCTCTTTCTATTACATAAGAATAAAATCTCTTGTTAATGTGTACACAGTCTTAAATGACTCTCACTGTAAATATTTATTATTTTGTACTGTGTGCATTCAATACTTCGGTGCATTTGCAGTTCATTAAAGTTTCTTGAATTATGCTGATTGTATTTTACGTCTGTCACACGTTGAATCTGTGTTTGTCTGTAAATTAGCAAAAAAGCTCCTGGACATCACCATGAAACTGGGTGAAAAGATGTGGCATGGGTCAGAAAAGAACTGATTACACTTTGGTGCAGAAACAGGAATTCTTTCCACTTTCTTTAGTACAGGACTGTTTTTATATCTGTAATAGATGCCGGAGTTACAAGGAGAATTTAATGTTTTATTCTAGAATCTGTTTCGAGACACACTCCAATCCAGAAGGTGGCAGTAATGCACCCGGAAGCTGTTTGCCAACATTCATTATAAGTAGAAGAAGAACTACTGTTGTTAGCCAGCTATGCTAACATCCAACAGAACATGATGCTACTCGGCTAAATGCTTTCGGATCAAGTCTTCTACTACACACGTGGTTTTGTTTCGTTTATAACAATTGTCGGCAGAAGTAAAGCAAGTCGCCATCTTCCGTATTCGGTCTTCGCTGCGTTCTCGGAGAAGTTAGCTTCACTAAAGCGTTTGAATGGAAATGTCTACAATCCAGAGTTTAAGACAGTTTATCAACGAGAGGTTACAAACTGCTGCTGAAGACATATTAGGATGTTTTGAAGCGACTGTCGCAAAGTACGAGGATGAGATCGGTCGTCAGCGCAGACTGCTGGATGTAACTTTGAAACCTGTAGTAAAGCTGCAGAGAATAGGTCTGTATCACCTTAGTTAACAAACTATACACCACACTTATAATCCCTGTTAGTCTAAACACATGGGCTCTTTTATCATGACTTCTGTCCATTGTCTCCTCCAGAGCTCCCACAGCGACATGTCTGTATCAAGGAAGAGATTCCTGCTGACCTGCTGGAGAGGAACCCCAGTCCAGACCAAGAGGAGCCAGAACCTCCACAGATTAAGGAGCAACAGGAGGAGCACTGCATCGGTCTGTCTCCTTTTGAAACCACATTTAAATTAACTCGATCTGGATTTTTGCTTGGATCTGCACCAAATTGCACACACTCATAACTATCAGTAATCTATCAATTACCTACTTCTGTCTATTGTCTCCTCTAGAGCTCCCAGAGCAACACTTTCTGAATGAGGAAGAGTTTCCATCTGATCAGCAGCTCTGGAGCCTTGAGAGGAACCCCAGTCTGGACCAAGAGGAGCCAGAACCTCCACATATTAAAGAGGAGGAGGAGATTTGCATCAGTCTGGAAGTAGAGCAGCTTGTACTGAAGCAGGAGGATCAAGATAACCTTTTGTTGAATCCTACTTTCAAGGAAAGTGACCACAGTCAACCAGAACCAAGTGACCACCAGCTCCTCTCCCACAGCTCAGCTCAGAGCCAAGATCTCAAAGGAGGCCAGCATGGAAACTCAACATCAGTTAGTAATGCAGAGCAGGCATCAGAAAAGGGACATCATGTCATCACAAGAGAAAAAGAAAGCACAAGTCCCAGTAACCTTGCATGTAGCACTACCATGTCAAAGATTGTGCCGAATATCTGCAAGAGCAAAAAGGTTTTCCAGTGTGACACTTGTGGAAAAGTCTTTAAGTGGAAGTCACGATTAAATGGACATCTGAAGGTGCACACAGATGACAAACCATATCTTTGCAAAACCTGTGGAAAAAGATTTTGTTACAAGTCAAAACTAAAAACACATTTGAGAGTCCACACAGGGGAGAAACTGCATTCTTGCGAAATTTGTGAAAAAAGTTTCACAAGTAGCACATATTTGAAGATCCACGAGAGAACACACACGGGCCAGAGACCTTTTTCTTGCAAAACTTGTGGGATAAGTTTTAGTGCGAGAAATACCCTGAAGAGACACGAGAGAACGCACACGGACGAGAAACCCTTTTCTTGCAAAACTTGTGGGAAAAGTTATACACGTGGATGTAAGTTGAAAGTCCACATGAGAAGCCATAAAGGTGAGGAGCCGCATCCCTGTACAACTTGTGGGGAAAGATTTGTTAGCAAATCACTTTTAACAAAACATTTGAGTACCCACACAAAGCAAAACTGATATTTTTGTAAAATGTTGGAAAGATCTCTGACTTGCCAGTTTATACAAAGTCCACAGGAGAATACATCCAGTTGAGAAGCCACACGAGAGGGATACGATTTGCTCAAGCGTTGTCAAAGAAGTTGTTACTTAGTTATTTATTCATTAATTAGTGATACAACAGTTAGCGAAAACGACACTGGAAATGTTTCCAGGGGACCAAAAAAGTGATGAACCTAGTTGTAGTTCAATGCTTTATGAAGTTCCATCACCACTGATGAGGAGCAGACTTCAATAACTTCACAAAGCATTGAACTACAGCCAGGTTCATCACTTACATCTACACAAGAGAGATTGTCTACATTTGCATTAGCTGCATCTCTGTAACTGAATGTGGAAAATATCCCATTGAGGAGACATCACAATATCTTTGATGCAGTACATGGTCAACAGCATTTGCTGAAGTACCCACGTTTCTGTTCTTGATGTGACTGTCATTGATATTTACATCTGCAAAGGAAGTGATGTTTTCACCCATAACTCTTTGTTTATTCATTTATCAGCCATTTATACCAAATGGTGCAGGAAGGGGACGGGGGTGAGAGAAATTGATTGGGTTAAAGTGGCAGATCCAGGATATTTTATTATCACTGGATGATGAGAGATTGTTGTCAATGTTTCAGGAAAGACTGTTGATCATGATGTAAAAATCTGACATATTTGTGGTACAGAGATTTATAAGAACACAGTATGTGGTGCAGATTATCAGATGACTTCCCTTTTTCTTTTCTCTATTTATTACAAAACAATAAAATCTCTTGTTAATGTGTACACAGTCCTAAATGACTGTTACTGTAAATGGTTATTCTTTTGTACTACGTGTATTCAATACTTCAGTGCATGTGCAGTTTATTAAAGTTTCTTGAATTATGATGATTGTATTTTATGTCTCACACATTTAATCTGGACATCACCATGAAACTGGGTGAAAAGATGTGGCATGGGTCAGAAAAGAACTGATTACACTTTGGTGCAGATACAGGAATTCGTTCCACTTTCTTTAGTATAGGACTGTTTTTATATCTCTAATAGATGCCGGAGTTACAAGGAGAATTTAATGTTTTATTCTTGAATCTGCTTCGAGCCACACTCCAATCCAGAAGGTGGCAGTAATGCACCCGGAAGCTGTTTGCCAACCTTCATTATAAGGAGAAGAAGAAGTACTGTTGTTAGCCTGCTATGCTAACAGCCAACAGAACATGATGCTACTCGGCTAAATGCTTTCGGATCAAGTCTTCTACTACACACGTGGTTTTGTTGCGTTTATAACAATTGTCGGCAGAAGTAAAGCAAGTCGCCATCTTCCGTATTCGGTCTTCGCTGCGTTCTCGGAGAAGTTAGTTGGCTAAAGCGTTTGAATGGAAATGTCTACAATCCAGAGTTTAAGACAGTTTATCAACGAGAGGTTACAAACTGCTGCTGAAGACATATTAGGATGTTTTGAAGCGACTGTCGCAAAGTACGAGGATGAGATCGGTCGTCAGCGCAGACTGCTGGATGTAACTTTGAAACCTGTAGTAAAGCTGCAGAGAATAGGTCTGTATCACCTTAGTTAGCAAACTATACACCACACTTATAATCCCTGTTAGTCTAAACACATGGGCTCTTTTATCATGACTTCTGTCCATTGTCTCCTCCAGAGCTCCCACAGCGACATGTGTGTATCAAGGAAGAGTTTCCTGCTGACCTGCTGGAGAGGAACCCCAGTCCAGACCAAGAGGAGCCAGAACCTCCACAGATTAAGGAGCAACAGGAGGAGCACTGCAGCGGTCTGTCTCCTTTTGAAACCACATTTAAATTCACTCGATTTTGATTTTTGCTTGGATCTGCACCAAATTGCACACACTCATAACTATCAGTAATCTTTCAGTTCCCTACTTCTGTCTATTGTCTCCTCTAGAGCTCCCAGAGCAACATTTTCTGAATGAGGAAGAGTTTCCTGCTGTCCAGCAGCTCTGGAGCCTTGAGAGGAACCCCAGTCTGGACCAAGAGGAGCCAGATCCTCCACATATTAAAGAGGAGGAGGAGATTTGCATCAGTCTGGAAGTAGAGCAGCTTGTACTGAAGCAGGAGGATCAAGATAACCTTTTGTTGAATCCTACTTTCAAGGAAAGTGACCACAGTGAACCAGAACCAAGTGACCACCAGCTCCTCTCCCACAGCTCAGCTCAGAGCCAAGATCTCAAAGGAGGCCAGCATGGAAACTCAACATCAGTTAGTAATGCAGAGCAGGCATCAGAAAAGGGACATCATGTCATCACAAGAGCAAAAGAAAGCAAAAGTCCCAGTAACCTTGCATGTAGCACTACCATATCAAAGATTATTCCGAATATCTGCAAGAGTAAAAAGGTTTTCCAGTGTGACACATGTGGAAAAGTCTTTAAGTGGAAATCACGATTAAATAGACATCTGAAGGTGCACACAGGTGAGAAACCATATCTTTGCAAAACCTGTGGAAAGAGATTTTGTTACAAGTCAGCACTAAAAACACATTTGACAGTCCACACAGGGGAGAAACAGCATTCTTGCGAAATGTGTGAAAAAAGTTTCACAACTAGCACAAGTTTGAAGATCCACGAGAGAACACACACGGGCGAGAGACCTTTTCCTTGCAAAACTTGTGGTAGAAGTTTTACATCTAAATACACCCTGCAGGTCCACGAGAGAACACACACAGGCGAGATACCTTTTCCTTGCAAAACCTGTGGGAGAAGTTTTACAACTAGAATGAATCTGCAGGGCCACGAGAGAATACACACGGGCGAAACCTTTTCTTGCAAAACTTGTGGGAAAAGTTTTACGCGTGTAAATTACCTGCAGGTCCACGAGAGAACACACACGGGCGAGAAACCTTTTTCTTGCAAAACTTGTGGGATAAGTTTTAGTATGAGAAATACCCTGCAGAGACACGAGAGAACGCACACGGGCGAGAAACCTTTTTCTTGCAAAACTTGTGGGAAAAGTTTTTGCAAATTACCTGCATGTCCACAGAGAACACACACGGCAGAAACCTTTTCTTGCAAAACTTGTGGGAAAAGTTTTAGATCTAAATACACCCTGCAGAGACACGAGAGAACGCACACGGGCCAGAAACCTTTTTCTTGCAAAACTTGTGGGAAAAGTTTTACAACTAGAAATTCCTGAAGATACACGAGAGAACTCGGCGAGAAACCTTTTTCTTGCAAAACTTGTGGGAAAAGTTTTGTCTTAGAAGTTACCTTCAAGTCCACGAGAGAACGCACACGGGCGAGAAACCTTTTTCTTGCAAAACTTGTGGGAAAAGTTCTACACGTGGATGTAGGTTGAAAGTCCACATGAGCAGCCAAAAAGGTGAGGAGTCGTATCCCTGTACAACTTGTGGGGAAAGATTTGTGAGCAAATCACTTCTAACAAAACATTTGAGTACCCACACATAGCAAAACTGCTATTTTTGTAAAATGTTGGAAAGATCTCTGTCTTGCCAGTTTATAAAAAGTCCACAGGAGACTACATCCAGTTGAGAAGCCACACCATGGCCACACGAGAGGGATACGATTTGCTCAAGCGTTGTCAAATAAGTTGTTACTTAGTTATTTATTCATTAATTAGTGATACAACAGTTAGCGAAAGCGACACCGGAAATGTTTCCAGGGGACCAAAAAAGTGATGAACCTAGTTGTAGTTCAATGCTTTATGAAGTTCCATCACCACTGATGAGGAGCAGACTTCAATAACTTCACAAAGCATTGAACTACAGCCAGGTTCATCACTTACATCTACACAAGAGAGATTGTCTACATTTGCATTTGCTGCATCTCTGTAACTGAATGTGGAAAATATCCCATTGAGGAGACATCACAATATCTTTGATGCAGTACATGGTCAACAACATTTGCTGAAGTACCCACGTTTCTGTTCTTCATGTGACTCATTGATATTTACAAATGCAAAGGAAGTGATGTTTTCACCCATGTCTCTTTGTTTATTCATTTATCAGCAATTTATACCAAATGGTGCAGGAAGGGGACGGGGGTGAGAGAAATTGATTGGGTTAAAGTGGCAGATCCAGGATATTTTATTATCACTGAATGTTGAGAGATTGTTGTCAATGTTTCTGGAAAGACTGTGGATCAAAGTGTAAAAATCGGACATATTTCTGGTACAGAGATTTATAAGAACACAGTATGTGGTGCAGATTATCAGATGACTTCCCTTTTTCTTTTCTCTGTTTATTACAAAACAATAAAATCTCTTGTTAATGTGTACACAGTCCTAAATGACTGTTACTGTAAATGGTTGTTCTTTTGTACTTCGTGTATTCAATACTCCAGTGCATTTGCATTTTATTAAAGTTTCTTGAATTATGCTGATTGTATTTTATGTCTCACATTCAATCTGGACATCACCATGAAACTGGGTGAAAAGATGTGGCATGGGTCAGAAAAGAACTGATTACACTTTGGTGCAGATACAGGAATTCTTTCCACTTTCTTTAGTACAGGACTGTTTTTATATCTCTAATAGATGCCGGAGTTACAAGGAGAATTTAATGTTTTATTCTTGAATCTGTTTCGAGACACACTCCAATCCAGAAGGTGGCAGTAATGCACCCGGAAGCTGTTTGCCAACATTCATTATAAGGAGAAGAAGAAGTACTGTTGTTAGCCTGCTATGCTAACATCCAACAGAACATGATGCTACTCGGCTAAATGCTTTCGGATCAAGTCTTCTACTACACACGTGGTTTTGTTGCGTTTATAACAATTGTCGGCAGAAGTAAAGCAAGTCGCCATCTTCCGTATTCGGTCTTCGCTGCGTTCTCAGAGAAGTTAGTTGGCTAAAGCGTTTGGATGGAAATGTCTACAATCCAGAGTTTAAGACAGTTTATCAACGAGAGGTTACAAACTGCTGCTGAAGACATATTAGGATGTTTTGAAGCGACTGTCGCAAAGTACGAGGATGAGATCGGTCGTCAGCGCAGACTGCTGGATGTAACTTTGAAACCTGTAGTAAAGCTGCAGAGAATAGGTCTGTATCACCTTAGTTAGCAAACTATACACCACACTTATAATCCCTGTTAGTCTAAACACATGGGCTCTTTTATCATGACTTCTGTCCATTGTCTCCTCCAGAGCTCCCACAGCGACATGTCTGTATCAAGGAAGAGTTTCCTGCTGACCTGCTGGAGAGGAACCCCAGTCCAGACCAAGAGGAGCCAGAACCTCCACAGATTAAGGAGCAACAGGAGGAGCACTGCATCGGTCTGTCTCCTTTTGAAACCACATTTAAATTCACTCGATCTGGATTTTTGCTTGGATCTGCACCAAATTGCACACACTCATAACTATCAGTAATCTTTCAGTTACCTACTTCTTTCTAATGTCTCCTCTAGAGCTCCCAGAGCAACATTTTCTTAAAGAGGAAGAGTTTCCATCTGACCAGCAGCTCTGGAGCCTTGAGAGGAACCCCAGTCTGGACCAAGAGGAGCCAGAACCTCCACAGATTAAAGAGGAGGAGGAGCTCTGCATCGGTCCGGAAGTGGAGCAGCTTGTACTGAAGCAGGAGGATCAAGATAACCTTTTGTTGAATCCTACTTTCAAGGAAAGTGACCACAGTGAACCAGAACCAAGTGATCACCAGCTCCTCTCCCACAGCTCAGCTCAGAGCCAAGATCTCAAAGGAGACCAGCATGGAAACTCAAAATCAGTTAGTAATGCAGAGCAGGCATCAGAAAAGGAACATCATGTCATCACAAGAGCAAAAGAAAGCACAAGTCCCAGTAACCTTGCATGTAGCACTACCATGTCAAAGATTGTGCCGAATATCTGCAAGAGTAAAAAGTTTTTCCAGTGTGACACTTGTGGAAAAGTCTTTAAGTGGAAGTCACGATTAAATGGACATCTGAAGGTGCACACAGGTGAGAAACCATATCTTTGCAAAACCTGTGGAAAAAGGTTTTGTTACAAGTCAGCACTAAAAACACATTTGAGAGTCCACACAGGGGAGAAACTGCATTCTTGCGAAATGTGTGAAAAAAGTTTCACAAGTAGCACAAATTTGAAGATCCACGAGAGAACACACACGGGCGAGAGACCTTTTTCTTGCAAAACTTGTGAGAGAAGTTTTAGGCTGAGAAATACCCTGCAGGGCCACGAGAGAACTCACACGGGCGAAAAACCTTTTTCTTGCAAAACTTGTGGGAAAAGTTTTACAACTAGAAATTACCTGAAGATACACGAGAGAACGCACACGGGCGAGAGACCTTTTTCTTGCAAAACTTGTGGGAAAAGTTTTACATTTAGAAATTACCTGAAGATACACGAGAGAACGCACACGGGCGAGAGACCTTTTTCTTGTAAAACTTGTGGGAAAAGTTTTAGTCTTAGAAGTTACCTTCAGGTCCACGAGAGAACGCACACTGGCGAGAAACCTTTTTCTTGCAAAACTTGTGGGAAAAGTTTTACGCTTTTAAATACCCTGCAGGTCCACGAGAGAATGCACACGGGCGAGAAACCTTTTTCTTGCATAACTTGTGGGATAAGTTTTAGTGCGAGAAATACCCTTAAGAGACACGAGAGAACGCACGGGCTAGAGACCTTTTTCTTGCAAAACTTGTGGGAAAAGTTATACACGTGGATGTAGGTTGAAAGTCCACATGAGAAGCCATAAAGGTGAGGAGCCGTATCCCTGTACAACTTGTGGGGAAAGATTTGTTAGCAAATCACTTCTAACAAAACATTTGAGTACCCACACATAGCAAAACTGATATTTTTGTAAAATGTTGGAAAGATCTCTGACTTGCCAGTTTATACAAAGTCCACAGGAGAATACATCCAGTTGAGAAGCCACACCATGGCCACACGAGAGGGATACGATTTGCTCAAGCGTTGTCAAAGAAGTTGTTACTTAGTTATTGATTCATTAATTAGTGATACAACAGTTAGCGAAAACGACACTGGAAATGTTTCCAGGGGACCAAAAAAGTGATGAACCTAGTTGTAGTTCAATGCTTTATGAAGTTCCATCACCACTGATGAGGAGCAGACTTCAATAACTTCACAAAGCATTGAACTACAGCCAGGTTCATCACTTACATCTACACAAGAGAGATTGTCTACATTTGCATTAGCTGCATCTCTGTAACTGAATGTGGAAAATATCCCATTGAGGAAACATCACAATATCTTTGATGCAGTACATGGTCAACAAAATTTGCTGAAGTACCCACGTTTCTGTTCTTCATGTGACTCATAGATATTTACATCTGCAAAGGAAGTGATGTTTTCACCCATGTCTCTTTGTTTACTCATTTGTCAGCCATTTATACCAAATGGTGCAGGAAGGGGACGGGGGTGAGAGAAATTGATTGGGTTAAAGTGGCAGATCCAGAATATTTTATTATCACTGAATGTTGAGAGATTGTTGTCAATGTGTCAGGAAAGACTGTGGATCAAGATGTAAAAATCTGACATATTTGTGGAACAGAGATTCATAAGTATGTGGTGCAGATTATCAACTGACTTCCCTTTTTCTTTTCTCTATTTATTACAAAACAATAAAATCTCTTGTTAATGTGTACACAGTCCTAAATGACTCTCAATGTAAACAGTTATTCATTTGTGCTACGTGTATTCAATACTTAAGTGCATGTGCAGTTTATTAAAGTTTCTTGAATTATGCTGATTGTATTTTACGTCTGTCAAACGTTGAATCTGTGTTTGTCTGTTAGTTAGCAAAAATATGCTCAAACTCCTGGACATCACCATGAAACTGGGTGAAAAGATGTGGCATGGGTCAGAAAAGAACTGATTACACTTTGGTGCAGATACAGGAATTCTTAACACTTTCTTTAGTACAGGACTGTTTTTATATCTCTAATAGATGCCGGAGTTACAAGGAGAATTTAATGTTTCATTTTTGAATCTGCTTCGAGCCACACTCCAATCCAGAAGGTGGCAGTAATGCACCCGGAAGCTGTTTGCCAACCTTCATTATAAGGAGAAGAAGAAGTACTGTTGTTAGCCTGCTATGCTAACATCCAACAGAACATGATGCTACTCGGCTAAATGCTTTCGGATCAAGTCTTCTACTACACACGTGGTTTTGTTGCGTTTATAACAATTGTCGGCAGAAGTAAAGCAAGTCGCCATCTTCCGTATTCGGTCTTCGCTGCGTTCTCGGAGAAGTTAGTTGGCTAAAGCGTTTTAATGGAAATGTCTACAATCCAGAGTTTAAGACAGTTTATCAACGAGAGGTTACAAACTGCTGCTGAAGACATATTAGGATGTTTTGAAGCGACTGTCGCAAAGTACGAGGATGAGATCGGTCGTCAGCGCAGACTGCTGGATGTAACTTTGAAACCTGTAGTAAAGCTGCAGAGAATAGGTCTGTATCACCTTAGTTAGCAAACTATACACCACACTTATAATCCCTGTTAGTCTAAACACATGGGCTCTTTTATCATGACTTCTGTCCATTGTCTCCTCCAGAGCTCCCACAGCGACATGTCTGTATCAAGGAAGAGTTTCCTGCTGACCTGCTGGAGAGGAACCCCAGTCCAGACCAAGAGGAGCCAGAACCTCCACAGATTAAGGAGCAACAGGAGGAGCACTGCATCGGTCTGTCTCCTTTTGAAACCACATTTAAATTCACTCGATCTGGATTTTTGCTTGGATCTGCACCAAATTGCACACACTCATAACTATCAGTAATCTATCAGTTACCTACTTCTGTCTATTGTCTCCCCTAGAGCTCCCAGAGCAACATTTTCTGAATGAGGAAGAGTTTCCATCTGATCAGCAGCTCTGGAACCTTGAGAGGAACCCCAGTCTGGACCAAGAGGAGCCAGAACCTCCACATATTAAAGAGGAGGAGGAGATTTGCATCGGTCCGGAAGTAGAGCAGCTTGTACTGAAGCAGGAGGATCAAGATAACCTTTTGTTGAATCCTACTTTCAAGGAAAGTGACCACAGTGAACCAGAACCAAGTGACCACCAGCTCCTCTCCCACAGCTCAGCTCAGAGCCAAGATCTCAAAGGAGGCCAGCATGGAAACTCAACATCAGTTAGTAATGCAGAGCGGGCATCAGAAAATGGATATCATGTCATCACAAGAGAAAAAGACAGCACAAGTCCCAGTAACCTTGCATGTAGCACTACCATGTCAAAGATTGTGCCGAATATCTGCAAGAGTAAAAAGGTTTTCCAGTGTGACACTTGTGGAAAAGTCTTTAAGTGGAAGTCACGATTAAATGGACATCTGAAGGTGCACACAGGTGAGAAACCATATCTGCGGGTCCTCGAGAGACCTTCTCCTTGCAATATTTGTAGGAGAAGTTTTAGCATGAGATCTACACTGCTGAAACACAGGAGAAAGCACATGTGCGAGAGACCTTCTACTTGCAAAACTTGTGGGAGAAGTTTTACAACTAGAAATTACCTGAAGATACACGAGAGAACGCACACGGGCGAGAGACCGTTTTCTTGCAAAACTTGTGGGAGAAGTTTTACAACTAGTAGTACCCTGCAGGTTCACGAGAGAACGCACACGGGCGAGAAACCTTTTTCTTGCATAACTTGTGGAAAAAGTTTAAAAACTATTAATATCCTGAAGAGACACGAGAGAACGCACACGGGCGAGAGACCTTTTTCTTGCAAAACTTGCGGGAAAAGTTTTACAACTAGATATATCCTGAATAGACACGAGAGAACGCACACGGGCGAGAAACCTTTTTCTTGCAAAACTTGTGGGAGAAGTTTTACAACTAGAAATTACCTTCAGGTCCACGAGGGAAAGCACACGGGCGAGAGACCTTTTTCTTGCAAAACTTGTGGGAACCTTTTTACGCTTGAATGTGGCTTGAAAGTCCACATGAGAAGCCATAAAGGTGAGGAGCCGTATCCCTATACAACTTGTGGGGGGAAATTTGTTGGCAAATCACTTCTAACAAAAAATTTGAGTACCCACACATAGCAAAACTGATATTTTTGTCAAATGTTGGAAAGATCTCTGACTTGCCAGTTTATACAAAGTCCACAGGAGAATACATCCAGTTGAGAAGCCACACCATGGCCACATGAGAGGGATAAGATTTGCTAATGCGTTTTTTAAGAATTTGTTTCTTAGTTATTTATTCATTCATTAGTGATACAACAGTTAGCGAAAACGACACTGGAAATCAATCAATCAATCAAATTTTATTTGTATAGCCCATATTCACAAATCACAATTGTCTCAGGGCTTTAACAAGGTGTGACATCCTCTGCCCTTCACCCTCATGAAGAGTAAGGAAAAACTCCTAAAAAACCCTTTTAACAGGGTTAAAAGAACGTAGAAACCTCAGAGAGCCACATGTGAGGGATCCCTGTCCCTGGACGGACAGAAGTGCAATATACAGTGGATATTAAAAGTCTACACACCCCTGTTAAAATGCAAGTTTTTTGTGATGTAAAAAAATGATACAAAGATAAATCATGTCCGAACTTTTTCCACCTTTAATGTGACCAATAACGTGAACAATTCAATTGAAAAACAAACTGAAATCTTTTAGGGGGGAAAATAAAAAATGTGGTTGCATAAGTGTGCACACCCTCTTATAAATGGGGATGTGGCTGTGTTCAGAATTAACCAATCACATTCAAACTCATGTTAAATAATAGTCAGTACAGACCTGCCATCATTTAAAGTGACTCTGATTAATCCCAAATAAGGTTCAGCTGTTCTAGTAGGATTTTCATGACATTTTCTTAGTTGCATCTTACAACAAAAGCCATGGTCCGCAGAGAGCTTCCAAAGCATCAGAGGGATCTCATTGTTGAAAGGTATCAGTCAGGAGAAGGGTACAAAAGAATCTCCAAGGCGTTAGATATACCATGGAACACAGTGAAGACTATCATCATCAAGTGGAGAAAATATGGCACAACAGTGACATTACCAAGAACTGGACGTCCCTCCAAAATTGATGAAAAGACGAGAAGAAAACTGGTCAGGGAGGCTTCTCAGAGGCCTACAGCAACATTAAAGGAGCTGCAGGAATTTCTGGCAAGTACTGGCTGTGTACTACATGTAACAACATCTCCCGTATTCTTCATGTGTTTGGGCTATGGGGTAGGGTGGTAAGACGGAAGCCTTTACTTAAGAAGAAAAACATCCAAGCCTGGCAAAATTTTGCAAAAACATACACGAAGTCTCCAAAAAGCATGTGGGAAAATGTGTTATGGTCTGATGAAACCAAGGTTGAACTTTTTGGCCATAATTCCAAAAGGTATGTTTGGCGCAAAAACAACACTGCACATCACCCAATGAACACCATACCCACAGTCAAGCATGGTGTTGGCAGCATCATGCTTTGGGGCTGTTTTTCTTCAGCTGGAACCGGGGCCTTAGTCAAGGTGGAGGGAATTACGAACAGTTCAAAATACCAGTCAATTTTGGCACAAAACCTTCAGGCCTCCGTTAGAAAGCTGAAGATGAAGAGGAATTTCACCTTTCAGCATGACAACGACCCAAAGCATACATCCAAATGAACAAAATCATGGCTTCACCAGCAGAAGATTAAAGTTTTAGAATGGCCCAGCCAGAGCCCAGACCTGAATCCAATCGAACATCTGTGGGGTGATCTGAAGAGGGCTGTGCACAGGAGATGCCCTCGCAATCTGACAGATTTGGAGCGCTTTTGCAAAGAAGAGTGGGCAAATATTGCCAAGTCTAGATGTGCCATGCTAATAGACTCCTACCCAAAAAAACTGAGCGCTGTAATAAAATCAAAAGGTGCGTCAACAAAGTATTAGTTTAAGGGTGTGCATATTTATGCAACCAGGTTATTGTAAGTTTTTTATTTTTTATTTTTCCCCCTAAAAGATTTCAATTTGTTTTTCAATTGAATTGTTCACGTTATTGGTCACATTAAAGGTGGAAAAAGTTCGGACATGATTTATCTTTGTCTAATTTTTTTACATCACAAAAACCTTGCATTTTAACAGGGGTGTGTAGACTTTTTATATCCACTGTATGTCAAGTGTAAAGGAGAACATCATCAAGATAAGGGTTTTAGCAGCATTGATAAGACTAAACATTTTGAAGCAAGACTGAAGGTCAATGGATTGATGGATTATTGTCAGTAATGGTCGAGTATCTGAGGAGAAATACTATATATCAAGCAGTCCTGCTGCAATCATAGTCTATGGTCAGCAGCCACCACGATCATGATCCACCATCAAGATCGGATGCCACTATAGTCCACAGTCATTGTCCACTGTCGCCATTAGGATCCACCATCAGCTGCCACCTCGGTCGTGGTCCACCACCATTATCAGATGCCAACACGATACAGGATCCGCCATTATTATCACGATCAGCCAGCACGATACAGAATCCTGAGTCTGAGATCCAGAGCGCTCTGGAGCAGGTTTTCATCAAGGATGTCTCTGTACATTGCTGCATTCATCTTCCCTCGATCCTGACTAGTCTCCCACTTCCTGCCGCTGAAAAACATCCCACAGCATGATGCTGCCACCACCATGCTTCACTGTAGGGATGGTATTGGCCAGGTGATGAGCGGTGCCTGGTTTCCTCCAGACATTCTAGACGCTTGGCATTCAGGCCAAAGAGCTCTGACGTTATAACACGGGCTAGAAAACTTTTTCTTGCTAAACTTGTGGGAAACGTTTTACGCTTGGATCTAGCTTGAAAGTCCACATGAGAAACCATAAAGGTGAGGAGCCGTATCCCTGTGCAACTTGTGGGGAAAGATTTGTTATCAAATCACTTCTAACAAAACATTTGAGTACACACACATAGCAAAACTGATATTTTTGTAAAATGTTGGAAAGATCTCTGTCTTGCCAGTTTATACAAAGTCCACAGGAGACTACATCCAGTTGAGAAGCCACACCATGGCAACACGAGAGGGATACGATTTGCTCAAGCGTTGTCAAAGAAGTTGTTACTTAGTTATTGATTCATTGATTAGTGATACAACAGTTAGCGAAAACGACACTGGAAATATTTCCAGGGGACCAAGAAAGTGATGAACCTAGTTGTAGTTCAATGCTTTATGAAGTTCTATCACCACTGATGAGGAGCAGACTTCAATAACTTCACAAAGCATTGAACTACAGCCAGGTTCATCACTTACATCTACACAAGAGAGATTGTCTACATTTGCATTAGCTGCATCTCTGTAACTGAATGTGGAAAATATCCCATTGAGGAGACATCACAATATCTTTGATGCAGTACATGGTCAACAACATTTGCTGAAGTACCCACGTTTCTGTTCTTCATGTGACTCATTGATATTTACATCTGCAAAGGAAGTGATGTTTTCACCCATGTCTCTTTGTTTATTCATTTATCAGCCATTTATACCAAATGGTGCAGGAAGGGGACGGGGGTGAGAGAAATTGATTGGGTTAAAGTGGCAGATCCAGGATATTTTATTATCACTGAATGTTGAGAGATGGTTGTCAATGTGTCAGGAAACACTGTGGATCAAGATGTAAAAATCGGACATATTTGTGGTACAGAGATTTATAAGAACACAGAATGTGGTGCAGATTATCAGATGACTTCCCTTTTACTATTCTCTTTTATTTGAAGAACAAGAAAATCTCTTGTTAATGTGTACACAGTCCTAAATGACTCTCACTGTAAATATTTATTATTTTGTACTACGTGCATTCAATACTTCAGTGCATGTGCAGTTTATTAAAGTTTCTTGAATTATGCTGATTGTATTTTACGTCTGTCAAACGTTGAATCTGTGTTTGTCTGTTAGTTAGCAAAAATATGCTCAAACTCCTGGACATCACCATGAAACTGGGTGAAAAGATGTGGCATGGGTCAGAAAAGTACTGATTACACTTTGGTGCAGATACAGGAATTCTTAACACTTTCTTTAGTACAGGACTGTTTTTATATCTCTAATAGATGCCGAAGTTACAAAGAGAATTTAATGTTTTATTCTTGAATCTGTTTTGAGCCACACTCCAATCCAGAAGGTGGCAGTAAAGCACCCGGAAGCTGTTTACCAACCTTCATTATAAGGAGAAGAACAAGTACTGTTGTTAGCCTGCTATGCTAACATCCAACAGAACATGATGCTACTCGGCTAAATGCTTTCGGATCAAGTCTTCTACTACACACGTGGTTTTGTTTCGTTTATAACAATTGTCGGCAGAAGTAAAGCAAGTCGCCATCTTCCGTATTCGTCTTCGCTGCGTTCTCAGAGAAGTTAGTTGGCTAAAGCGTTTTAATGGAAATGTCTACAATCCAGAGTTTAAGACAGTTTATCAACGAGAGGTTACAAACTGCTGCTGAAGACATATTAGGATGTTTTGAAGCGACTGTCGCAAAGTACGAGGATGAGATCGGTCGTCAGCGCAGACTGCTGGATGTAACTTTGAAACCTGTAGTAAAGCTGCAGAGAATAGGTCTGTATCACCTTAGTTAGCAAACTATACACCACACTTATAATCCCTGTTAGTCTAAACACATGGGCTCTTTTATCATGACTTCTGTCCATTGTCTCCTCCAGAGCTCCCACAGCGACATGTCTGTATCAAGGAAGAGATTCCTGCTGACCTGCTGGAGAGGAACCCCAGTCCAGACCAAGAGGAGCCAGAACCTCCACAGATTAAGGAGCAACAGGAGGAGCACTGCATCGGTCTGTCTCCTTTTGAAACCACATTTAAATTCACTCGATCTGGATTTTTACTTGGATCTGCACCAAATTGCACACACTCATAACTATCAGTAATCTATCAGTTACCTACTTCTGTCTATTGTCTCCTCTAGAGCTCCCAGAGCAACATTTTCTGAACGAGGAAGAGTTTCCATCTGACCAGCAGCTCTGGAGCCTTGAGAGGAACCCCAGTCTGGACCAAGAGGAGCCAGAACCTCCACAGATTAAAGAGGAGGAGGAGATTTGCATCAGTCTGGAAGTAGAGCAACTTGTACTGAAGCAGGAGGATCAAGATAACCTTTTGTTGAATCCTACTTTCAAGGAAAGTGACCACAGTGAACCAGAACCAAGTGACCACCAGCTCCTCTCCCACAGCTCAGCTCAGAGCCAAGATCTCAAAGGAGGCCATCATGGAAACTCAACATCAGTTAGTAATGCAGAGCAGGCATCAGAAAAGGAACATCATGTCATCACAAGAGCAAAAGAAAGCACAAGTCCCAGTAACCTTGCATGTAGCACTACCATGTCAAAGATTGTGCCGAATATCTGCAAGAGCAAAAAGGTTTTCCAGTGTGACACTTGTGGAAAAGTCTTTAAGTGGAAGTCACGATTAAATGGACATCTGAAGGTGCACACAGGTGAGAAACCATATCTTTGCAAAACCTGTGGAAAAAGATTTTGTTACAAGTCAGCACTAAAAAGACATTTGAGAGTCCACACAGGGGAGAAACAGCATTCTTGCGAAATGTGTGAAAAAAGTTTCACAACTAGAATGAATCTGCAGGTCCACGAGAGAACACACACGGGCGAGAAACCTTTTTCTTGCAAAACTTGTGAGAGAAGTTTTACAACTAGAAGGAGTCTGCAGGTCCACGAGAGAACACACACGGGCGAAAAACCTTTTTCTTGCAAAACGTGTGGGAAAAGTTTTACAACTAGAAATATCTTGAAGATACACGAGAGAACACACACGGGCGAGAGACCTTTTTCTTGCAAAACTTGTGGGAAAAGTTTTTCAATTAGAAATAGCTTGAAGATACACGAGAGAACACACACGGGCGAGAGACCTTTTTCTTGCAAAACCTGTGGGAGAAGTTTTACGCGTGTATATTACCTGCAGGACCACGAGAGAACGCACACGGGCGAGAAACCTTTTTCTTGCAAAACTTGTGAGAGAAGTTTTAATAACAGAAGTAACCTGCACGTTCACGAGAGAACGCACACGGGCGAGAAACCTTTTTCTTGTAAAACTTGTGGGAGAAGTTTTACGCGTGTAAATTACCTGCAGGACCACGAGAGAACGCACACGGGCGAGAAACCTTTTTCTTGCAAAACTTGTGGGAGAAGTTTTAATAACAGAAGTAACATGCACGTTCACGAGAGAACGCACACGGGCGAGAAACCTTTTTCTTGCAAAACTTGTGAGAGAAGTTTTACAACTAGAATGAGTCTGCAGGTCCACGAGAGAACACACACGGGCGAGAAACCTTTTTCTTGCAAAACGTGTGGGAAAAGTTTTACAACTGCAAATATCTTGAAGATACATGAGAGAACACACACGGGCGAGACACCTTTTTCTTGCAAAACTTGTGGGAAAAGTTTATCAACTAAAAAAATCTTGAAGAGACACGAGACAACGCACACGGGCGAGAGACCTTTTTCTTGTAAAACTTGTGGGAGAAGTTTTACAACTAGAAGTTACCTGAAGATACACGAGAGAATGCACACGGGCGAGAGACCTTTTTCTTGTAAAACTTGTGGGGAAAGTTTTACGCGTGTAAAGACCCTTCAGGTCCACGAGATAACACACACGGGCGAGAAACCTTTTTCTTGCAAAACTTGTGGGAAAAGTTTTAGTCTTAGAAGTTACCTTCAGGTCCACGAGAGAACGCACACTGGCGAGAGACCTTTTTCTTGCAAAACTTGTGGGAAAAGATTTAGGAATGTATATACCCTACAGATCCACGAGAGAACGCACACTGGCGAGAGACCTTTTTCTTGCACAACTTGTGGGAAAGGTTTTACAACAAGAAGAATCCTGCTGGTCCACGAGAGAACGCACAAGGGCGAGAGACCTTTTTCTTGCAAAAATAGTGGGAAAAGTTTTACACGTGGATGTAGTTTGAAAGTCCACCTGAGAAGCCGTAAAGGTGAGGAGCTTTATCCCTGTACAACTTGTGGGGAAAGATTTGTTAGCCAATCCCTTCTAACAAAACATTTGAGTACCCACACATAGCAAAACTGATATTTTTGTAAAATGTTGGAAAGATCTCTGACTTGCCAGTTTATACAAAGTCCACAGGAGAATACATCCAGTTGAGAAGCCACACCATGGCCACACGAGAGGGATAAGATTTGCTCAAGCGTTGTCAAAGAAGTTGTTACTTAGTTATTGATTCATTAATTAGTGATACAACAGTTAGCGAAAACGACACTGGAAATGTTTCCAGGGGACCAAAAAAGTGATGAACCTAGTTGTAGTTCAATGCTTTATGAAGTTCCATCACCACTGATGAGGAGCAGACTTCAATAACTTCACAAAGCATTGAACTACAGCCAGGTTCATCACTTAGATCTGCACAAGAGAGATTGTTTACATTTGCATTAGCTGCATCTCTGTAACTGAATGTGGAAAATATCCCATTGAGGAGACATCACAATATCTTTGATGCAGTACATGGTCAACAACATTTGCTGAAGTACCCACGTTTCTGTTCTTCATGTGACTCATTGATATTTACATCTGCAAAGGAAGTGATGTTTTCACCCATGTCTCTTTGTTTATTCATTTATCAGCCATTTATACCAAATGGTGCAGGAAGGGGACGGGGGTGAGAGAAATTGATTGGGTTAAAGTGGCAGATCCAGGATATTTTATTATCACTGAATGTTGAGAGATGGTTGTCAATGTTTCTGGAAAGACTGTGGATCAAAGTGTAAAAATCGGACATATTTCTGGTACAGAGATTTATAAGAACACAGTATGTGGTGCAGATTATCAGATGACTTCCCTTTTTCTTTTCTCTGTTTATTACAAAACAATAAAATCTCTTGTTAATGTGTACACAGTCCTAAATGACTGTTACTGTAAATGGTTGTTCTTTTGTACTTCGTGTATTCAATACTCCAGTGCATTTGCATTTTATTAAAGTTTCTTGAATTATGCTGATTGTATTTTATGTCTCACATTTAATCTGGACATCACCATGAAACTGGGTGAAAAGATGTGGCATGGGTCAGAAAAGAACTGATTACACTTTGGTGCAGATACAGGCATTCTTAACACTTTCTTTAGTACAGGACTGTTTTTATATCTGTAATAGATGCCGGAGTTACAAGGAGAATTTAATGTTTTATTCTTGAATCTGCTTCGAGCCACACTCCAATCCAGAAGGTGGCAGTAATGGGCCCGGAAGCTGTTTGCCAACATTCATTAACAGGAGAAGAAGAAGTACTGTTGTTAGCCTGCTATGCTAACATCCAACAGAACATGATGCTACTCGGCTAAATGCTTTCGGATCAAGTCTTCTACTACACACGTGGTTTTGTTGCGTTTATAACAATTGTCGGCAGAAGTAAAGCAAGTCGCCATCTTCCGTATTCGGTCTTCGCTGCGTTCTCGGAGAAGTTAGCTTCACTAAAGCGTTTGAATGGAAATGTCTACAATCCAGAGTTTAAGACAGTTTATCAACGAGAGGTTACAAACTGCTGCTGAAGACATATTAGGATGTTTTGAAGCGACTGTCGCAAAGTACGAGGATGAGATCGGTCGTCAGCGCAGACTGCTGGATGTAACTTTGAAACCTGTAGTAAAGCTGCAGAGAATAGGTCTGTATCACCTTAGTCAACAAACTATACACCACACTTATAATCCCTGTTAGTCTAAACACATGGGCTCTTTTATCATGACTTCTGTCCATTGTCTCCTCCAGAGCTCCCACAGCGACATGTCTGTATCAAGGAAGAGTTTCCTGCTGACCTGCTGGAGAGGAACCCCAGTCCAGACCAAGAGGAGCCAGAACCTCCACAGATTAAGGAGCAACAGGAGGAGCACTGCATCGGTCTGTCTCCTTTTGAAACCACATTTAAATTAACTCGATCTGGATTTTTCTTTGGATCTGAAGCAAATTGCACACACTCATAACTATCAGTAATCTTTCAGTTACCTACTTCTGTCTATTGTCTCCTCTAGAGCTCCCAGAGCAACACTTTCTTAAAGAGGAAGAGTTTCCATCTGACCAGCAGCTCTGGAGCCTTGAGAGGAACCCCAGTCTGGACCAAGAGGAGCCAGAACCTCCACAGATTAAAGAGGAGGAGGAGATCTGCACCAGTCTGGAAGTGGAGCAGCTTGTACTGAAGCAGGAGGATCAAGATAACCTTTTGTTGAATACTACTTTCAAGGAAAGTGACCACAGTGAACCAGAACCAAGTGACCACCAGCTCCTCTCCCACAGCTCAGCTCAGAGCCAAGATCTCAAAGGAGGCCAGCATGGAAACTCAACATCAGTTAGTAATGCTGAGCAGGCATCAGAAAAGGGATATCATGTCATCACAGTAGCAAAAGAAAGCACAAGTCCCAGTAACCTTGCATGTAGCACTACCATGTCAAAGATTGTGCAGAATATCTGCAAGAGTAAAAAGGTTTTCCAGTGTGACACTTGTGGAAAAGTCTTTAAGTGGAGGTCACTGTTAAAAATACATCTGAGAGTCCACACAGGGGAAAAAACGCATTCTTGCGAAATGTGTGCAAAATGTTTCGCAACTAGCACAAGTTTGAAGATCCACACATTATCACACACGGGCGAGAAACCTTTTTCTTGCAAAACTTGTGGGATAAGTTTTAGTGCGAGAAATACCCTTAAGAGACATGAGAGAACGCACACGGACGAGAAACCTTTTTCTTGCAAAACTTGTGGGAAATGTTATACACGTGGATGTAAGTTGAAAGTCCACTTGAGAAGCCATAAAGGTGAGGAGTCGTATCCCTGTACAACTTGTGGGGAAAGATTTGTTAGTATATCACTTCTAACCAAACATTTGAGTACCCACACATAGCAAAACTGATATTTTTATAAAATGTTGGAAAGATCTCTGACTTGCCAGTTTATACAAAGTCCACAGGAGAATACATCCAGTTGAGAAGCCACACCATGGCAACACGAGAGGGATACGATTTGCTCAAGCGTTGTCAAAAAAGTTGTTACTTAGTTATTGATTCATTAATTAGTGATACAACAGTTAGCGAAAACGACACTGGAAATGTTTCCAGGGGACCAAAAAAGTTATGAACCTAGTTGTAGTTCAATGCTTTATGAAGTTCTATCACCACTGATGAGGAGCAGACTTCAATAACTTCACAAAGCATTGAACTACAGCCAGGTTCATCACTTACATCTACACAAGAGAGATTGTCTACATTTGCATTAGCTGCATCTTTGTAACTGAATGTGGAAAATATCCCATTGAGGAGACATCACAATATCTTTGATGCAGTACATGGTCAACAACATTTGCTGAAGTACCCACGTTTCTGTTCTTCATGTGACTGTCATTGATATTTACATCTGCAAAGGAAGTGATGTTTTCACCCATGTCTCTTTGTTTATTCATTTGTCAGCAATTTATACCAAATGGTGCAGGAAGGGGACGGGGGTGAGAGAAATTGATTGGGTTAAAGTGGCAGATCCAGGATATTTTATTATCACTGAATGATGAGAGATGGTTTCAATGTGTCAGGAAAGACTGTCGATCATGATGTAAAAATCTGACATTTTTGTTGTACAGAGATTTATAAGAACACAGTATGTGGTGCAGATTATCAGATGACTTCCCTTTTTCTTTTCTCTATTTATTTCAAAAGAATAAAATCTCTATTTAATGTGTACACAGTCCTAAATGACTCTCACTGTAAATGGTTATTATTTTGTACTACGTGTATTCAATACTTCAGTGCATGTGCAGTTTATAAAAATTTTTTGAATTATGCTGATTGTATTTTATGTTTCACACATATAATCTGTGTTTGTCTGTAAATTACCAAAAAAACTCCTGGACATCACCCTGAAACTGGGTGAAAAGATGTGGCATGGGTCAGAAAAGAACTGATTACACTTTGGTGCAGAAACAGGAATTCTTTCCACTTTCTTTAGTACAGGACTGTTTTTATATCTGTAATAGATGCCGGAGTTACAAGGAGAATTTAATGTTTTATTCTCGAATCTGCTTCGAGCCACACTCCAATCCAGAAGGTGGCAGTAATGCGCCCGGAAGCTGTTTGCCAACCTTCATTATAAGGAGAAGAAGAAGTACTGTTGTTAGCCTGCTATGCTAACATCCAACAGAACATGATGCTACTCGGCTAAATGATTTCGGATCAAGTCTTCTACTACACACGTGGTTTTGTTGCGTTTATAACAATTGTCGGCAGAAGTAAAGCAAGTCGCCATCTTCCGTATTCGGTCTTCGCTGCGTTCTCAGAGAAGTTAGTTGGCTAAAGCGTTTGAATGGAAATGTCTACAATCCAGAGTTTAAGACAGTTTATCAACGAGAGGTTACAAACTGCTGCTGAAGACATATTAGGATGTTTTGAAGCGACTGTCGCAAAGTACGAGGATGAGATCGGTCGTCAGCGCAGACTGCTGGATGTAACTTTGAAACCTGTAGTAAAGCTGCAGAGAATAGGTCTGTATCACCTTAGTTAGCAAACTATACACCACACTTATAATCCCTGTTAGTCTAAACACATGGGCTCTTTTATCATGACTTCTGTCTATTGTCTCCTCCAGAGCTCCCACAGCGACATGTCTGTATCAAGGAAGAGTTTCCTGCTGACCTGCTGGAGAGGAACCCCAGTCCAGACCAAGAGGAGCCAGAACCTCCACAGATTAAGGAGCAACAGGAGGAGCACTGCATCGGTCTGTCTCCTTTTGAAACCACATTTAAATTCACTCGATCTGGATTTTTGTTTGGATATGCAGCAAATTGCACACACTCATAACTATCAGTAATCTATCAGTTACCTACTTCTGTCTATTGTCTCCTCTAGAGCTCCCAGAGCAACACTTTCTTAATAAGGAAGAGTTTCCTGCTGACCAGCAGCTCTGGAGCCTTGAGAGGAACCCCAGTCTGGACCAAGAGGAGCCAGAACCTCCACAGATTAAAGAGGAGGAGCTCTGCACCAGTCTGCAAGTAGAGCAGCTTGTACTGAAGCAGGAGGATCAAGATAACCTTTTGTTGAATCCTACTTTCAAGGAAAGTGACCACAGTGAACCAGAACCAAGTGACCACCAGCTTCTCTCCCACAGCTCAGCTCAGAGCCAAGATCTCGAAGGAGGCCAGCATGGAAACTCAACATCAGTTAGTAATGCAGAGCAGGCATCAGAAAAGGGATATCATGTCATCACAAGAGGAAAAGAAAGCACAAGTCCCAGTTACCTTGCATGTAGCACTACCATGTCAAAGATTGTGCCGAATATCTGCAAGAGTAAAAAGGTTTTCCAGTGTGACACTTGTGGAAAAGTCTTTAAGTGGAAGTCACAATTAAATGGACATCTGAAGGTGCACACAGGTGAGAAACCATATCTTTGCAAAACCTGTGGAAAAAGATTTTGTTACAAGTCAGAACTAAAAACACATTTGAGAGTCCACACAGGGGAGAAACTGCATTCTTGCAAAATGTGTGAAAAAAGTTTCACAAGTAGCACAAATTTGAAGATCCACGAGAGAACTCACACGGGCGAGAGACCTTTTTCTTGCAAAACTTGTGGGAAAAGTTTTAGGCTGAGAAATACCCTGCAGGTCCACGAGAGAACGCACACTGGCGAGAAACCTTTTTCTTGCAAAACTTGTGGGAAAAGTTTTACCCTTTTAAATACCCTGCAGGTCCACGAGAGAACGCACACGGGCGAGAAACCTTTTTCTTGCAAAACTTGTGGGAAAAGTTTTAGTGCGAGAAATACCCTGCAGAGACACGAGAGAACGCACACGGGCTTGAGACCTTTTTCTTGCAAAACTTGTGGGAGAAGTTTTACACGTGTATATAACCTGCAGGACCACGAGAGAACGCACACGGGCGAGAAACCTTTTTCTTGCAAAACTTGTGAGAGAAGTTTTAATCACAGAAGTAACCTGCACGTTCACGAGAGAACGCACACGGGTGAGAAACCTTTTTCTTGCAAAACTTGTGGGAGAAGTTTTACGCGTGTAAATTACCTGCAGGACCACGAGAGAACGCACACGGGCGAGAAACCTTTTTCTTGCAAAACTTGTGGGAGAAGTTTTAATAACAGAAGTAACATGCACGTTCACGAGAGAACGCACACGGGCGAGAAACCTTTTTCTTGCAAAACTTGTGAGAGAAGTTTTACAACTAGAATGAGTCTGCGGGTCCACGAGAGAACACACACGGGCGAGAAACCTTTTTCTTGCAAAACGTGTGGAAAAAGTTTTACAACTGCAAATATCTTGAAGATACATGAGAGAAAGCACACGGGTGAGAAACCTTATTCTTGCAAAACTAGTGGGAAAAGTTTTACACATGGATATAGTTTGAAAGTCCACCTGAGAAACCATAAAGGTGAGGAGCCGTATCCCTGTACAAGTTGTGGGGAAAGATTTGTTAGCCAATCCCTTCTAACAAAACATTTGAGTACCCACACATAGCAAAACTGATATTTTGGTAAAATGTTGGAAAGATAACTGACTTGCCAGTTTATACAAAGTCCACAGGAGAATACATCCAGTTGAGAAGCCACACCATGGCAACACGAGAGGGATAAGATTTGCTCAAGCGTTGTCAAAGAAGTTGTTACTTAGTTATTTATTCATTAATTAGTGATACAACAGTTAGCGAAAACGACACTGGAAATGTTTCCAAGGGACCAAAAAAGTGATGAACCTAGTTGTAGTTCAATGCTTTATGAAGTTCCATCACCACTGATGAGGAGCAGACTTCAATAACTTCACAAAGCATTGAACTACAGCCAGGTTCATCACTTAGATCTGCACAAGAGAGATTGTTTACATTTGCATTAGCTGCATCTCTGTAACTGAATGTGGAAAATATCCCATTGAGGAAACATCACAATATCTTTGATGCAGTACATGGTCAACAGCATTTGCTGAAGTACCCACGTTTCTGTTCTTCATGTGACTGTCATTGATATTTACATCTGCAAAGGAAGTGATGTTTTCACCCATGTCTCTTTGTTTATTCATTTATCAGCCATTTATACCAAATGGTGCAGGAAGGGGACGGGGGTGAGAGAAATTGATTGGGTTAAAGTGGCAGATCCAGGATATTTTATTATCACTGGATGATGAGAGATTGTTGTCAATGTTTCAGGAAAGACTGTTGATCATGATGTAAAAATCTGACATATTTGTGGTACAGAGATTTATAAGAACACAGAATGTGGTGCAGATTATCAGATGACTTCCCTTTTTCTATTCTCTTTTTATTACAAAACAATAAAATCTCTTGTTAATGTGTACACAGTCCTAAATGACTGTCACTGTAAATGGTTATTCTTTTGTACTACGTGTATTCAATACTTCAGTGCATGTGCAGTTTATTAAAGTTTCTTGAATTATGCTGATTGTATTTTATGTCTCACACATTTAATCTGGACATCACCATGAAACTGGGTGAAAAGATGTGGCATGGGTCAGAAAAGAACTGATTACACTTTGGTGCAGATACAGGAATTCTTACCACTTTCTTTAGTACAGGACTGTTTTTATATCTGTAATAGATGCCGGAGTCACAAGGAGAATTTAATGTTTTATTCTTGAATCTGCTTCGAGCCACACTCCAATCCAGAAGGTGGCAGTAATGCGCCCGGAAGCTGTTTACCAACCTTCATTATATGGAGAAGAAGAAGTACTGTTGTTAGCCTGCTATGCTAACATCCAACAGAACATGATGCTACTCGGCTAAATGCTTTCGGATCAAGTCTTCTACTACACACGTGGTTTTGTTGCGTTTCTAACAATTGTCGGCAGAAGTGAAGCAAGTCGCCATCTTCCGTATTCGGTCTTCGCTGCGTTCTCGGAGAAGTTAGCTTCACTAAAGCGTTTGAATGGAAATGTCTACAATCCAGAGTTTAAGACAGTTTATCAACGAGAGGTTACAAACTGCTGCTGAAGACATATTAGGATGTTTTGAAGCGACTGTCGCAAAGTACGAGGATGAGATCGGTCGTCAGCGCAGACTGCTGGATGTAACTTTGAAACCTGTAGTAAAGCTGCAGAGAATAGGTCTGTATCACCTTAGTTAGCAAACTATACACCACACTTATAATCCCTGTTAGTCTAAACACATGGGCTCTTTTATCATGACTTCTGTCCATTGTCTCCTCCAGAGCTCCCACAGCGACATGTCTGTATCAAGGAAGAGTTTCCTGCTGACCTGCTGGAGAGGAACCCCAGTCCAGACCAAGAGGAGCCAGAACCTCCACAGATTAAGGAGCAACAGGAGGAGCACTGCATCGGTCTGTCTCCTTTTGAAACCACATTTAAATTCACTCGATCTGGATTTTTGGTTGAATCTGCACCAAATTGCACACACTCATAACTATCAGTAATCTATCAGTTACCTACTTCTGTCTATTGTCTCCTCTAGAGCTCCCAGAGCAACATTTTCTTAAAGAGGAAGAGTTTCCTGCTGACCAGCAGCTCTGGAGCCTTGAGAGGAACCCCAGTCTGGACCAAGAGGAGCCAGAACCTCCACAGATTAAAGAGGAGGAGGAGCTCTGCACCAGTCTGGAAGTAGAGCAGCTTGTACTGAAGCAGGAGGATCAAGATAACCTTTTGTTGAATCCTACTTTCAAGGAAAGTGACCACAGTGAACCAGAACCAAGTGACCACCAGCTCCTCTCCCACAGCTCAGCTCAGAGCCAAGATCTCAAAGGAGGCCAGCATGGAAACTCAACATCAGTTAGTAATGCAGAGCAGGCATCAGAAAAGGAACATCATGTCATCACAAGAGCAAAAGGGAGCACAAGTCCCAGTAACCTTGCATGTAGCACTACCATGTCAAAGATTGTGCCGAACATCTGCAAGAGTAAAAAGAATTTCCAGTGTGACACTTGTGGAAAAGTCTTTAAGTGGAAGTCACTGTTAAAAAGACATTTGAGAGTCCACACAGGGGAGAAACAGCATTCTTGTGAAATGTGTGCAAAAAGTTTCAAAACTAGCACAAATTTGAAGATCCACGAGGCAACACACACGGGCAACAAACCTTTTTCTTGCAGAACTTGTGGGAAATGTTTTACGCGTGTAAATAACCTGCAGGTCCACGAGAGAACACACACGAGCGGGAAACCTTTTTCTTGCAAAACTTGTGAGAAAAGTTTTTCAACTAGACAAACACTGAAGATACACGAGAGAATGCACACAGGCGAGAAACCTTTTTCTTGCAAAACTTGTGGGAAAAGTTATACAAATAGAAAAACACTGAAGATACACGAGAGAACGCACACAGGCGAGAAACCTTTTTCTTGCAAAACTTGTGGGAAAAGTTTTAGTATGAGAAATACCCTGCAGAGACACGAGAGAACGCACACGGGCGAGAAACCTTTTTCTTGCAAAACTTGTAGGAAAAGTTTTAGTCTTAGAAGTTACCTTCAGGTCCACGAGAGAACGCACACGGGCTTGAGACCTTTTTCTTGCAAAACTTGTGGGAAAAGATTTAGGCGTGTATATACCCTACAGATCCACGAGAGAACGCACACGGGCGAGAAACCTTTTTCTTGCAAAACTTGTGGGAAAAGTTTTACGCGTGTAAATTACCTGCAGGACCACGAGAGAACTCACACGGGCGAGAAACCTTTTTCTTGCAAAACTTGTGGGAAAAGTTATACACGTGGATGTAGGTTGAAAGTCCACATGAGAAGCCATAAAGGTGAGGAGTCGTATCCATGTACAACTTGTGGGGAAAGATTTGTTAGCAAATCACTTCTAACAAAACATTTGAGTGCCCACACATAGCAACTCTGATATTTTTGTAAAATGTTGGAAACGTCTGATTTGCCAGTTTATACAAAGTCCACAGGAGAATACATCCATTTGAGAAGCCACACCATGGCAACACGAGAGGGATACGATTTGCTCAAGCGTTGTCAAAGAAGTTGTTACTTAGTTATTGATTCATTAAAACGACACTGGAAATGTTTCCAGGGGACCAAAAAAGTGATGAACCTAGTTGTAGTTCAATGCTTTATGAAGTTCCATCACCACTGATGAGGAGCAGACTTCAATAACTTCACAAAGCATTGAACTACAGCCAGGTTCATCACTTAGATCTGCACAAGAGAGATTGTCTACATTTGCATTAGCTGCATCTCTGTAACTGAATGTGGAAAATATCCCATTGAGGAGACATCACAATATCTTTGATGCAGTACATGGTCAACAACATTTGCTGAAGTACCCACGTTTCTGTTCTTCATGTGACTGTCATTGATATTTACATCTGCAAAGGAAGTGATGTTTTCACCCATGTCTCTTTGTTTATTAATTTATCAGCCATTTATCCCAAATGGTGCAGGAAGGGGACGGAGGTGAGAGAAATTTATTGGGTTAAAGTGGCAGATCCAGGATATTTTATTATCACTGAATGTTGAGAGATGGTTTCAATGTGTCAGGAAAGACTGTGGATCAAGATGTAAAAATCTGACATATTTGTGGTACAGAGATTTATAAGAACACAGTATGTGGTGCAGATTATCAGATGACTTCCCTTTTTCTTTTCTCTGTGTATTACAAAAGAATAAAATCTCTTGTTAATGTGTACACAGTCCTAAATGACTGTCACTGTAAATGGTTATTCTTTTGTACTACGTGTATTCAATACTTCAGTGCATGTGCAGTTTATTAAAGTTTCTTGAATCATGATGTATTTTATGTCTGTCACACATTTAATCTGTGTTTGTCTGTAAATTAGCAAAAAACTCCTGGACATCACCATGAAACTGGGTGAAAAGATGTGGCTTCGGCCAGAAAAGAACTGATTACACTTTGGTGCAGATACAGGAATTCTTTCCACTTTCTTTAGTACAGGACTGTTTTTATATCTCTAATAGATGCCGGAGTTACAAGGAGAATTTAATGTTTTGGTCCTCAATCTGTTTTGAGCCACACTCCAATCCACAAACGTGTGGGAAAAGTTTTACAACTAGAAATGTCCTGAAGATACACAAGAGAACGCACATTGGCGAGAGACCTTTTTCTTGCAAAACTTGTGGGAAAAGTTTTACACATGGATGAAGGTTGACAGTCCACATGAGAAGCCATAAATGTGAGGAGTCGTATCCCTGTACAACTTGTGGGGAAAGATTTGTTAGCAAATCACTTTTAACAAAACATTTGAGTACCCACACATAGCAAAACTGAAATTTTTGTAAAATGTTGGAAAGATCTCTTTCTTGCCAGTTTATACAAAGTCCACAGGAGAATACATCCAGTTGAGAAGCCACACCATGGCCACACGAGAGGGATACGATTTGCTCATGCGTTTTCAAAGAATTTGTTTCTTAATTATTTATTCATTAATTAGTGATACAACAGTTAGCGAAAACGACACTGGAAATCAATCAATCAATCAATCAAATTTTATTTGTATAGCCCATATTCACAAATCACAATTTGTCTCATAGGGCTTTAACAAGGTGTGACATCCTCTGCCCTTCACCCTCACGAATAGTAAGGAAAAACTACTAAAAAACCCTATAACAGGGTAAAAAGAAAGTAGAAACCTCAGAGAGCCACATGTGAGGGATCCCTGTCCCAGGATGGACAGAAGTGCAATAGATGTCAAGTGTAAAGGAGAACATCATCAAGATAAGGGTTTTATCAGCATTGATAAGACTAAATATTTTGAAGCAAGACTGAAGGTCAATGGATTGATGGATTATTGTCAGTAATGGTTGAGTATCTGAGGAGAAATACTATATATCAAGCAGTCCTGCTGCAATCATAGTCTATGGTCAGCTGCCACCACGATCATGATCCACCATCAAGATCGGATGCCACTATAGTCCACAGTCATTGTCCACTGTCGCCATTAGGATCCACCATCAGCTGCCACCTCGGTCGTGGTCCACCACCATTATCAGATGCCAACACGATACAGGATCCGCCATTATTATCACGATCAGCCAGCACGATACAGAATCCGCCATACTGGATCCACCATTACAATCTCTGAAACGCGATCCACAGATCATAATCCACGATGTGGCTGCGGCCGCGGCCGTGGATCTGTGGACGATAAGGCAAAGGGACTCCGGGGTAGAAGTCAAGTCAGTAACATGTATTGATGAGATATTAATTTCTTTGATGTGATAAGGAGTGAGAAGAGGAAAGAGAAGCTGGAAAGAGAAGCTCCGTGTGTCATGTGTCCCCCGACATTCTAGACCTATAGCAGCATAACTAAGAGCAGGTCTAAGACAAGTCAATGTGTCAGGAAAGACTGGATCATGATGTAAAAATCTGACATATTTGTGATACAGAGATTTATGCGAACACTGTATGTGGTGCAGATTATCAGATGACTTCCCTTTTTCTTTTCTCTTTCTATTACAAAAGAAGAAAATCTCTTGTTAATGTGTACACAGTCCTAAATGACTCACCGTAAATGGTTATTCTTTTGTACTACGTGTATTCAATACTTCAGTGCATTTGCAGTTTATTAAAGTTTCCTGAATTATGATGATTGTATTTTATGTCTGTCACACTTTTAATCTGTTTGTCTGTAAATTAGCAAAAAAACTCCTGGACATCATCATGAAACTGGGTGAAAAGATGTGGTCAGGAGATCTCGATGAAAAACATCTTACACATTTAGAGGACTAGCATTTATAAGTGTGTGTAACTTGGTGCTGCTGGATTGAATGGAAACAAGTACGATACATGGAAACACTGAAGAATACTTTGTTTTAGAATGATATCAACAAAGGAGACCGGAAGTTAAATATCCACTTCAAATCAATCAGACCGAGCTGGATATTAGAGACATGTTGCAGAGGAGTTCAGTAGAGCACATGCCTGTTTTTTATTTTTTAATTTCTAATAGCTTCTTTCAGATAGGCACTGGAGTCCAGAGGAGGTGCGGAGAATCTCCGGAGCTCGGTCTGGGAGCAGCTGTTGAAACTCTGTCGTCAAACACCAGCTAGGGGGCGCGTTTCCTTTAACTGAGAAGGACGCCAGTCTTTCCGGAAGTAGTTTTTCCCACCCCTGGCGGAAGTAAACAAAGAGTCGCAGCTGTGTGCAAATCCCAGCGGCTCGTCAGCTGTAGTTGATCTCATGTCCCGCTGATTAAACATGTCGTCGGTTCTGTGTTTCAGAAAGTTTGTGAGTGAGCGACTGATCGCTGCCGCTGAGGAAATATTAGGAGTCTTTGAACAAACAGTTCAGGTTTACGAGGAGGAGATCGAGCGTCAGCGCAGACTGCTGGAGACTAAACTACCCGAGAAAGGTTTGTAGCATCACCGTCCACTGATGGCAGGGGGTAAATGAATTGATGACAGGACTCCATCTTCTTTTTATATATTATATATAAGCTGTATTTTACGGTGGCCGAGAGAGCTGAACGCACTGCAACTCAAGAAAACACACGCACATACAGAAACGCGCTTCAAATATTAATCGCAGCACATGCAAACTCAGAAAACAATTCAATTCACCAGATCCAGATGTTTTAAATTTGGATCTACACAGCAACCGACGAATTATTCCTCGAGAAATCAATAAAAATGCAATCCTATCCTGCAGTGTTTGAGAAAAAGAAAAAACCCGAATACTGAATCCGCAGAATTTTTAGAAAAATCTTCAGATTTATACGACGTCCGTCCACCAAGTTTCGTGGTGATCAGTCCAGTAGTTTATTTTGTAATCGTGCTCACAACCCAACAAACAATCGGACACAGGTGAAAACATAACGTCATTGACGAAGTGTATTATTATTGATGATTATTATTAATTAGTGAAACAGCCAGTTTGATGGAGAGAATAATTTATGAATCTTGATTAAATTAGCAGGCATGTTTAGGGGGCTGGTATTTTTTAGTGTGTGCAATTTGGTGCAGATCAATGAATCATTCAATCAAATTTTCTTTGTATGGCCCATATTCACAAATCACAATACGCCTTGTAGGGCTTAAATAATGGGTTTGAATACACCACTGGGGGATTCATAGCTTTCCAGAGATGCTCCTCTAACCTACTGACTAAGTGCTTCTTTTTGGTTCCACTTCAGATGTCTCTCAGTCATCTTCCTGTAATGAGGAGGTTCTCCTGGGCCAACAGAGGCTCTGTGACTGTAACCAGAAGAGGAACTCCACCCTGAACCAAGGGGAGTCACAGTTTAGCGTGGATGTGGAGGAACTCTGCTCCAGTCGGGACAGAGAGCAGCTTGTACTGAAGCAGGAGACTGACTTGTTAAGACTTGCACATGAGGGAAGTGATTACACTGAAGACCAGATTCTGCTAATGGACCCTCACCAAATTCAGAATGCAGCACAAAGACAGTTGCAGACCCACCTTGCAGCTACACAAGTAAAATCAGAATCTTACACAGGGGGTTCGGGCGTATCAGTTCTAAACAGTGACCATCAGCTTTCTCACAACTCACACATAGCTAAAGACAGAGACCTTGAAAGAGGACACCAGGAGAAAGCGAGTTCTCATCAGACACCAGAGAACAAACATTTCAAATGCATGCTTTGCTCTGAGGAGTTTAATGATTTCTTAAAGTTCAAATTTCACTCGAGGACCCACACTGGTGAAAAACGTTTTAAATGTGGCACCTGTGGGAAAGGGTTCAAATGTCAATCAAACCACATCAGTCATATGAGAACTCACTCCGGCGAGAGGCCGCACAACTGCGTCACTTGTGGGAAAACTTTCACCCGTAGAGCCGACCTGAGGAGGCACAACCGAACTCACACGGGGGAGAAGCCGTACAGCTGCATCTTCTGCGGGAATAAGTTTTCTCATCACTCGTCTCTCACTAATCACGTCCGGGTGCATACAGGGGAAAAGCCGTATAAATGTATTTGGTGTGGGAAGAGGTTTGCTATCAACACAACGTTGAAAATACACACCCGAGTCCATACAGGGGAGAAGCCGTACACATGCAACCTCTGTGGGAGGAATTTCGCTCATAACACGGGGCTAAGATTACACAGAAGGACTCACGCTGGGGAAAAACAACAGAGCTGAAATACTTTGTGTGGAATGGCTCCTAAAAGTTCAAAACTTGAAACTGGGATTCAACTTGAACAGCTTATTTATCGCCTTTTGTCATTTTCCTTTTCTACTAAAGCATAACTTGCAGATTAATAAGTATACTTGTGAGTAATGGTGCAAATATTATTGTATCATTTTACATTAAATATGCATCTTTGCATTGTTTCCCAGATCTAATGTCATATCATCACGTTCACAAACCTGTTTAGAATCTCTACTGTGTAAGAGTGAAAATTATTTAAATATATAACGTGTTCAGCATGAACTATGGAAATGTTAAGATATAAAAAATAAAGACTAAAGTATTTCACTTTCGGTCACCTTGTCTTTCTCTGAATCTAAACTGGAAATTGATAATTATAATTAGAGTTTGCAACTTTTAACAGTGTGTTCGCTCATCTTAAAAATACAAGTTGGAGAGTCTTTTGTTTTTAATTCAAAATTCCTCTGTCTTTTCTATTCAGTCTTTACTTGTTTGAAGGCGACATCATTGTTATTAATTGTAGCAGTCCTGCACATCTTGTTTTTCCATATCTTTGAAACAACTATAGTCATCAGTGTCCAATAAAATTCTGGTTGGGACCTGGGCTTTTTTCCTCCTGTGCAAACACAGCAAATTTACAAACAAACTGATTTACAGTTTAAGTTGATGTTAAAACCATTTCCCCTGGAACATCATGTGACCTTCAACGTTTAAATGCAGATGTTTGATGGTTTCATCTTTGTAAAAAAGCCTTCAATGGGAAACTTTTAGTTTTAGTAACGAAGCAGCTCCATTAGACAACAGCTCAGACTGCCAGTCTACCCACAGAAACTAAGCAGGAATACTATTACTACATATACTTTTACTTGGAAATCAGAGGGATCTAAGTTTGTATGGGGGGAAAGTGCCAACGTACAAGACACTGCAGAGTTTGAAGTATTTGAAATATTTTTTTGAAGACATCTCAAGGGGTTGATATCAGTGAGACAGACAAATTAGCATAACATATTATAAACACGAGAAACTAGATAAGATATGTGTAATATGAACAGTGGACATTTACAATTGGATGTAAAATAAACCAATAAGATTAATTGTATAAGATGTTTTGTCATATGAATTGCACGACACATGATTTAATAAATGGGAATAAAGTATCGTGCTTGTTTCAAGGGGGAAACATATCGAGACGGAACCACTTCCTCCCTGGACCGGATATCCGGTTGTAGGTGTGTGGATTTGTGTTTAACCAACAAGTAAATAATGAGAATACAAAACAGAAATGTTCGGCTTTAGCTCGGTTTCTGCGTCACTTCATCTCTAATATACTCTTCTCTGTATCAATGGCTCCTTATTATTGTGCCGTGTGTCGGCAAACTACATTCGCCGGGAAGGGACACATCTTCGGGAAAAGTCACCAGAGCCGATTGAGAGTGGTTCTTCTCAAATTCTTAGAGAAAGTAAGTGGTTTGATTCGAAGCGATTCGCGCTGATGCCGAACATTTTCAGTCACATTTGTTCTATTTCCAGCCACTTTGTGGATCTACATGAATGCTAGCCCTGATGCTAGCCCCGATGCTAAGTCAACATACGTCACTTATGACGTTTGTTGACTTTTAAGTGCACAAAATGGCCACTGTGAGCCGCATCAGGGACATTGGGGACCAGCCTAATAAAAAAAGTTCACAATTTGACCAACAGTAGATTATAGAGAAGTGAAATGAGGTAATTTATATTCACATATAAACATATAAGCTTACGTGTTCCGGTTGGGAATTCTACTGGAACTGTAATGAGTCACTGTGAGACCTTAAAAGGATCCAGAGTTGCACTATTAGATTATTTATTTCACACCAATATTTGCAGTGTTCATTTATACGATCTAAGGTGTTTTATTCATGAACTCCATCTTGTATTTCCTGTATTGCTCATGATACATACATATAAGGTTATATGATGTTTGTACCACAGCCCACATGCATTTTAACATTTCATTCATGTATTTTTGAATTTGTGTTGTGTGAAATAAACTATACTACACTATAAACCAATGTGATAAAACAACAAAGCAAATTACAGACAAAGAAGTGACAAAATCCACATTGAACCTTTCTGAATTTAGGGTTTATTGCAGAGCTGTAGTATTAGAGTAGACTGCTTCAGATTTAATCAGAGCTAAAGTCCAACCACCATGTTTATCTATGCTTCCTGTGTTTGTTCCACTCTCTCTGTACCAGGTGAAGGAAGCTCGCCGCACACTTAAAAAGCCCCAAGTAGAAAAGTTTGACTGCAGCCAGCACCCGCAGACATTCTGGTGCTACTGCTGTGGGCTCGAAGTAGACAGAAATGTTACAGACGGCAACATGACGGTGCTGTACGGAGGCTTGTTGGAACACATGGCCACGTAAGTTTTATCAAATTAACTATTTTAAAAAATTTGATTTTTAATATGTAAATTGCATGATCAACCTTTCAAATGTACTTGGTTTCAGCCCAGCACACAGGAAGAATACACACAAGTTCTGGTGGGAAAATAAAGCCGACCCCAAGCTTCGAGACAAGGTCATCATCACAGAGGAGGAAACTGAAAGGTAGTTCTCCGAGAGCTAAAAGTCAATATCAGTGACGATTTTTAAGGAAAATAAAAGATTGTCTTCATGGATCACTGTTTGCTTTTGTTTAGGTTTAAAGCTGAGCTGCCACAAGTTTTGGAATCATTTGTGGAGGAGGAGGATGAATTCATTAAACAGGTAACTGTTTATGCACTTGACATTAACTTTGATGACAAATAATATAGTCTACAGCAGTGGTGGCAGCTCTGACACTGCCACTAGCATTCCTAAATAGTGTCTAAGAAATGTTATTTCACCCAAACGTGAAATCTGTTCATGGAAATCTATTTTTTCTTTTCATGGCTTAAGCAAGCTGATCGTATCCGGGCCCAGGAGAAGCATCGTCAAGAGGTCCTTCAGTCTCTATTAGAGGTTTGTTTTCCAGGGATGCAGTGGCAGTATCCATCACTACAGCCTTGACTGTTGCTATTTGTGGTTTTGAGTTGCATGTAAGATGAGAAAAGTCCTAATTGTCCAACTAAATCATTGTGAGTGTAACTGAAAAAATGTGTAGCTGGGGAAACCTTGTGTTTTTTGGAGGTCAGGGTGGTTTAATGACTAACTAATTTCAGGTTAGGGTTATAATTAGATGGAGATGGGGAAAAAATAATGTTGTGTTAACATTTGGGGCAAAGTAGTGTGTGAGGAGTGTGATGATAAAAGCTGAGATAAAGATGGTTAGTGGTCAGACTTCCCCTGTGAACCACTGTTGGCATTTCCTGAATCACTATCAGCGTGACGCAGACCTGGAGTCGTTCAATGGTCCCAATGGCACAGACATGTCTGCGGAGGACTCTGTCAGGTAACACTTTGTCTACCTGGGACATATCATCCTCTCTTCGCATTGGGTCATCAATGTAATTTGAATTACTTCACTTTGTTCTGGGTTCATCTTGTTCTCTGGGGAACAGCTCACAGTTTACATCTCAGGGATCAGACCGGCAGCCGGGGAGCAGCTTTGTCGAGTCAATGGTCAAAGCACCGTGGGCGGTAGCAGGACAGGGCCTGACTTTCATCGGCCATCAGGTAGGACACCCGTCAGTCAGAAAGTCTTTCATGAGTGACTGCTTTCTTTTGTACACAAACACAATGACCTCCTTTGATGTCTGTTACAGGATTCAGCAAACAGAGGAAATGTTCACACAGGTACAGTGATGCATGAATTTCAGTATCTAAACTTAGCTCTATATTTGTATTAGTCCAATAACATACATTGTGGAAATGGAATAATGTGGGGTGTCTCTTCTGGGTGTCAAAAAAAATTTAAAGATTTCATGTTTGACAAATGTTTTTATAATTTGAAATCACATTTTCTCATTATTATAAACTATAAAAACCCTTATTTTGAATTCAAGTTTTTAAGAGTAAATTTTCCAGATGACTCTCGACTGTTGAGGAGTTCTGTCGATGTATATTTTGTCTTAGTTAATATTAGGATTATTCTGAAAACATTACAATACATCCTGTATGATCCTGAAAAGAATGTGCCTTTCATTCAACAAAGTAATTCAAATCTTACTGTGTTTCCCATGTTTTAAAGCTTGGAAGAAACCCAGTGTCTCCAGTAGTTACCAGCTCAGTTCACCTGTTATATGTGTTTTGAAAAGTGTCCTGACTGTGTTGTAGGCGGTGTCCCACCTTGGCTCCAGGACGATCCTTTGGAGGGGCCCTCTGGGGCTAAAGCACATCCAGAGATCGGCCCATCGCTCCAAGGGTTCCTCAAACAGAGTAGGAGTCATTTTGAATAACTTATCAGCAGTTTGTTCCATCCTTGTTTATCATTTCCATGAGACCTGACAAATCATGTGTTACTGAATGCTGTGATATCACTCGTGGTAACCAGGAAGCTTTTATTATTTATCACTCATCTTGTGGTTTGATGTTTAAGTGACTTTTGTGTCTGTGTCAAATGTTAAATCACATAAATTAATATTTTTTTAAAAAATCGTGGCACTTAAGTATCAACATTTTGATAATACTGGTCATTTTAATTTTCTCAAGTCTCAGTGATGCAGAGCTTTTATCCATGTAGACTTGTGTAGAATGAAAATAAATGAATTTGATGATTGAAAATGATCTCATCTGTCTTTTGCCAGAGGAGCAAGAGAAGCTGAGGAAGCTTCCCCCGAACAGAGTCGGGGCCAACTTTGATCACAGCTCACAGACGGACGCCAACTGGCTTCCCTCTTTCGGAAGAGTGTGGAACAGCGGCCGACGCTGGCAGTCCAGGTGAGGTCACACAACCCGTCACTACACATAAGACTCATACAGAACGATTGTAAACCATGTAAAAAACAAATTAACTCCATCACATTCATTATACACACACACAGGCCTTAACCCTGTCGTTTTAATATATATGCCAGAGTTGACCTCAAAGCAAACATTCCATCTGTTGTCCTAATGTTAAAAAGGCACAAATTCAATTTTTTTTGTTATGTACATTAACTTCACTGCTCTTTGCAAACATATGGGACTTTTTCTTTCTCACAACAGGGACCAATTCAGAGAAGAAGAAGGGAAGAAGAAGAGACCGAAGAGGAAGCGGGAGCAGAACTCAGATGGGTCAAAGAAAAGTAAAACATCTGGACAGCTGACAAACTCTGACGGCACTTAAAACTGAGTGAAGGGATGTGTATATAGTTCATGTAGTTTGCAGGAGGTGGATGAGGTTTTATACCGTGTTTCTCTGAGAAGTTGAACCTGCCTTGATAGACACCTTTGTCAAAAAAAGTCTTTATAACATAATGGCATTCCACATATATACCCAATGGGCACTGTTGAATGTATTATGTTAACAGTGATTCCAGGACTCAGATCTTCAAGTTACTTTACTACGGCTCTTTGAACTGTGAGGACAATGTGATCAGCAGGGGGCGCAAGACACTGTTCTGACAAAGGCACCTGCTGTGTGTTCAGAGAAGAGTCGACATGGAGGGAATCTGTTGAAGGATGTAAACAGAAAACAGACACGTGCTCCTCGGAAAGTCCTGTTTCCCCACTTGTGAAGTCGT